>NC_088979.1:98634579-99234579 GCF_963932015.1 Anas acuta | reverse complement strand
GTAGCATATTAATTTCCTAAATTTTCTGCTGGTAAGATTTTATGTAATATCAATATGTGTACAGACAATAATTAGAAGATTACCAAAAAACTTTGAATGAAGGTTCTAAATTAATAAAATGCCTTCCATCATGTGTTAATCTGGAAAGACTGAGATCTTCCTAATATGTGGAAAAACTGATAGCACTCATTAATCTGAATTTAAAGTTGATTAAACTTGAATTAGAAAGGATATACAATGTAAATGAGAACATTAATTAATTAACATTCCCTTAGACCTTAGCATATAGTTTAAGGAGGAATTGTTCCTCTCCCCTCACCCCTCCTCCTCCCCCCCACCCTCCTCCCTAAATTACTACTGAAATTAAGTAAATTGGAACTAACTTTATTTTCTCTTTTTGAAGTAGCGTGGTAGGTTTTTGGGACCTGCTACTATATAACTTGGGAAACCAATGAGAAACAATGCCTTCTTTTATAACTTCTATTTTTACGGGGTCATTCTGAAAGAATAAGAAAATACAGGGTCTGTGGAGGGGAGGCTGCTATGGGGGAAGCTGAGAAAAAATATTAAATGCGTAAAAGCAGGCTGAATTTAATATTGTACTTTGAGATGAAGAGAAGCAGAAGGAAGTAATCCTGACTCTCTCTTTTTTTTCATTTTTCTTTCTCATGTTGGTGCGGAATTTCCTGTGCTACATCTTGTAGCCATTACCCCTTGTCCTGTCCCCACAAACCACAGAAAAGAGGTTGGCCAAAGCCCTCTGTCTCCCACACCTCAGTTATTTATACACATTGATGAGATCCTCTCTCAGTCTTCTTTTCTCCAGGCTGAACAGACCCAGATCTCTCAGCCTTTCTTCATAGGGAAGATGCTCCTGGCCTGGTATAATCTTTGTAGCCCTCTGCTGGACTCTTTCAAGGAGATCCCTGTCTTTTTTTGTACCAGGGATCCCAGAACTGGACACAGTACTCCAGGTGAGGCCTGACCAGGGCAGAGTGGAAAGATCACCTCCCTTGACCTGCTGGCCATACTTCTTTTAATGCATGCCAGGATCCCATTGGCCTTCTTGGCCACCAGGGCGCACTGCTGGCTCATGGCCAACCTGTCATCCACCAGGACCCCAGGTTCTGCTCTGCTGAGCTCCTCTCCAGCAGGTTGTCTCCTAGCCTGTACTGATACATGCAGTTTTTCCTTCCCAGGTGCAGGACTCTGCACTTGCTCTTGTTAAACTTCATCTGGTTTCTTCCTGCCCATCTCTCCAGCCTGTCCAGGTCTCGCTGAATGGCAGCACAACCTTCTGGCATGTTGGCCACTCCTCCCAGCTTTGTGTCATCCGCATACTTACCAAGGGTGGACACTATTCCCTCATCAAAGTCATCGATGAAGATGTTGAAAAAGACTGGACCCTGGGGAACACTGCTAGTCACAGGTCTCCAGCTGGACTCTGTTCTGCCGATCACCACCCTCTAAGCTTGTCCAGTCAGCCAGTCAGCCAATTCTCAACCCACCTTACTGTCCACTCCTCTATCCCACACTTTCTCAGCTTGGCTATCAGGATGTCATGCGAGACAGTATCAAAAGCCTTGCAAAAGTCAAGGTAGATGACATCCACTGCTCTACCCCCATCAACCCAGTTGGTGATGCCATCATAGAAGGCAATGAGGTTGGTCAAACACGATTTCCCCTTGGTGAATTCGTGCTGACTACTCTTCATAACCTTCTTCTCTTCCAATTGCTTGGAGATGGCATCTAGAACAAGCTGTTAAAAACAAATCTCATAGGAAAACACTTCCACAAAAGCTTGACTTTTAGCAGTGAGCTGTGTGTTTGTTGACTCTAACTGGATTTATAAACACCAGACATAATGCATAACATTTGCATTTACTTTTATTTTGAAAGTGAGCTCTATTCTAACTCAGTTTCTGAAATATTGATAACTTAAGTTTCCACACAGAATTTAAAGAACGAGTTCAGTAAATAAAGGCAGATACAAGTTTTTCCACTCAAAGTTTTTTATTTCCTATCCTATTTACATACAGGTGTCCAGAAAACCAACACTGAAATATGCTATTAGAGATCCACAAAAAATACCCTCCAGCCGTATCATACATAAATAGAATTTCTCTGCACTTGACTGATGAGCCTAATGTCTCCCAGAATCTGCATTTGCGTATTGTTGATTTGCATTATGTTGATTTCAACATAATACATTTAATGTTCCCAACAGGTAGAGCTAAATTCTAAAATTGTTATAATCTCTTTTTAAATTTTTCTTGCTTGATACATTTGCAGTTTTAACTCAGACTGGAACAAGTGAATGGTGATTAGATGCCAGTGACCCAAGACAGCACTTACCTTGGCATTATTAACAGTAATACACAGAAATTATTTTCACAGGGATGAAATGTTCTTAACTAATTTTGACAATACATTTAGCTCAGACTTTTTTTTCTTCAATATCAGGTATGGTTTTTACACCTGTTTCTCTGCCGAAGTAAGACAATTTCTGATTTCACTTAGAGAACTCAAGTATTGCTTCATCGAAAGAGGGAAAGCTAAAATGGCTTGTTGGAAAGATGAGTTACAGCTAATATATTCAAAGTCAGAAAGGCAATCTCAAATAAAAGAATTGTAATTGCATTACTGAATTGCTTCAGGCCCATACATTTGCATTGTTTTATACCTTATGCAGCTGCTTCATTAAATGCATTTTGGTCAATGCTATCAAATGCTATCATTGCACTGACCAAAAAAGAACATCTAGAATTTGAAACATGCTGTTTGCTTCAGTGCAATTGCCTATAAAAAGCTCTTCAGTAGTAGGTGTTTTGTTTTGTTTTGTTTTGTTTTGTTTTGTTTTGTTTTGTTTTGTTTTCAGACACTTAAACTACAATCTGTAGATAATGCATAGTGTCCCATTGACACCATCACCAGAAAATATGTTCTGGTAATACCCAAAGACAATTCAGAAGTATTTTTCCTAAATTAAATGCTATTATTGGTATTATTAGTGAAATTATTGTCAGACAAACTGAAATAAGTTGGTGTAAAAAGAACATATTTTCAGTTAACATTAGTCATTGCAGTTTGCATGAAACATTGTACTTTCACATATTATATAAAATTCACTATGGTTCACTAAGATTATCAGACAAATGTGTTACAATTATCATGTTAGGAGTACATTTAAGGGTACAGACAAAGATCTGGGCATAGGAACTGAACAAACACAAAGAAATACACAGTTTCTATGCCAAGGAACTTACAGACTATAAAGTTAAAAAGTATAAAGAAAACGGAATAAAGAGACAATAATGGAACAAAAAGTGGGTAAATACTCATAACAGGGCAGATCCAAAAATAACAGAAGAGCCTCAGTACCTGATTATTAATTTTGCTCATGTCAAAAGATTCATCCTGCTAATACACAGAAAAACAATATCCATTTAGAAAACAGAATGCAGTTTCCACACTTATTTATACCTTTGATAATAATACCTTTTATTATCCATCTTTGTAGAAGTAGCTTTCTTCTTAATTAATTAATGCATAATCCTTGACTTTCTGAAAGACAGATGTGGTGATAAGAATATGAGATTCCTTTGCCACATAATGATTTCTTCTCTATACCGTAAAATCATGCTTATGTTAGAAATGTTCAGGTTCCTCAAAAGACTGGTTGATGATAGTACAGCATACAATACTGTATAATCACACTACAATTGAGATCATATTTGAAGGACCACTGTAGCAAATAGTCTTTTCAGTTATCATAAAAATAAAAATGTGAATATCTTTCTGACCTGCAAACACAAATAATGAATAGGAGACTTTCCATATATAGAAAATTCTGACATTTTGACTAACACTTCCTAGAAGAAAAAAAAATCTAGCCAATATTTCAGGATTTTTTATTGCACATGACATTTCAGTAAAAAAAAAAAAAAAAAAAAAAAAAAGTCAAATCACTTTCAGGTACCCAAGTTATACATTGTTTTTGTTTGTTTGCTTCTTCTTCTTAATTAATTAATTAATTAATTAATATTTTACTTCTAAAAATAAATCTCTAGAACAAATCATCCATTGTTCTGAATCTTTACATACAGGTCAAATACTAATATTATATTTCTTTTCTCCTGGTGGAAATATGCCATACATATAACAAAGATTTATTATTTTGGATTTCAGAACAATTAACATTTTTTTTTTTAATATTTGAAAAAAGTACTCGCAGATTTATAAGCACTAACTGTGACAGCACAGATCATGCTTATCTTCATCAGTTTCAGGTTTATTAAAAAAAAAAAAAAAAGTTTTCATATTGGCACAATGACAGCAAATTCAATATTCATTAAAACATTTTCTCATTTCAAAATGATGGTGCAATCTTACCCTCACATAACTCTTAGTAATGTTGTTAAGACTCCCTTGTTATGCAACCTTCACTATTGCAATAGATCTGAAAATAATTGTTAGAAACAGCCAGTTTAATTTCACAGGAGCTATCACTGCTCAGAGAATTCCTTTCTTCTTCCTTCAGGGAGATACTTATTCACATTGTCTACATCTACTGTGTAATTCGGGGGTGTCCTAGGAACAGGGTTTGAGACCAAAGTATCACTTCCTTTCCAGAAATATCAAGGATAGCTGAGCAAGTTTCTTTTGGAACTGAAAACTTCACCTTATGTGTGGGGACCCATCTCAGACTGCATGAACCCCAAGCATCCATGGGGCTTGGTGGCTACCTTTCTACAGTCCATGTATACTTATGACAGTAAGCCATCAATATGCACCAAAGACACAAGTGTCCATAAAACCTCCTGGAAGTCAGGTGAGATGTGTAGAGCAAGCTTTTTATATGAGCTAGGTGGACCTCATAATCCTGGTCACTGGTCTTGGGACTTCCCATTAGAAAGTCATGACAGTGGGAAGTGGCATACTTAGTGATACTAATATCTTATGAGTGATACTAATATCTTAATGAATCAAGTTGAAAGAATGCTCAGTTTTGAAACAAAATGTTGAGAAAATAATTTTTAGGAATGTGTACATTTTCATTGAGTGATAATTTTGCATTTCTTCCTACAATTATCTTCTCATAATACAAAAAATGTTAGACCTACCTATGACTTATAGACCTAACAGTATGAAATCATACTGTATTTCCAGAATGTTGTTTAGCACAGATATTTCTATAATTGTGATATATCAAGAGAACTTTTTATTAAATTTCCCACAGAATTCTTTATTACTATTATTATTATTATTATTATATACATATATACATAATCTATAAGGAGACAGTCAAAAACTGGCCCAAGAGGCAAAGCATTTGGGATATACGTATATATTATCTACCAGGAGACAGTCAAAAACTGGCCCAAGGGGCAAAACATTTGGGATACTACTCAATCTGTTTTACATAGTTGGCTTTTCCCAGCACAGCTGTCTAGTTCTTCAACTGCTTTAACCTATCCAGACACAGTATTTATATTGGAAATTATATGTGTGAATCTAATATATGTACTTGTCGTGGTTTAACCCGGCCGGCAGCTAAACACCACGCAGCCGTTCGCTCACCCTCCCCCCTCCCTCTCTGGGACGGGGGAGAGAAATGGAGAGTGAAGCCCGTGAGTTGAGATAAAGACAGTTTAATAAGACAGGAAAATAATAATAACAAAAATAATAATAACAATAATAATAATAATGATACAATGGTGATAATACGAAAGTAATAGTATGTACAAACAAGTGATGCACAATGCAATTGCTCACCACCCGCTGACCGATGCCCAGCCTAACCCCAAGCAGTCCGGCCCCCTCCCCCCAGCTAGCCACCCCTATATATTGTTTAGCATGCATGACGTCAGATGGTATGGAATACCCCTTTGGCTAGTTTGGGTCACCTGTCCTGGGTCTGTCCCCTCCCAGCTCTTACTGCACCCCCAGCCTGCCCGTTGGCAGGACAGAGCAAAAGGCTGAGATGTCCTTGGCTTAGTATAAGCACTGCTCTGCAACAATTAAAGCATCGGGGTGTTATCAGCACTCTTCTCATCCTAAGCCAAAACACAGCATTCCACCAGCTACTAGGAAGAAAATTAATTCTGTGCTAACTGAAACCAGGACAGTACTCAAATAAAATACACACATGCAGATGATTTTTAGAGCAGAAGCAGTCAACTAAAATATCTTTGATTTTAATGACTCTGCCACTTCAGATCAGAATTATTCATCATCAGTAGGTGGTCACAATGACAGCAAGCATACAGAAGTGAAAACCTGCTTGCAGCTCTATTTTGGAAAAACAAATAGCTCATACCTTGTATGATAAATAGTATAATGATATACAGCTGGGACATTCCCAAAATTCAAGGAATACATGACAAAACATATACTTTTAATTTATAAAGATAGTAGGAAGTGTTTTAGTTATGTTAAATTGCAATCTTTTGGACAATCTTGCAAATTTTATCACACATGCCATCCTCCCCCTTCCCCCCCCCAGCTTCTTTTTACTTGTAATAATTTCCTTTCATTTCCTATCACATTGGTGACACTTCTCCATGCCATTTAAGAGCTCAGACTTTTTTCTTTCCGATCCCTCAGTTCTGGATCCCTGTGGTACAAAAAAGAGAACAAGTCCATTTGACAAAAATAGAAAATAAGGATGATTTGTTCAGTAGCAACTCACCTTAAAATGTGAAAATCTTAGCTCTTGAGCTTATCACTGACTTCACACATAATTCCTTGATAAATTGATGGGGGTAATTCCAACATTACAGTTTTCTTTATGAGCCAAATTAATGTATATAATGTAAAGCCCTAACTAACCAAGAATTATATTCTGAAACCTTTAAAGTAACAAGATGTTCTCATATCTTATTGGGTAATTGTATAAACAAAAATTGTATAAACAAACAAAACAGAATCTTGATCTGTATCAACCAATAGCATTTAATTACCATTACCCCAATTATTAGTATAACTGCTTAAACTTATGAAGCTGTCAGCTATTTGCTACGGTTGCTAATCCACAGTTCAAGACCAGTGCCAAAATATAAATGCTTCTGAAACACTGCTTAGCAATTTCTTAATGAAAAAAAAAAAAAGAGCAATATTTGCATGTCAATAGGATTACTTAATATTTGCCAAGTGCTACTTAAGTATTGTGTTATTATTCAATTTCTATTAGCCAAAATAATTATTCTTTTCAGTCATTCCAATGACTAAGTAGGATTATTTTATATTGTATACACTGAATTATAAAAAGTTTTATTTGACAGAGTTTGCAGTGCTGCATTTGCAAAAACAATTACTTAACTCCTATTGGAATTATATAACAATCATTAAACCTATCTGTTCAATCACCAGTGGAAACATTAAAAAGAGATTAGTTCAAATTGTGCTCCATTGTCTTAAAGTGTTTAAGAAAATGATCAAGAAAATATTTGCGTTGTTTTTCAGAAACAGAGAGAGACCATGGATAAAAACAAACAAATAAAAACTATATTAACTTCCTTAACGGTCTCTTCACCTTCATTCTACTTAATTTTTAGTTAAAATTTCTCAGCTAAGTGTGACAATTTAAAAAAAAATATATATATATATGTAGTTTATAACTTCTGTGTTATGGTAGCAACTCAAGCAACAACGCTAAGGTGCTATTGTATGCTAGTACTACTGACCATATTCATTTCAAAACAAACAAACAAACAAACAAACAAACAAACAAAAACCTATGAGAAAATCCTTTCATTCTTTTTCTTTACTGAATCACTAAAAAGTGTAAGGAGGCAGGAACTAGCTTTCACATCCAAGTCAGTGTCATCAGCTCTGTGCAATGTCAAAGACAGAAATTTGTTGAGACATAGTGTGCAGTAGCTATGCCAAAGACACCAAAGGGCCTATCACCTTTTGATGACCTTGTCTCTTTTCTGAATTTAACAAATGTTAAAGGAAGGAAGGTTATATTAAAAGAAGGAAGGAAGGAAGGAAGGAAGGAAGGAAGGAAGGAAGGAAGGAAGGAAGGAAGGAAGGAAGGAAGGAAGGAAGGAAGGAAGGAAGGAAGGAAGGAAGGAAGGAAGGAAGGAAGGAAGGAAGGAAGGAAGGAAGGAAGGAAGGAAGGACTTCAAAGGAATAGAAGTACTCATTTTTTTTTCAATATATATATATATATATATATATATTGGCTCTAAACCTTTCTGTTTGTACACAAATTGGACAAAGACAAAGAAATGGTGAACAAAGAATATGCATCTAAGCATTTGTCTAGTTTTGGTCTACCAACACTTCACTTAGCTATTTTGGAAAGAAATCTTAGAGAGGAGAGTCTCTGCCTGTCATGAAGTGCCAGATAGGGCTGATAGCCTGGGAAGGTAAGAAAAGATACAGGGCAATCAAAGATTGTGACAAGATGCTGCTTCCAATACATGACACAGCTTTGTCTCAGAGAGGCAACCTGAAGCTAAGTCAACTATAATATTTATATCAATCCACCGATAACCTTTTAAAAACTTCCAGGAAAAATACAAAATAGGGTAGGTGTTGCCAACTGTTGCCTTTAAGAAGTGGAATGAAAACACTTAACTTACATGTTCCCTATTCAGGGACAAATTCAAGTCCCAGTCTTTTACTTCTTCCTAGCTCATTTATTTCAGTAAACAATGAGATTAAACATTTTTTAAAAGTGTTAAAAAATAAATGAACATTAATAAAATGTTTTCAACCATATGTTATCAATAATGCTAAAATATAAAGGGCTATATACATATGAACGAAAAAACAAAACAAAACAAAACAAAACAAAACAAAAACACCATAATGGAAGATAGTAAAAATATTTCTATCTTTATTAAACTATTTATTTAACTATCACCAATGCTTTGAAGCATCCTGTGTGGGCTGGTATATGAGGTCTGTATATTAGCTGGGCTGTATATATGCAGAAGAAGACTATCCATAACTCAAAGACTTTGCAGATATAAGTCTGTAAGATATATCTGTATACAGATATGAAAATTTTATATAAAGGTGCCTGTGTGAATCATATACTAACGTGTGTAATCTGTCAAATACTTATAAAATAATTTGGAAGGGTGTTACTCCTCCCCACCCCACCCACTCCCTAAAAAATGTATCTACCATTTGCATACAGAATTATGAAAAACTTCAGCCACATGAATCAACTTCATGGTTTTGGAAAAGTCAAAATGTTATGGACTGCAGTCTTTCAAAATGGATTGGGCTGGCATCAACAGCATGAGTGATGGCATTTATTAAGTCCACATTCTTGGGTGAAATCCAGCCTGTTCTTCCAGCCTGTTTTACAAGGACATTTTTGCTTTCAGGGCACTGATAAAATGTCTTACTTACTGAGTATGCCATTAAGCATTTTTCTATATTAGAATGTTAGGGATATGGTTTAGTGGGGACTGTTAGCGTTAGGTCAGAGGTTGGACTCGATGATCTTGAGGTCTCTTCCAACCCAGAAATTCTGTGATTCTGTGATTGTGTGTGTATTTCTGTACATTTTCTTCTTATCTTACAATGAAAATTAGTTGGATTATTGCAATTTTCTTGCATTTTCAATGATATTGTATATCTAAATTGCTATTGCATTTAGTTGCTATATAATGTCATATAGAATCAACATAGGTTACTAATGTGTCAGTGAAAATTTCAGTGAACAACTTTAAACACAGAGTTTATATTTTAAATAACTATTTTATTTGTTAGTTTATTTAGAAAGGAAAGAAAGATGGTTGATTTAGAGCAAATATACTGAAAGTTCACAAAATTGGTGAAAATGAAGAATAACTAACATAAGGTATTCAACAGAAATCAGTTGCTACTTGCTAGTCTAGATATTTCAATTAACTAATATTTTGTTCCTGAAGAAAACAACAACAACCAGTATCTGACAGTAACTACATATTTTATTAAAAATATAGAGTACCTATGGCTTAGACTGGACTCAGTGTTTACTCCTGAACTTCTATGGGAAAACTCCATTGAAGGACCTAAATGATTACAGAATTCATACAGAATTGTGAAAATAAATCATTACTCCTCAGATGCTTCCCTCTGAACAAGCACAATATCAAAAATTTCAAAAACCTGAGCATCTCGACATGTCTATTTCTGAGCCTAACTGGGATCCAGAAGGCAGACCTCTAAATGACTCAATTTTGTTGGTATTCCAGGGAATGACTAGCATACAGAAACAAAATCAAGGCTATTTTTTCTATTGAGAATGAGAATAATAATTATATTTTTGAGACAGAAATATTTCATTCAGACATCTCCAGTTTAATGAAACATTGCCAAATACAATGCATTTTTTTAACAGATTAAGACTATGAGCCAAACATCCTCTCTCCCTAGTGATGACACCATCAGGATTGAAAAATTATATTGTCTCTGCATGACTCCTCCTGGCTCAATGAGTGTTGCACACTTTGTGTCTCAGTTGTCTCATTTTGAGAGTATTGCTTCATTATTGCTTTGAGAAGTCTCAGGCTGAAGCTCCTAAAAAAGTCTCTTTCTTCCTTTCTACTGTATAGGCAGACTATTACACCTTCACCATATATATTCAAAATTTTGGTTCTTTTTTTTCCATTGAGTTTACTCAGTCTTCATCCTGAGGATGTGAGTATGTGAAGATGTGAGGAAGCGTATGTGTTTGTTGCCAGGAGAGAAAACTACCATTTCCATCCTACCATTTCCAGTAGAGTGGCCACCCTGAGCCCTGAGTACATAATGTGTCCACCCAGATAACACTGGGTTACCTGCACACTGCTGAAGGGCAGGTTTCTGGTCCCTGATTAGCATGCTGCAAGTATTAGATCTCATTGGATAGCCTCCAAATACTTCTTCTACCAATATAAAGAAATTCCAAATATCTTTAACAACCATAATGTTGGATGTAGTGTCAAGTTTCTTCCTGGTCCATTCCTGTAACTGGAACTGGAACTGCAAACTTTCTCAAATGACTGTGCTCATTTCTGAATGTTATCCTACCACAGTCTTCCTCTGACTTCACGTGTTTCGAAGGTGAGGAAATAACAAAAGGGAGGCTTAAACCTACATAGTAGGCCCTTCAATTTACAAGTCCCATTTAAAAACAAGTAAATATATGAAAAACATGTCTCATTTCTTGAAAAATTACAATTTGCAATGAACATTTTTTCAGAGAGGAAACAGATGCTTAACATTGTTCAGCACTGATAATGCAACATCTAGTCAACTTGGGGCACTAGCAGGGTAACCAGACACCACAGTCATCTGTTTGTGTTGATTTGTGCTGCCTGGGAAGGGTGGTGGAATTGAGGAGAAAGGGTAGCTGTGGTGGAAAGATCAATAACTGGAAAACATTTTTGGAAAATAATTTGAAGAAAAAGAAAGAGGTAATATGTTGTGTGTGTCAGGAAAGGTATTACTAACCGATGGTCTCTACCCCTGCCAGTTTGAAACAATATAAAAGGATTATGGTGATTACTAACAGGTAGCTGAAAAAGCAGAGTGTTTTTAATTTCATCTAACCCATTTTCAGCCAAAGATCTTCACATCTTCACATCTCAACTGAAAGTATTTAGCAATGTCAATGCTTCTAAAGTACTCTGATTTATAACAGAAAACTGAAATAGAATTGTAGAATCATAGAACAGCTTGGGTTGGAAGGAACCTTAAAGATCATATAGTTCCAGACCCCCTGCCATGGGTATGGATGTTATACACTAGATTAGGTTGCCTAGGGCCTCATGAAAATATTTTATCAGCACATTATTGAAGGAAGAAATATGTTACAGATGCACTTTTTAATATAGTAGAAGCATACAAATATCACATGCAGTCGGTCACAGAACATAAAGTTTATCATACCAAACATACTATAAAAATAATTATTAAATGCAGTTCCAGAGGAAAAAATGACTAAAAATTAAAATAAATTAAAAATAAAACATATATATTTTTATATATGCATATTGTAAAATTGCATCCCTGCTATACAGTTTCTCTTTAAGATTTATTCTGATTGCTTATTTACAGAAGTGTTTAATTATTCTGAGTAACAAGCTGGTCTGGGATTCAAAAGGTAACATTAATTACACGAGATTCCTTATTTTGATTACTTATTGAATATTACTTTGATTACTTATTTTGAGTCTTATTTTGATTACTTTGTCACTTGTATATTTTTTTCTTTTCTTCCTCATTAGGCCTGTCTTTTTTTTTTTTTTTTTTTTTATCATCTGTCTCTTCAAGACAGATGATATAGTTGCTAATATTAGGAATCTGGCACAATGAATTTGTAATCCCTAATGCATTACATATAATACAAATAATAATAATAATAATAATTTCAACTGTAATTTTTCTAAGTATATTTTCCCATAAAATCACATTTGATTGAAATCCTGTAAATAAATAAATATATTGACTAAAACAAATAATGTCTTTACTCTGCCACTTTCTCTTCTCTCACTGTCCAAGACTAGCTGACTGACATTTAAACAAAAACAACAGCCACCCCATACACCCATCTATGATTAGATGCCATGCCACTTTGATGTCTTGTTTTCTTTCAATTTTTTTTCCTTGCACTCCATCGGTATTTGAAAATATGAGGTAATGCCTGCATCTTGCTCTGAAGACATAAATTGTCATAAATTGTCTAATTTTGTGTTTCCTCCTCTTCCTTCCCTGAGTCTAGTCAGTACCATCTGGCATCATCCTGTTCACTCCCTCACTGTGTGGGCAGGTTACCATACAGCTTTGAAGACTGTAGTCAATGCCACAGAAAGTCTGTCTAGGATCTCTTGTACTCCGGTTGTCTGCCTACTTCTCCTTTATTACACTCTCCTGTGCTGAAATACATTGCTTTTTTTTTTTTTTTTTTTTTCTTCTGGCACCACATTACTGGTATTTGTTTGCTTGTTGCTGGCTTGTTTATTTTGTTTTGATTTTGTTTAACTAGTGCACGCCTCTATTTCATATTAAATCTGTTTTGATGGAGAAGCAGAGGAAATTAATGAAAATTAATGAAGCTATCCTACTCTGAAGTGGAATATATAGCCTAGTACAATTCATGAACTGAGAATCAAAGAATAGGGTGAAATAACAAAATGCTCTTGTGGACATAATAAAAACTCATTTAGACTTCATTTTTTTCCTCATCTATTTTCTTGTCTTTGCAGGTGTTAATCTTAGGTTATCACTTTTTTTTTTTTTTTTAAATACCACTTCTTGGAAAAGCAGGTTGGGGATGGTGGATCATTATCCCAATTCCATCTAGCTACATTCCAGAAAAGCAATTGCCTTCAGTCATTTTTTCTGAATTGTATTCAGTCGTTATTAACATCTCCTCTTTTTTACTCTTTGCATATTTTGCTGTGACAGTTTTCAAAACTCAAACTCTGAATTAGGGAAAGGTGGGTAGAAACACTTTTCCTATTGTCTCATACTACACCTATCCTTATGTACTTTGAGAAAAGTACATTAAGCCACACACGCCAAATTTAATGCAAAATGGTAAAATTCCATACTCATTTCTTTCCATAGGGAAAACATTTTTACTTAAGATTTCTTTTAGACAATCTTTAAACATTTTTTTTTCTCTGAGCCTGAACAATGCATCTATGATTTATCCCCATTTGAATATTCCTAAAATCGTAGCATTTTTAGTTTATACTTAATTTTGTGAAATAACCAAAAAAAATCACTGAAAATATAACATGAATAAAAAAAAAAAAATCTAAACAAACCTATGAGCTGTTGAAGGCAAGGCAAGGAATATGTTTTGTATTGTCACACATTAAACCACTTTATGAGAGCACTCAATCTCAAATAGCTTATTTTAAACTCTTAGGTACACTGAAGTAAAAAGATTGGTAACATCTACTTGCATCTCTTTTAGATCATAGAATCATAGAATATCCTGAGTTGGAAGGGACCCTTAAGGATCATCAAGTCCAACTCTTGACACCGCACAGGTCTACCCAAAAGTTCAGACCATGTGACTAAGTGCACAGTCCAATCTCTTCTTAAATTCAGACAGGCTCGGTGCAGTGACCACTTCCCTGGGGAGCCTGTTCCAGTGTGCAACCACCCTCTCTGTGAAGAACCCCCTCCTGATGTCAAGCCTAAATTTCCCCTGCCTCAGCTTAACCCCGTTCCCGCGGGTCCTGTCACTGGTGTTAATGGAGAAAAGGTCTCCTGCCTCTCGACACCGCCTTACGAGGAAGTTGTAGACTGCGATGAGGTCTCCCCTCAGCCTCCTCTTCTCCAGGCTGAACAGGCCCAGTGCCCTCAGCCGTTCCTCGTACGTCTTCCCCTCCAGGCCTTTCACCATCTTCGTAGCCCTCCTCTGGACACTCTCCAACAGTTTCATGTCCTTTTTATACTGTGGTGCCCAGAACTGCACACAGTACTCGAGGTGAGGCCGCACCAGCGCAGAGTAGAGTGGGACAATCACCTCCCTCGACCTACTAGCGATGCCGTGCTTGATGCACCCCAGGACACGGTTGGCCCTCCTGGCTGCCAGGGCACACTGCTGGCTCATATTCAACTTGCTGTCTACCACGACCCCCAGATCCCTCTCTTCTAGGCTGCTCTCCAGCATCTCATCGCCCAGTCTGTACGTGCAGCCAGGGTTTCCCCGTCCCAGGTGCAGGACCCAGCACTTGCTCTTATTGAACTTCATGCTGTTGGTGATCGCCCAGCTCTCCAACCTATCCAGATCCCTCTGCAAGGCCTTTCCACCCTCAACAGAGTCCACAACTCCTCCAAGTTTGGTGACATCAGCAAACTTGCTCAAAATACCTTCTATTCCTACGTCCAGATCATTTATAAAAATATTGAAAAGTACCGGCCCTAAAATGGAGCCTTGAGGGACCCCACTGGTGACCACCCGCCAGCCTGACGCAGCCCCATTTACCATAACCCTTTGGGCCCTGCCCGTTAGCCAATTGCTCACCCATCGTATGATGTTTTTATTTAGCTGTATGGTGGACATTTTGTCCAGTAGGATCCTATGGGAAACCATGTCAAAAGCCTTGCTGAAGTCCAAAAAAATCACATCAGCTGGTTTCCCTTGGTCCACCATATGGGTGATATTATCATAAAAGGAAATCAGGTTAGTTAGGCAGGACCTACCCTTCACAAACCCATGCTGGCTGTTCATTTAAAATTTAAATGTTAGCCATATTATATTTCCCAAGAGTGGAGACTATGAATGTGTAAATGTTACAAGAGAATGAACAACTGCTTATCTTTGCTAAGCAAAGAATTACCTGATAAGAATGGAGGAAGGATTATTGTGAACTGATATTTTCTTCTATGTCACTCTAAGCAAACTTCATTAGCTTTTCTTGTGTTCAAGGAAATTACAGTCACAGGCATAATTTTAAACAACAACAACAAAAAAAGAGACTCTGAAGACCAAATAGTTATAATTTTCTCCATCAAATTATCAGCTTTATGTCTTGTTAAAGGTTTTAATGTGTAAATTCATTAAGTTAAAATCTGGATATTTTGAAGTCATTTGAAAAGCTTTCACTTCACCAGGTCCAGGATTTTACCCTTCATATTTAGTAGTCTGAAATTACAGAAATACATCCCATATGATTAACAAATATAGTTTATTGCACATTGTATGTGCTATGCACTTATTTTAACAGTGAATTGATTCACTTTTAAACAAATCAGGACTAATGGTGTTAGCTTCCTCCTCCCCAACTATGTACTACTTTTAATCTATAGCTTTCTTATGGACCAAATATTCTCAGTGTGGTGGATAGTATTCTGGTGAAGAAAACTATCTTGTTTGGAACCCAGAGTAATTCTTGGCAAAAATAACCAACATCAATGTATCAACTGCATTATTAAACTTATTAATTCAAATTCTCTAGTCTTATTTTTATTAGACTTGCCATCAGACAATAGCAACTTCAATTAAATTGTATTTAAAACATCCCGACCAAGTATTAAAATGATAGGAGACTACTGTTTATCTCCTAATATTTACCAATTTTTTTAAATGATTTTCAAGAACGTAATACTAGGTAATTCTACAGTGATTATGTCAGGGAGTACAGGCTCTTCAGTGATTCTTCTTCAGGGTTGTGGTTAATGGGACAGAGTCGACTGGGAGTCCTGTATCTAATGCAGTCTCTCAAGGGTTGGTACAAGGACCAGTGTTGTTCAATATATGCATGCTCTGGCAGGGGGATTGGACTAGATGATATTTCAAGGTCCTTTCCAACCCCTAATATTCTGTGGTTCTGTGATTCTGTGATTCCAGGGACCAGATATTTCTAGATGTATAAAATGTGTTAAAGAAAACTGTGTTAATTAAATGGGAAACAAATACTGCCTTCACGCTGGTAACTTACACTCAGTTGATAAAATGGAATGGTTTCAACTAATGTAAGTCTAAATTTTCTCTGAAAATTTTCAGTCATCTTTTGTCCAGATACTTTTTCTTTTCTGGGTGAGGGAGGTGGGGAAATGCAGATAATATTTATATTTCAAAAAGGGATGAAATTATAAAGTTATCTGATGAAAAATCTTACTTGTGGATGTAGTCCTTTCTCTTCATCATTCAAAAGCTAGACCTACTTCAAAGACTGCATTCCTTCGTGCAAACACATGCAGGCTGACACTGAACATGTTATCTAAAATCAGGTATTTCCTAAATTTGAAAAACTTTTTTTTTTTTTTCTCCTGTAGAAATATTCCTGAAAGACTGAAAAACCAACACATCTTTATTTGAAAAGTAAGCAGTTACTATAAAAATATAAAAAGGAATTATCTTATAAAAACACTTTTTTACAATGTTGAATGGTCTTGAAAAAGAAAAGATAACATTAAGCTTTTCTAAACTTGCAGTAGAGGGAAATCAGATTCCATGAGATTGGAATGTAAATAAGAAGATGGAGGTTTATGTTTGAGTATCAGAGGAGAAAAGACTTGACATTCAAAGGGTGATTTTGTTTTAGACTGAGCCTGGAATTCTAATATTATTCTGTGAGGAAGCATAGAAGAACTGCATTTAGTTCTTAAAAAATTAAAGGGAAGAAATATATGATATTGAGAAAACAATTGGTAGAGAATCTCTATTTTTTAGAATTTTGAAATATACAGTGATGTTATGTGAAATAATGTATCATTGGCGTGACCAGAAGACTGTAATTCTCTTTAAGGGATAGACATTGTCAATTGTTATAAAGAGTACTTTTAAAAATATGTTTTCTTTCATGATGAATTTTAGAAAGTGAACTTATAATTTGACCTTCCTTGAAATCTTGTGTTTTATAAACTATACATTTTAAATTATTTATAAATTATAAATTATTATAAATTATAAACTATAAACTATATAAATGCTTCTGAAAAGCACTTAAATAGAAGCACAAATATGTCTCAAGCAAATTGATTGGAGAATTGATGTGAAAAAAATAATTTAATTTTTTCTACTGTTGAAAAAATGGTCAAATTAATGTTTGGTATATGTTTCAAATTCATGAGCTTTAATATTCACTGTTCTTGCACTGTTTTAGTCCTTTTCATGATATGCAAAATACAACATCGAAAAAATCTCAAATTAGAAAATCTGATGAGCTGTACAGCATTGATAGCTACTCTTCAGATCATTGTTACAATAAGCTCTTTTGTCTGAATTAGTTTCTTTATCTCCACAGTGTATCAACACAAAGAAGGGAGAGGAAACTTCAACTCATGATCCCATGATAGAGCATTTCAACATTAATATAGATTCATCTCCATCCTCCTGACAAGTTCTTGGTGCAGGAATCACGGCAAAGAAGTGACATCTACTTAATACCCTTGAAATCTGAATTCAGCAATTGGTCAGTATTGCCACGTTATAGAATACAGTAAGCCCGTTTTCTCTGTTCTAGCATTTATTACAGGCATTAAGAGATTGTTCAAACAAGCTACTTCTTCCACATCTGTTTGCAAGGCTCTGCAAGTAGTACTTAAGAAGTACTCTGGACTTTTAGTGTAGAAGACTTCTACTCATCAGCTTATGTCTGAAAGTTACTATAAACCCAGAAATTATTAGGGTGATTTAGCTTACTACAAAATCATGGAAATGACTTATAGCTATATAAATATGTATGCAGCTATTCAATGTCTTTTTTCTTCCTTTCTTTTTCTTTCTTTCCTTCTTTCTTTCTCTTTCTTTTTCTATTTCTTTTTCTCTTTCTTTTTTCTCTTTCTTCAGTTATTTAAAAATAACCCAAAATAAATCAAGGAAATCTAGAAACTGAGCTAAGAACTTCTTTTGAATCCAAAATATTACAAAAATATTAGAGTTTAAGTGCATATTTCTTCCTTCTTCAGTCATAACAAATCCTTCTTTTCTGCCTACTGCATATTTCTTGTTTTCAGGTAAAGTTATATAAATCCAGAATTATGCAAATGTCTTGCTTGATTGTGCAATGCATACACAGTTGTTTTTTTTCACTGATATAAATTATAAATACCTACTTGTTCATTTGTTTCTGGCTTATTTACAAAGTGGAACTTTCTATCATTATATCATTCTGTCGTTGTGTCACCAGTAGAACTTTCTGTCACTGGTGTCTGCTTAAGACAGCTTTCTGTAATGAAAAAGGCCTCTGTTTATTGCATATGCATACAATGGTTCTTCTTTATTGTTTGCTTGTTTTCCTTATCTTTTCTAAAGTTTCATCCTGGAAAAGAGAAGTATCACACCTACCAGGGTAAAAATTTACAACACATGACATTTGCTTAAATCCCACAGTGATAGCCTGTGAGAACTGATCAAAGCAGTAAAATTCTAAACAAAGAACTGTGAATAGCAGAGCTTCTTTTATTTTTTCTCAGCTAATGTTTCTTTAGAAAATGAATGGATCATATGGATACCTCCTGAAGAAGACTGTAAGCCTCTGTAGAAGAGCAATAGGGCAAGTTTACCTGCAGAGAGGGGTTGAAGAGGATAGAGTCACACCAAGGTGAGGAAACCTATATCTCAAGCAAAGACTGTGGGAGATAAAAAGGGTGAAAACAAGCCAGCCTCAGAGGTGACAGAAGATAAATATAAATGAAAACTGTAGGCCAGTTAGATTGGGTGCTGCCAGGGCTCCCAGGGCTTTTGACTAGCTCTGTTCTGGTTGACAGACTGATTGTCCCTGACCTCTTCAGGTTCATTTGCATGAGCCTGGCTTTTTGAAGCCAGCTCAACCCTCCACCTGGTTTCACAAGGCAAACCAGAGCACATTAACTGGGACTAAATGGAGGTTTGCTTCAAAATGACTGCAGAGCTAAACTGATACACTAATGTAGGTGCACCCAGAAAGAACTTCCTAAAGAAAAGGGAACTGCAAATAATTCATTGTGATGGGGAAACTGATTTGGTTGATTGAAGCTAAACCCAGAAAGACTTAACATCAAGGGCAGAGAGAACTTGAGGTGTGCAGTATAACTTTTTCACATCTTTTTCATTTGTGTCTGACCTAGTCACTGAGTTTTAAGAGATTAATTATTTTAATGGAGTTTAAAAGCCTTCTGGCTTTTTTTTTTTTTTTTTTTTTTTTTGAGTTGCTTTCTCATAGGAGAGATCTATGTAAATCCTTCTCCAATTTCTGGCTGTCTGGGCATCCCCATTCACACTGGCAGCTGTTATTGGTGTCAGACAGGCAGGCAGCAGAAGGTTTGAATACTAAAAATGTCTTGCTGCAACACCTTTTATGGGGAATACCAATAAACTTCACCAAGTCTGCATATTTCACATTTATAACTTGATATAAAGTACTTTAGTGCATT
This sequence comes from Anas acuta, assembly GCF_963932015.1. NCBI lineage: Eukaryota > Metazoa > Chordata > Aves > Anseriformes > Anatidae > Anas > Anas acuta. The sequence goes on along the minus strand of NC_088979.1, from coordinate 99,214,770 downwards.
TGCATTTCTGTAAACTCAAGGGCATAATTTTACAGATGTACAGGCTGAGTAGCCAGAAATAAGGAAACACAAGGGGAAGCTTTTACCAAGCAGAAAAAAAAAAAAAAAAAAAAAAAAAAGCATACACAAAGACCACATAGTGGGATAGAATATTCCAACACATATTAGAAGAGTACTACTTCCCTCTCATTTTTATCAGTTATAATAACACTGCTTATCACCAGAAAGTACTGAAATGACAACAAAATAATGGTTCTAAAAGCTTCCTCTATTAGTGTAGCCTGCCTAAAGTGAGGTAGAAGGAAAAGCTCTGATTTCACAGCACGTGTTCTACTGGATTCTGCTGGGATGACTACAAGCAGCTCTTACAGTCTACGCCTGTGCAAACTGCTCAGGCAGATCAAATCCATGCTAACCAGGATTCAGACATTCAAGCAATGTATTACTAAGTTTATTAAGATCAACTTTTTCTTTGGGAGCCCTTCTTGGCTCCTTATAGTGTAAGATGTAAACACACTGGCTGCACAGAGTAGGATAACAATGTTGAGTGGGAATGTACAGCTAGATATAACTGTCCTCATCTTCTCCCATTCCCTGTTCCTTTTCCTATCCTCACATTAAATATATATATATAAATATTTACAGACATTTTTTTCACAGTGATGGACTCACAGTCCTTTGTTCTGCCTATAAAGAAAGCATCAAGTCCAGTGTGAGAAGGAAATTTAGCATCTCAGATTTTACACAGGACAAACAGTTCATTTTACACAGGATAAACACAGTTCATCATATAGCCACACAGAAGGTAACACCGTCGCTGTGGACAAGATTTCAAAATAGGAAAAAATAAATAAAACTAATAAATCCCATTAAATATTTTACCTAGCTGTGGTTTCTTCAGAGGCTTTGTGTCTGAATGCACTCAAGTTTACAGGCATGTCGCTCAAAGGGCAGAAAATTATTCTTTTATTTCTTCTTGAGAGCTTATTTACCACAGTGCTTTTATTTGTTTATTTATTTTTTTCCCTAAGTCTAATTAAGTCTAATTTATCCTTCTTTCTCAAAAGGAAGGATTCCATTACGCACATTCCCTCCCCCCCCACAAAAAAAAAAAAAAAAAAAAAAAAAAAGAAAAGACTAAGAATGAAAGCATGTTTTAGCTTTTTCAAAGAAATAAATGGAAAAACTGCATGATTATCTTATGCAAGGCTTTATTTTTCCTCATCTCAATATGTGAGAAAAAAGAAAAAAAAGAAAAAAGAAAAAAATATAGAAAAGAGAAGGAAGAATATAAATTATATTTTTAATTTAAAATTGCTAGATAACAATCAGCTCTTGTGTTTTAGATACTATTGATCCCATTGATAAGTGGTATTGATAAGATATCTTCGGAAGATACCAAAACCAAACACAGAGAAAACTGACTGCTGTCCAAAAACACCTCAAAAGCTAATACGAGAAAAAAAGCTACCTTGAGGTTGGAAGGAAAAATCTGAGCCATCATATTGATAGCTTTGCATAAACAGAATATATCGCTTAAAACATCACTTAACATTTCATTGCAGTTTATTCTCCTAGAAAATTCTAACCTGATATTCTAACATGATTACAAATGAAAATTGAGCTTTAGCCTTATTGTATAAAATGTATATATTGTATAAAGAGCAGAATGCTCTGCTCTTTACCTCTTCCTCTTTAATATGTAATGTGCTTTTGATGCTACTTATTAATTAGTACTTCCATAACACTCCAGTCAGCACTGGAGACTGTTGTATCCATACAATTGTTCTGCTCTTCTTTAAAATCTTCATAATACTTTTTCCATGTAATTAGAAAATGTAATCCACTGACTTTTTCTTACTTTTAACTTACTTATCTTCTTTTATTCTGGACATATTTTTACATGTTTACATGCTCAAGTTATGCTCCTAGACACTAAGTGCAACCGTCAGTTTAGATGATATGCAGCTATGAGTTTACTGCTTGATCGTATTTCAAATATCTTCCTTGTCTCTTATTCCTAAACTCAGTATTATATTTCCCAATGCTAAGTGATTACTACATTGCATTCCTAGAGCTTCATTAATAAGTTTCATGATAAGACACATACATGAAATGTTGTGGTAGAAATGCATGTATTTATCACAGAGAGAATCAGGCTAACATGTTCCTACAAATAAATAACAAATATATGTATTTGCCAGAAGGCTACAAGCTATAATTGTGAAGACTGGATTAAAGATTTTATAAGGAAACTGCAGAGAAAAAAAAAAAATAATCTATGAACTGTTTTTAATCATTAATTATCATATAAATTTTGAATGAAAACCAAACCAACCAACCAAACATACAAACAAACTAAATATCTTCCAGAATATAGATATAGTAACTTCTAATTCCCGTCAATAACATTTAATTTCACTGCTTACCAGCAATGATAGTAGATTTCAAGATCACTCCAGTTACTGAGGTCAGACAAGTAAATACCACAAGAAGATTGACAAAGTCATTATCCTCTATCAGTCATTTCTTCCATTCAAAGGAATCTGAGAATTCACTGGTATGGGCAACAAGGACTGCAACTTTATTTTTTCTGTTAGGGAAACTGTGATCACAGGAACAATAGAAACTGATAGATCCAATAGCCCTAAATATCATGCAGTAGCCCTGCATCTAAAGGTCTCTTGCAATCCATGAAACCAAACATCCATGTAGCTTTCAGGTAGGCCAGATACCTAATGTATCACCATTATCTTCTGGGATTTCATTTCAGATTTAAAATACTTCTGAGCACATTACTTAATGACAGAAACTTAAGCACCTAGCACCAGCATCATCCTATGCAGTGTGAAAAATAAACTTATAATGACTCTCATTCATTCATCAATGTCAGAGAAAAAATGAACAACTACTGTGTCACAATGGAGGCGTTGCTTCTTTTGATAAAAGAAAGTCTTTGCAGCTCAGGTTCAGATGGGGTAACTTCTTCATCAGTAAGTTTCGAATCATAAAAAAAAAAAGAAAAAGAAAGTAACGACTGATTTACCAACTCTTCATGCCACACAGAATACACCCTGTGGCAAACATATGAAAACAGTTGATTTCCTGTCACCTTTTTGTTTAGTGGAGCCAGTGTGTGACTTATCCCTGGAGAAAGAATTTGTGCAATATAGAAGCTACTGGGACCTGAATATATCACTGGTATAGGTGGGAAGTGCTGTCTTCAGTGAAATAATGCATATTCATTATTCAGAGAAGCATACTTGGGCAAAGTTGACCTGCTAAGAATCCTATTCCACTGTTAAGGCTAGTACACAAACCACTATAGTCACTGCAAATGCAAATGGGTTGCAAATTGCCCTCTGCTGTAATAATTAAAAACATTATATTTGGCTTCAGTAGCAGTGCTATTCCTTTGTGAAATGCTAAAGAGCTTGTGAATTCATCCTCCACTTCGCAAAAAACTATCACAGTCTCTGAAAGGCTATGTCTGAATAAGTTATAAGATGCTGAAAGACTAGGTCATATTTTCACTGAGTTCCTTTAGGTACTTTATTAGAAACTTCTTTGTTGCAGTTCAGCATACTGGCAATGAAATCAGTATAAGAGGGATGTAGAACTTCTAGTGAGGGTCCAGTGTAGAGCCACAAAGATGATTAAGGGATTGGAGCATCTGTTTTATGAGGAAAGACTAAGTGAGCTGGACCTGTTTAGCCTAGAGAAGAGGAGATTGAGAGGGGATCTTACCAACCTCTACAAATACCTGAGGGGACAATGTAAAGAGGATGGGGCCAAACTCTTCACAGTAGTGGCACATAGGAGAAGAGGTAATGGGTATAAATTGAACTACTGGAGGTTTCATCACCATATGAGGAAGAACTTCTTTATGGTTTGTGTGACGGAGCACTGGAACAGGCTGCCCAGAGAGGTTGTGGAGTCTCCTTCTTTTAGAGATATTTAAAACCTTCCTGGATGCGATCCTAGGTAACACACTCTAGGTGACCCTGCTTGAGCAGGGGGGTTGGACTAGGTGGATCTCTAGAGGTCCCTTCCAACCTCAACCATTCTGTGATTCTGTGATATTCATTAAAGTAGCCAGAAAACCTGATTCCAATGTCATTCATGATTTTGTTTCATATTTAATTAATTAATTGTTGTTTGCATTTGTTTTTATACAGAGGTTCAAATGGTGTACATGCATATGTTTTTGGAATATTTTAATTATAAATTATAAACTCAATTGTTCTATCTTAAGGTATATTTTTGTTTGCACTTTCCTGACAGCCTTAGAAAGGATGGTGGTAAATTAGAAACTCACTGTTTAAATCAGTAGTAGTTTATGAATACTCAGCTCTTTTTATCACTAATGAAATGCCAATCCTGTGTACTGCTTCTGCCAGGAAAACTCAAGTAAGAATATATAACAGCAGCAGGGAGTCAGTGTTTTGTCAGTTAAGTTCATGCTATGATTGCAGTGAGAACTAAATATTAAGAAACGGCTACATCTTATTTACAAAACAGTTGCTCCCTGCTGAAATTTTAAGATGTAAGCTTAATTTTCCAGAGAAAAAGTCATTTTCTATCCACATTTCATACTGCAATAGCATAACATACTGCAATGGGAAACGTACCATTCACTGTAGGAAAAAATCTATAATTATTCTATTAGTTGTACAACAATGAACATGAGGAAATTGTAAGGAACAACTTCACTGTAAAATTTACATTTAGAAGTCCAACTGTTAAATTTAAATGTGTTTAAATTGGAAAAAAATGTTTTATTTATTTATTTATAAAAAATATATACATGTAGGTCTTCAGATTCAGTTGTCTTCTACAACTTTCTATACGTATATATTTGATATATATTCATAAATGTTGACAACATTCTGATTGTCGAAGTGCCTCCTGAGGATGTCAGGAGCATGAAGTCTATGCAGTATAATTTCTATGGTATCTGGCCACACCTCTCATATCCATCTTCTAACTGCTAAAAAGCTAACAGTGGCATTGGTCTATCAGATTGTAGGCAATTAAAACACAGACCTCTAAATTATCTTTGCTTCCCTTTACAAGCTATGAGAGTCTATTTGCATTCAGTGGTCTAACAAATTCCATGGATACTAAGCCCTGACATCATCTCACTATGTAAATGACGCTACATCAGGAACACTGCGCATCCTTGTTCCGTGACATCAGTCCAGCAAAACATGAAGGTATACATGTATGATCAATTTGTATTTGATTAACTACAAAAAAGACAGCAATATGTACTTCCATAATTTTAACACTTTCAATACTTAAAAGAAGACCAGTTATCTACCATCTAGAATGATGCTTATCACAACAACTAATGTCATAACATAACAGAGATTCTGGGAAAGATTTTTTTTATCTCTTTCTTCTTTTTTTTCCTCCTTTTTCTTCTTATTCTTATTCTTTTTCTTTTCCTTTTTCTTTTCCCTTTTCCATTTTCTCTTTCTCTTTCTCTTTTTTCTTTTTCAAGTTAAAAAAGATGGAATTCAATTGTTTATATGTCAGTGATAGCTTTGAAATTGTAATGCTTAAATTGGATGTTTTACAAACTATTCTTTTTTTTCATTTGAATGAAAACCAGAGATGATGTCAATGCAACTAAATTTGGAACTATACCTTACTACGGAGTGCTTTTATTTGCTTATTTCATGTCTTAAGGGGGACTAAGTATGTTGTGACCATACAAGACTAAGAAAAATCCTTGTGTATTGATTTTATGTGGAAAGGTTTTGGTAGTGCAAAAGGCTGTCTGTGTGAACAGAGCCCAGAAGCTGATCCATGGCAGATAAGAGACCGTTCCAGCTCGCTCAAAAAGAGACCTACAGCTGGCCACGACTGAGACAGTGAGTGATGCTGGTTGTCCTTCTGTGAGAGCATAGTTAAAAAACAACAACAAAAAAATGTTGTGCAACATCAGCTGGAGAGAGGAGTGAAAAAAAGTGAGAGAAACAACCCTGAAGACACCAAGGCCAGTGAAGGAGGAGGAGGAGGAGGTGTTTCAACTGTTGGAGCAGAAGTTCCCTTGCAGCTTGTGGAGAGGCCCATAGTGGAGCAGGCTGACATCACGCAGCCCATGGAGTACTATGGCAGAGCAGATCTCCACAATGAACCCTCGGTGGAACAGGTAGATCTGATCTGAAGGAGAGCTTCTGCAGGATCAGGCTCTGGGATGGAGCTGTATCCTGTGGAGATGAGCCAATGGTGAGGCAGGGAATCTGGGGGGAGCTGCTGCCTTGAGGGACATATGTTAGAGCAGCTTACTCCTGAAGGATGGACCCTGTGGTACAGACCTAAGTTAGAGCAGTTCTTGAAGAACTGCAGTCTGTAGGAAGCCCACACAGGTTAGAAAGGAGAGCATCCTGTGAGAGGGACCCCATACCTGAGCAGGGGAGGAGAGTGACTGAAGGAGTGGCAGATGACAAAATGTTATGGCCTGACCACAGCCCCCATTCCCTATTCCCATGCCCCACATGGTGGGAGGATGTAGAATAGGATGTATGGGGGTAGATGTTTTCGGTTTGCTTTTAGTTTCTCACTGCTCTAGTCTGTTAGTAGTAAGCAATAAATTGCATTAATCTCTCTATGCTGAGTTTGTTTTGCTTGTGTTGGTAATCAGTGAGAAATCTTCCTGTCCTTATCTTAACCGTGGAGCTCCTTTTCATTTTCTCTCCCTCTTCCTTTGAGGAGGGGAAGTGAGAGAGCAATTTATCTGCCCATCAGGATGAAACCACTAGACCTGGACTCTAAGTCTATCACTGGAGAGCAAAATACATAAAAGATACTAAGCAAATAATATGAAATATAGTGCTTACATTATACAGCATGAGAATGTATGATTTGGAATGATACAAACTCTCATATTGGAAGAGAATCCTGGGTTAGTTTAACACTGATGAAAAGCAAACTAGCTTTTTGTACTGAAATTCTTGATATTCAATCTATTTATACAGTTCCAGTAGGCTGCTGCATTGGCTATAAAGGGAACGTGTTGGCAACAGGGCTCTGTAGGTATGACCTCTGTGAGAAGAGTAAGGAATGAAGGAGAAATTGAAGGAGAAGGAAGGAGCCTGTGAGAAAGTATTAGGAGGGAGGGGTTGCTTTAGGTTTTGTCTGTTTCTCACTGTCCATATCTATGTGACTGCTAATCACAAGGGGGTTGTTTTCTTGCAGGTGGGGTTGTTTTCGTGCAGTTGTTTATCTGAGTGCTTTTGACCAATAATCTTGTGTGAGACGCTATCCGCCCCTGTTAAGTTTACTATAAAAGTCAGACTACTCAGGTAATAAAGAGACAGCATGATCTGACCATACTAGTGTCTGCTGTGTTTTCAGCTGTTCTTCCTGCAACATGAAATGAAGGATTCATCTTTCCATCTGTGGTGGTTCCGATCGAGTGGGCAGCTGAGCTCCACCACAACTGCTCTCTCACTCAAAGACAAATGGGGAGAAAATACAATGAAAAGGGCTCAAAGGTTGAGATAAGGACAAGGAGATCATGCAGTAATTATTGTAATGGGAAAAACAGACTTGGCATAGGGAGACAGTAAGATTTATTGCTCATTACTAACAAGCTAGAGAAGTGAGAAACAAAGGAAAGAAACCAAAAGCACCTTCCCCCCCCAACCACCCTCTTCCAACTCCTCCCCCTGAGCAGCGCAGGGGAACAGGGGAATGGGGGTTATGGTCAGTCTACAGCGCTTCTTCTCTGCCGCTCCTTCTCGGTCACTCTCGTCCCCTGTGCTGTGGGGTCCCACCCAAGGGATGCAGTCCTTGATGAACTGATCCAGCGTGGGCTTCCCACAGGCAGCAGCTCTTCCAGAACTGCTCCAGATATGGGTCCGTACCACGGGGTCCATCCCTCAGGAGAAAACTGCTCCAACCTGGCTCCCCTATGGGCAGCAGCTCCTGCCAGATCACCTGCTCCTGCATGGTCTCCTCTCCACGGGCTACAGGTCCGGCCCGGAATCTGCTCCGGCAGGGGTCTTCCACAGGGGGCAGCCTCTGTTGGGTTAGGTTCACCTGCTCCACCGTGGTCTCCTCCACGGGCTGCAGTGTGGAACCCTGCTCCACCGTGGTACTCCATGGGCTGCAGGTGGACATCCTGCTTCACCATGGTCCTCACCACAGGCCGCAGGGGACTTCTGCTCCGGAGCCTGGAGCACCTCTCCCCCTCCTTCTTCACTGACCTGGGCGCCTGCAAGGCTGTTCCTCACTCCTCTCACTCTCCCAGCTGCTGTGTGGCACAGAGTTTTTTTCCTTGTCTTAAATATGCTCTCACAGAGGCACAAAACAACATCATTTATTGGCTCGTCTCTGGTCAGCAATGGGGCCCTTACCAAACATGGGGAGCTTCTAGATCCTTCTCACAGAAACCACCCCTATGGCCCCCTGCTACCAAAACCTTGCCACGTAAACCCACTATGCAATCTAAAATAAAAATTGAAAATTTTATGATTTCAACACTATAAGATCAATATTAAAAGAAAGCAGAAACATTCTACACTTCAGTTTGCATGATTTCACCAGCATAAAATTTACAATTGTTTCAAATCTCCTGTGAGCATTTTTTGTTCTTAAATTAAAGAACAAAACTTCATTTGAAGTTATTCTCTTTCCCCCCACAAACTCACCTTTCACTTATATCTGAAAGCATATAATTTGTTCCATCTATGATGGATTCATTATATGACTCCTTTTAGGTGGATAGTGATATGCAGTTTCCCTAGGCAACAATAGTCATAAACTTGAATAATCTAAATTTATCATTTGATTTTACAAATTGCACATTTACAGTATATGCAAGTGTGCATATACATGGAAAGTTAGTTTCCATCAATACAAAATTCAATAAATCATAAGCTACTTTAGACAATTACAGCAATTCAGGGACCACTATATGACAAGTTGAAATATGTTTAAAATGTAGTTTTCCTTAAAATATAGATAACATTTTAGCAACTTTACTGTAAAAGCATCAATATCTTGATTTTACTTTCCATTGCCTTAGCAACACAGGGTTTTAGAGGTACTGAGAAGACTGTTTGGAAGGTAGAAACATATAAATGGGGGAATCTGCAAGGACTGCTCCGTTTAAATTTATATTAGGCTTTAGTCATTGGGGGACTCTGGGAGTATTGGATGGCATTAAGCCAAAATCTGGTAACAAGTTAATGTTAAATAGTATACAGGAAAGACTATGTGCAATTGCACACACCTAGGTTCTGTTCCTGTTTATCTTTCTCTAGGATAGCTATAGACTTTGAAGAAGGCTGAAGAAGCTGGCATCCAGAACACAGAGCAAAAAGACAGACATATTATCACATAGCTTGTTTCCTGGAAAGGAAGGTGAAGGAATCTTTCTTGAAGACAAAGTTGACGAGGGTCAGTCAAATTTTTCATTATGGGTGGGTCAAAGTTCAAAGTAGTAAATTCAAACTTTGCATAGATAGTCTTCAGAAGTAAAAGATACAAACAGTAAGCTAATCAAAACTGAGCTTTATAGAAAGAGCTACATAGATTTGTCTCCAGAGTTCTAATTCTTCTTGTGCTTCAGCTCCTAAGTAAATCAAATCCATTACCCTCTGCACAGGCACAGGCACAGGTATTATGGACTATTATATAGCAAACACACACTATGTTGGATTATAATCACAATTATTTCATGTACTCATGTAGATGAAGTTCTGGTATACCATTAAAGCATTAAAGTCATGTTGTGATTTTTTTTTTTCCAGTTTTACAAACCAATGACTCTTTTTCCAATTAACCATTCTTTGTGTACAGCATTGCTTCCAAATTTCCCAAGTTCTTTTTGATCCAGAAATTTAATTGGAGAAAAATATCTACTGAACACTAATTAGCTTGGAGGGCAATCTGAAAGAAACCTCAGCGAGATAAATGACTTTCACCCCAGAGTGATTAATTATTTTCATGTCTAGTCTCATTTAGGTGCCCTTAATGAGACACACACAATTAACCTATTTGGATATTTATGTCATATGCTTTTAATATACAGTTTGACTCAGTGCAAGGGCAGCAAAACCTACGTTTCTTCAGCTGGAAAACCAAGAAAGGAACAGAAGATAGTTTTACATTATATTAAGAAAACAGATGTTTACAAAACAGTTAAATGCAAGAGATGACATCTAGTAATAACAAAGAGAAGTTTGCGTATATGGAGAAAGGGAAGACTTTAATGTTCATGAAGAGCATAACATAACATTCCTCAACAGAAAGAGAGAACATAATGAGTTCTGGGTATGAGGATATACTAGTTTATTCTCTCTTCTCCATCGCCCAATACTTCACAGTGAAGACTGGCTAATGCAATCAACCAAGAGCAGAGAAAGCATAAAAGCTGATCATAAATATGATCATCTAGAGGGAATAACAACATGGTTGTTTGAGGGAAAAAGACTCATCTGATGTAATCTACTGTATGGTGATGTGGTTTCTTCCATTTCTTCACCAATATAACTTGTTTCTAACTCTGTTGATAAATAAAAGCTCTGAATAGAACAGAATAATATTTTTTATTTACTTATTTATTTATTTTTATTTTAGATGGGAAGAAAATAAATACACTTACAAGACTTTTTCTGATAATCTGTATCTCTTCCTTTGCATATTAGAAATAGGAAATTAAATATTTGCCTCTTGGGAAGTCCAGCATTTTCCCACTGTGGTGAAACATAGATTTCTGAAGCAGCTTTTGCTGCATGTACTCTTTTGCAATTACGTTTTTACACTTCATTTGCCTTTTCAGAATTTTAATTTTCATAAGAATCTTACCCATTTCCACTGGAAAGTAAAGCCTGAAAACAGCTTGCTGCAAATTCATTTGTACTTAAAAAATAGAAAATGATTGCTTTCACAGTAGAATCTTTTTGTAGTAAAAAGTTTGTCCTAGAGAGCATGATTTTTGATATCAGAACAGGACAAATGTTTGAAAGCTTTCAGAACTCAATTTTTAATTAATTGTTCTTAAAAATAGCTTTTGAAATTCTAACAGAAATTTAAAAGGGGAACATTGAGGAATATCATATAGTGCCATAAAAATTGTCTTATGTACAATATTTTACTGATTTAAACTGGCACATTTCTTGATGTCTTTTTTCTTTTTCTTTTTCTTTTTCTTTTTCTTTTTCTTTTTCTTTTTCTTTTTCTTTTTCTTTTTCTTTTTCTTTTTCTTTTTCTTTTTCTTTTTCTTTTTTAATCACATCCATGTGTTATGTGGCTTTAGAGATACTCCTTAAAGTTCCTGTCATAATCTTAAGTTCCTAAACATAATTTCATAAGACATTACTTGGTGTTATTTACGTCAGTTGTTTTGTAAGTATTTATGTGATATTTCTCAATAGCAAGCATCGTCCAGTTTATTCAAAATGAGAAATTTATGGCTTTGCTTGAAATGTCATTTCATAGTTTGTTTGTTTGTTTTTCTAATTTTGTATATGGAATTTGTTAATAAGCACCTGGAGTGAGAGCCCAGCTAAAGACTTACCTTTAGAGCTTAACTAAGGCTATTTTTTAACTTTTTTTTTTTTTTTTTGGTAAGGAAAGAGCTAGTATCTTTCACTTCATAGAATTTATTATGAAGTTCTTTATGACAAGAAATTTAACAGTCAAAACACTTAGACAAATGGTGTTTAGCATACCTGAAAGCAGATTGCGTTTTTCTTTTGAACGTGAAGTACAGAGAAGCATAGAAAAGCAGTCTGATAAGTAAAGAAGCTTAGTTATACAGCAGACAAGTCCATTTCTTACTCTATTCAGAGGTAATTTTCTCCTTTCTCTTGAACACTCAAAAGCTTTCAAGGGGGAATAAAGAACATGTATTATTTCCCTGAAATGATTTTTAAACAGAAGTATCTCTGTAATAGTGCAAATGAAAACTTAAATTTCTCACAGGAAGTAAGTCCATGAATTTGTTTGCAATTTAGTTTCTAATCATGCAGGGTCTCTGTTCTATCACACAGAGTTGGGGTTCTAAGGAGCTAAGAAGCCAATACATAAAGGCATAAATGTAACTGCAGGCGATTAGTAACATCTAATTAACTTATACAGCGTAATTTACATTCACTAGTTATAGCACATCCTGTCAACTTGGAGGCTAATCATGTACATTTTAATCCTATATTGCAGTTGGGAATCACTACTTTTTTGGAAAAGCCCATGACAGAATAGTTTCAATAAGTAATCCAGGGAGTACTATAAAGTGTGGAGTACCTCAAGCAGAGATTTTAGCTGTAGAATCAAATTATTTTTCTTCACCAGTCATATGCCTCAGGCCAACACCACTGCCTTCTGGATGCCCTTTAGAATCATGGTTATTCTGTTGATACCATTCACTCAGATGGATTCTTCAACTGTTGAAGCAGTCAAAACCAGAGGAACTGGCTCTCAAAACTCATGCCAGGCTATGTTTTCCTCATAGGAAATGCCCTCTATTATTGCAGCAGTATCAAATGTCATGTTGCAGGAAAATAAACAAACAAACAAAACAAAACAAAACAAACAAACAAAAAAATCCTGTTCCATTTCTTACAAGTAAATTAATTTTGGTCATGAGAGGCTCTGAAGTGCTGACTAATAGCAAAATTCAGCACTTCGTCAGACCATTCTTATTTTATTATAGACCTATGCTTTAATTGAATTAGAATCTAGTTAGCATTTAATTAGAGTTAAATGACAAGATCCATAATTTTTAACCATTGTTCTATTTTACAGGCTAAGAGAAATACTCTCTATGGCTTTTATTCCACTCGGAAAAACAGGGCTGTGAGGGTGAGAGAAGTTGAGAAAATGGATAATCCCCTTGCTATTGTTTATTGACGTAGTATGATCATAGATGTTTTCAAAGATTTATTCTGAACTAAATTCATGGACGTCAGTTTCAAAACATTTTCCAATGCTACCCCCCTATTTTGTGGGTGACAAATCCAGTTAGTTAAAACTATTCATGTCCCTTTATTTGTCTGTTTTCAATGTTTCTGTTTGTTTTCTTACAAAGTATTCTGAGTTGCTGTCCCAATGTGTAAATTAGAAATCTTTTGATTTCCAACTCCTCTGATCTCTATTAATTTTGCGAGGCTTTCCAAGTCTTATTAGAACAAATTCCATTTCAGCCTGGCAGTGAGTACACTTGTTATTCATTCTTCTGCTCTTCTTCCTCTTTGTCATCCTTCTAATAAGCAATCTAAAAATGTCCTTTAAGTAATTTTCTGGAGCTAAACAGTTTCTACAAAAATATGTCCTATGTAAAACAGGGGTAATGATATTCATCTTCTTTGTAAACCACTTGAGATCTTCAGATGGCAAGAACTAGATAAGTAGGTATTATCATAATAAGCATGTCCTTTATACAAACCAATAATACTAACGTAAATCAGATTCATTTGCAAGAGGAGTAATCAATGATAACCTCACAAATACATTATTGAACAACACTCAAAGATGGACAAGGCAATTATTTAAAAAGTAATAAGGAGAAAATATTCTTAAAGAAATATGTGCCAAAAATATATATAGGAAAAATAAAATATATTATTGGTAGATTAATACTTCATTACTTACCTTTTCACCCAAGAGTCAGAGATTTAGTAATTGCTATTCAATATTTACTCTGAAAGATTTTCAACCAAGTTATTCCCAGGTGTTTTCTATTGCAATAACATAAAATTGCCTAAAATTCATCAAGCAGAAAACTCTGAGAACAACTGTTTGGGAAGAAAGTCTCATTGTGAAAAGTAATATTCACTGGATCTGTATAATGTGCTACAGAATTCACCTAGGACTCTCTCTGTTGATGTGAATCAGTGTAAGTTCAATTCAAGTTAGTTGAATTATATTATTGTTATTATGACAGCAGCAGAAAAAAACAACGGTATTTTGTTTTATTAACCAAAAAAAATTTTAAATGTTTTATTAATAATAATAAAAATATTTATTTGTTTATTTTGCTGGTATAACACCTGTGAGTCACAAAAAAAAGCATTTGGTTATAGGTCAAGAAGAATTCAGATTTAAGCAATGACTCTGAAACAACCTTGCCAATCAAGTTTGTGGATGAGTGAATCCAGGCTTCATGCTGTAGAACTTGGTATCTTTCATGCACAAATCCTCTGTCATTAATACACGTTACAAGTAAGTTATAAGTTACAACTTACTTATAAAGAAAGTGTGGATATTTTTTGAGTTTGGAGGGAAAGTGTTTGTTACAGAGAGTGTTTTTTGATGTTTATAGTGTGGAAAAAATTATTATAAAAAATCACAGAATCACAGAATTTCTAGGTTGGAAGAGACCTCAAGATCATCGAGTCCAACCTCTGACCTAACACTAACAGTCCCCAATAAACCATATCCCTAAGCTCTACATCTAAACGTCTTTTAAAGACTTCCAGGGATGGTGACTCCTCCACTTCCCTGGGCAGCCTGTTCCAGTGTCTAACAAACTTTTCGGTAAAGAAGTTCTTCCTAACATCCAGCCTAAAACTCCCCTGGCGCAACTTTAGCCCATTCCCCCTCGTCCTGTCAGCAGGCACGTGAGAGAACAGGCCAACCCCCACCTCGCTACAGCCTCCTTTAAGGTATCTGTAGAGAGCGATAAGGACGCCCCTGAGCCTCCTTTTCTCCAGGCTGAACAAGCCCAGCTCCCTCAGCCGCTCCTCGTAGGACTTGTTCTCCAGGCCCCTCACCAGCTTCGTCGCCCTTCTCTGGACCCACTCAAGCACCTCAATGTCCTTCTTGTAGCGAGGGGCCCAAAACTGAACACAGTACTCGAGGTGCGGCCTCACCAGAGCTGAGTACAGGGGGACAATGTTTAAACAAGCAAACAAATGTTTAATAGCAGTTATATAATATCTGTATTTGTGTAATATTAAACTTTTAATATATTTCATCAGTTTACATATCTTATATAGTTCAAAATTTCTCTAACTTCTATATTATACATTTTTCCCAAATTTACTTGTGAGTGTAATGTGGTTTTGTTCACCCAAACAATTATTTTAAGATTTGAATGGGATACAGAAAAGAAAGTGCATCAGAGAAAACAGTTAATTGTAACTTCTTTGATATACTTAAGAGACAGATAAGTGTGTTTGTACTCAGAGTAATGTATGCCTGGAAATATTGACCTCACATATTTGAAGGAAATAAAAACTCAGTTGTTCAGAGTTAAAAACTTGGACTACCATATTTTCCTGACATGAAGAATAAATGGACATGGCCAAAGAATAATTGGTGCTAATTTATTTGTTTTCTACTGTCATTCTTCTCTTTTGCATCCTCTCTTCCTTCTTTCTGAACATTGAAACAGTCTAAACAAGAAAAAAAATACATATAATACGTAAATTAAAAACGTACTGATTCTGCAAAAATGGTTGCTCTTCGTTAAATATTAAACAAACAAACAAAAAAAAAAAACACTCTGAAATGCTGTCAGGACAGGTTGACGAAAGAGGCTATGAAATTACCATACTTTGAGATATTCAGAATGACTGGATAAGAACCTGAAAAACTTTCTACAAGAGTAGTTATAGAAGATTACATCCAGAGATCATTTCCAACCTGCTTTGAAACTTAAATGGATTCTACACAGGCAGTTCTTATCAGTGCACTGGGCTCCCAGTGACATCTGAAACTGAGCTTCATTCCAATCAGAAGCAACCGTTTCACTAATGATTAGTGATAATCTCTGTAAATACACAACAGTATTGGTTTGTCCAAGACAAGAAGTGCTTCTATGACCTTCTATTAATGGAAGTATTACACTCAATATATTGTTATGGACAGGAAGCTTATTTATATATATATATATATATTGTTTTCTTCCTTCATACACATACATATATGTATACATACACATAGATATTTTGTACTTAAAAATATAGATAACAATTTATATAAAATTGTAATAATTTAATCAAAGTGCAACAATTATTAGCCCAGTTATGGCACAGTTTCTTGTTCAAATTCTACAGAATAGCCTCATTAAGAACAGTGGCTTTAAAATGGTAATCCAGAAACATATTTATCTCTACCAGTTTTCTCCAGTGTTATGCTCATCTTTCTAAAAGCCCTCTAGGTCCTAAGGTAGACAGGGCCAGTTTTCCTAAAGCAGAGAGGAGGGAACTTCATGGTGTAGGACATTCTGGTTCAACTTGGATTTCTTTCTATACACTTTGTAATTCCCACCTGCACCCTTGCCTCTGCTCCAGGGGAAGAGGTGAAAGCTGCCCCAGTATGCCCTTGGTTCCAATTACCCTGCAGAGCTGGCCTGGGTTGTCAGCCCCCTCCCTTCCCTGGCACTCACAGAGCTGAAATTCAGGCAAGCTGGGCATTGAGCACTTGGCCAGTGGTAGCCCAGCCATCACCTGGAACCTCACATATGAAGAACAATGGTAAAACCATATTTATTGGTCATATTTACTGAAATATTTTCCTGCTTACAGGGAATATTTTAAGTAGCTTAGAAAAATTTTCAATATGTATCTGAACATATAGATTTGTCTCCTGAAGCTGAACACTCCAAGTTTCTTTACCGGTTGCAGAGGTATGAGTATATAGCTGTTATACTAGGTCTTATATAGCTCTTATACCAGAGTCACTGCATCATTATCTATATTCACCACATCTGAGAAATTTTAACCTATTTCAGACCTATAATTTTCTGTCTGACTTGGCAGAAAGTGGCTCAGAAGGTTAAAATACATTTGAAAAGACAAGCATAGAATGATCACAAAATGTTACTTCACGAAACAACAGTGTAAATCTAAAATTGTGATTTCATACTCTAATCCCCATTTTAAATCTTATTTTTGAAAAAAGTGGAGGACATTACCTTATTCAAAAGCTAATTTTTTTTTTATTTTTTTTTTATACTTCCTTGGTGTCTTTATCACTTTATCACTTTTTAAGCATTTCTACTACTTTTTTTTCAGACTTCTACACTGAAGCATCAGCAATGACTGATAACGAGCATGGAAAAGAATCAAACATGGAATAAGTCTACTATATGAACTGCAGATTTGGAGAGAACCTAACTTTAAAAAATGTAAAATTGAAAAAAAAAAGATCTGATGGGTTAGGTAAAAATCCTTCTGAAACAGAAGTTCTTCAAATAGTCAAAATCTGAAGTTTTAGTTCAGAACTGTCTTGACATAACTTGAGAAGACTTATTTTTTGTTCAGGACCATTTTCTTATTTTGACTTTTCATATTCTTTAATCATTTGAAAATTCAGTTCAAGACGTTATGTGATCTAGAATAATAGAAAATCCTGTCTCAGACATCAGAAAAATCAGTATGAAAACATAGACGTCAATATCCACACGTAGATCATGTCCATCGTGAGTCAAAATGTGCTCATCTATCTCATGCTTCCAAGTACTGTGCAGGAAAAGTATAATTATACACCCCATGCAGTAAGATAAATGCATGAATTGAAGAACCTCAGGAGGACTGGGCTGCAGTGAGCCAGGTAATGAGGGTGACTGCAGTACCTTCAGCCAAGCAAGGACTGCTGATCAGGGCAAGTGACAGCAAGTAGGTCATCCAGCCATACAGAGATGTACACCACACAAATACAAAATGACAAGCAGATCCAGCTAATCCACTAGTGGATCCAGCAGACCCACTAGTGAGTGAGCCAGGCCTGTCCAGAGCCATGGCTGGGCACAATGAGACCAGAGCTGAAACAGGGCTCATGCGCCCTTGGGAGCAGGACTTTAAGGAGGTCCCAGATGGGGGGCACTTAAGGTAATACAGGCCTGCTGCTTCACTTGGAGATCCAACATTGCCCTATTTATACACTCATGTTGATTATTTGAAGTAATCCTTAAAGAATCATATATAACAGTGTATATATGTATTTATGTGTATATATATAGTTAAATATGATTACTAAACATGATAGATATATGTTTCCTTATAAGAGATTATGAAAGTTTGGATTTTTCTGCCTTTACCTTACTTTAGAAATATCAATTTAGAAAAAAAAAAAAGAAAAGAAAAGAAAAAAAAGGCAACAAAACATATACAGCAAAGAAACAAACACTGAGGAAGTCAGAGCTATTATTTCTGAAAAAAAATAAAATCAAGTTGCAGGTACATTCAGAGTACTCTTCTGAGTTTCATAAACATACAGTTATGTGGCAGCTTTCCTACAGTGAATGGTCAAAGAATTTTTGGTGTTACATATATTATAAGTGCAATATATCTGGTCAAAGAAATAGGAAATCAGAAATAAGGAAAATTGATTTAAAAGTAAATTTTGTAATAACGCTTACCCAAAAGGCATCACAAATCATAATATAGTACCTGCAGAGTAACTAGTAAGAAATTATTCTAAAGCAATATTTGTATTCCTTGATATATTAAGTTATACAAGTTATTTTTCTGTAGTTTACAGACATAACAATCACATAACAATCACTGCTTATTAAAGAATTAGCATGCAATTCCATTACTAGAATTGAAATTAGTAGAATTGAAAAAGAAAAATAATAATAATAAAATAATCCCCTAGGAAACATCTGTATTGTCATTCAAGGACTACATATGCAGGGTTACAAATTTACATTTTAACTATTGCCGATCATTTGCAAAACACATAGGGAGCAGCTTTGACATGCATTCAATGAATGTACAGTTAATGTGAGAAACTATAGGTTGATGGAAATGTTTTCCAGGAAAACAAATTGCTTACGGAAGAGTTGATTTACGACCATTGTGAAATTTAGAAAAGCTTTTGCAATGCAGACTAATGATTTTAAGATGCAACAGTGTCTTACATCAAGTTAGTGTTTATCAAACTATATCACAATCTAAGACAAATTACTTCAGATTTCTCAAAATGAAAGAAAACATCCAAAAGGAGAAACACATAGATGGTGAGTGGAAGATTCAGAAATATAGTAAGTGGAGAGAAATATAGTAAAACATTTGAAAAAGAAGTTATAGATTTCTTCTTACAAGAACATGAAATAAGAGTACCAAATCCCTTTTTAAAAATAGGAATATAAATACTTTCAAATGCATTTACTTTGGATTGAAAAAATATTGAAGAAATGAGCAACAATAATTTCAATCCCATAAAAGATTTCTGTTGTAACCATGATTGTAAAATTTACTCATATAACACTGCAATGAAAAAGACGGACAAAATAACATTATGATTATTTAAAGATTTAAGAACCAGTTTCCTTCATTTGGCTTTAGGTTGCACTTACCACTTGTTATCAACCACCTTGAACAATTATGGCAATATGAATAACTTTCTGATTCCCCCTACTTCTACAGAATTCAAAATCCTTCTCATATTATTTAAGACAAATATATATATGTACATATTTAAAATAGGATCATAGTATTTTTATATTTATAAAAAATCCTTTTTAACTTCTCTTCACAGAGGTGCACCTTCTTAGAAAGTTGATTAATATATAACGCTCAGGCCCAATGGGAATAGTACTCAGTTCCGCATCTCTTACTTGCAATGAATCCATTTTAATGTGAATATATTTAAACCTATTGATATGAATTTCAAGACCTTGTTCAAGCCTGAGATTTAATTAATGCCCTTAATTAACTTATGGGAATTCAAATTAAACTTTATTATAAAGTACCGTCCTTCCTACCATTTTTCAATTAAATTTTTATAGTCAAAAGAGAAATCAGGCTAAAATTGATAAGTGGTCATAAACATTAAAATGGGAGAATTTTACAATTTTGCATTTTGTAAATTAAAGGTTTGAATTATATATAAAATCATTGTTTCTTGTTTATTCTTAGTACCTTTTTACTGCAGAAAAATATGGGGCTTGTCAGTCACATAGAAATAATATATCAAGGAATAATCTAGAAGGCAGAAAATATCTGAAAAAACAGCTCAAACCATGGTTCCCTTTTTCTAGATAAAGCTAGAATAATATAGAAACAAATAAAGTTTCCAATTTTGATTGACAGAATTGAACAGAAGGTTTCAAATATATTTTTAAAGAAAATGTGCATAGTGAAAAAAAATCAACACCAGATCAGTTCTGTTGCAACTAAATCACATCTTTGGTTGCTTCAAAAACAGCAACTGCTGTACTTAAGCATGAACTCTAGATATTATCTCAAGAATTGATGTCTCTCATACTGTTCCACAAAGGCCTTTATTCAAAGAGAATCACAGAATGACACAGAATCACAGAATGTTAGGTATTGGAAGGAACCTTGAAAGTCCAATCCCCCTGCCAGAGCAGGAACACCTAGATCAGGAACGTGTCCAGGTGGGTTTTGAGTGTCTCCAGAGAAGGGTATTCCACAAGCCTCCAGTCAGCTTGTTTCAGTGTTCTGTCACCCTCACCACAAAAAAGTTTATTCTCATATTTAAGTGGAACCTCCTATGTTCCAGCTTGCACCCATTGTCCCTTGTCCTATTATTAGATGTCACTGAAGAATGGAAAGGGATAAAGTCTTTCTAAAATATATTTTCAATGCTGTAGTCCTTTCCCCCAACAAAATAAAGTTATTTTTTTCACAGTTGTCATGTAGTAAGAATATATTTTAAGACGTGCTGTTGAAGAAAGAATAGCTTGCATGTAACTACCAAGCTTAGGTTGAATATTTTCATTAGCTTTATTTTTATTTTTGAGTTTATAACAAAATCACCTAGAATGTAAAACCTATTATTAACCTATTATCATCATCGTCATCATCATCATCATTATAATTATTATCATTATTGTTTTAACCTTCAGAATGTTTTTTCAATACAATAAGCTACATTTTTGTATTACCTTAATCAAGATTGTCTCAAGGCAGGCAATCTATAATAGCAGAGATTCAATTAGGTTTTCTTCATGTTTTCTATATTGATTATCATTTATTCTGTCTTTCTAGAGTTTTACATAACTGTTTGTTTAGCATTAAATATTAATAAAACTTTTTTGTTTTTTTAACAAACAATCAATACTTGGATCATCACACTATCCTTCAACTGTCTACCCTTTAATTTATTAGAAATGTTATTTTCATTCTTAACAATACTGGACTATTTAATAATTAATGATGATTATCTGTTATTTTCTGTACAACTTATTAATTGCAATTAAAAAAAAATCCCTTGTGCTTTGAACAAATAAAGCACTATTATTATTTGCCAAAATCTTTTTTTTTTTTTTTTGATAAATGTTTCTAATGTTTTCACCTTCAAGGAACAGAACCAAGTGCAAATTGTTTTCTGGTCTTTGGCTAATTCTTTCTTATCCAGTGTAAGCTTTTGGTATTGAAACTGAAGACCAAAAGTACTCTGAAGACCAAAAGTACTCTATAGAGTACTCTATCAGTACTTGAGTGTACTCAGCTCCATGATAACATCAGAAGTGTTATCACGACCACAGCCCCAGCTGCATGCTGGGGAACACAGACATTCAGGAAGAGGTACACCTCAGCTCCTTAACCTCTAACCACCTCATGATATCCTGCAGATGAAGGTTCCTGTTCATTTGTTCAGCTGTATGTATTGTCTTCAAGGATATCCAACACTAGGGTGTGATCCTCATTTTCATAAACTGGGACTCCACCAGAGGAACTGCTCAATTCCTCAGCTTCATGCTGTATACTGATGTTTTTCTTATTGCCAGAACCAGCAGGGCTGGTCTAACCTCTGTCTGTATTTCTGCTTATGATGTAAAGTGTAGCTGAAAAGCACAGAGACAGTGTTTTATGTTGCAGTGAGTTATGGCCAATTAGCTGATTGGCATTTTTTCTGATAATCCGTCTAGTCATAACTTCTCAAATGTGCCATTGGTAGAGACAGTTGTCTCTATCAGTATATTGGTAAAGTCAGAAGAAACTTGCTGCACATTGTGATAGAGTTGAAAACTTCAGATTAGGTCAAAATCAATCCATAATGAATAGAGCTGTACTGAAAGGGAAGAAAATGCTATGCCATAAAGTGTTTTGTTTTGTTTGGCTTCATTTTGTTTGGTTTGTTTTTCCTGAGTCATTTTCCCCTGTCTTGGCTAACAAATATTTGGGAAAGCAAAAATTGTGTGTCCCATGCTTTCTTTTTTAAATGCAGCTAGCATAGTAACAGAGGATCTGTAGCTAGCTCTGGTGTAACAGGTAATACAGTTAAGACAGTTTGGAATGAACAATACCAATATGTGAGTTTTTCCAGTCACTAGAGAATCAGTTTTGATCTATAATCCCTTTGTCTGGAACCAGTACTGAAATTTTTGATTGACACTCTGTGGGATAACATTAACATTACAGCACTGATCTCTGTGTAATGTTCACTCTCCATGCTTAGTTTTCAGTTTTACCTCTGAAATTCTAAGAAATATATGACTCAGTAGAAATGACTCAGTAGCATGACTCAGTAGCAGAATACACTGTAAAGCTCACTAGATTTCCCTTTGCACCCTCAGCAAGTTTGCTGACGACACAAATCTGGGAGGAGTGGCTGATACCCCAGAGGGATTACTGCCATTCAAAGGGACCTCAACAGGTTGGAGGGTTGGGCTGAGAGGAACCTCATGAAGGCAAGTGCAAGGGTTCTGCACCTAGGGAGGAATAACCCCAAGCACCAGTACAGGCTGGGGGCTGACCTGCTGGGATGCAGTTCTGCAGAGTCCTGGGAGTCCTGGTGGACAGCAGACTGACCATGAGTCAGCAATGTGCCTGTGTGGCTAAGAAGGCAAAGAGTATCCTAGAGTGCATTTGGAAAAGCATTGCCAGCAGGTCAAGGGAGGTGATCCTTCCTCTATACTCAGCCCTGGTGATGCCACACCTGGAGTGTTGTGTACAGTTCTGGGCTCCCCAGTACAAGAGGGACATAGAAGTACTAGAGCAAGTCCAGTGGAGGGCTACAAAGATGATTAGAGGAGTGGAGCACCTCTTATACGAGGACAGGCTAAGAAAACTGAGCCTGTTTAGGCCAGAAAAGAGAAGACTGAGGGGAGACCTCATTAATGTGCATAAATATCTGAGGGGAGGGTGTCAAGAAGATGGAGCCAGTCTCTTTTCAGCTGTGCCCAGTGCAATGAACACAAACTATAGCACAGGGATTCCTGGCTGAATATGAGAGGGCACTTCTTTACTGTGTGGGTGACAGAGCACTGGCACTGGTTGCCCAGAAAGGTTGCGGAGTCTCTTTCTCTGGAGATACTCAAAACCCACCTGGATGCCATTCTGTACAATGTACAATGATACAATTCTGTACAATTCTACAGGATCCTGCTTGGCAGGGGGATTGGACTAGATGAATTTCAGAGGTCTCTTCCAGCCTCAGATATTCCATGATTTTGTGATTTTGTGAATTTTAATTTAGAAGGAAATATTCTGATCATCTAATTCACATATCAGGCACACATATCTTGTGCTACAATTTCTTCTTTAGAAAGACATTTACAATTGATTTAAAGAAATCTTCTGACAGACTGCATCCCTAGGTATGTTTCCCCAAGTGACTAATTACCTTCATTCTTCATGAATAAAGAGTCACACTCAAGTAAACAACACTTTGTAAATATTGTAAACAATACAATACCTTTTAATATTTTGATTTTAACAGAAAAACATGCTAATATACTTGATCAAGCAGGGGATGAGAAAATAAACTTTTTTTTTCTTTTTTTTTAATCAGTAGGTAAATAATCCCATGTATACTGTCTGTTGTTTGTTTGTTATGTTCTGTGAACATATATAGTACTTAAATATTTCAGATTGCAAATGCAAGGAATGACTTGCATTTCCTATGGCAGTGGGGCTGGAGTTAGATGATCTTTAAGGTCCCTTCCAACCTGAGCCATTCTATGATTCTATGATTCATTCTAATACTAACATTGGACATTCCTCGGAGAACCTGGGGAAATGCGTAAGAGATCTTTGAACCATAGAACCATAGAATATCCTGAGTTGGAAGGGACCCACAAGGATCATTGAGTCCAACTCCTGGCTCCACACAGGTCTACCCAAAAATTCAGACCATGTGACTAAGAGCATAGTCCAAATGCTTCATAAACTCTGACAGGCTTGGTGCCGTGACTACATTCCTGGGGAGCTTGTTTCAGTGCGTGACCACCCTCTTGGTGAAGAACCCTTTCCTGATATCCAGCTTCCTTCCCTGTTGCAGCTTGACTCCATTCCCTCTATCACTAGTTCTATCACTAGTCACTAAAGAGAATAGATTGGTGCCTGCTCCTCCACTCCCCCTCATGAGGAAATGAGAAAAAGTCAATCTTGCATGAGAATAAACCAGACCAAAGATGTCTCACTGTATAAATATATTAGTACCTAGTAGACTAGTTTAAGATACACATAAATATGTAGCTATATTCATAGACTTAATCAAATATGCATACACAACTGTACTAGGCATTGTTGCATATACAGGATAAATTATTTTGTTCTAGAAACAATGCTTGTATGACTGGTACATGCTGAAACTTCATGTTACTGTGCTCCCATTGTTCTAGACTCTACATATGTGGAACAGAATTCTTTTACATGTAAGTAAGACCATTTTGTCCCTTCCCCCTCAGCCCCATATTTTTTCCACACATCTTTACAAAGGAAATCACAGTTCTCTAGTACAGGAAACACAAATATTAGAGAAGTCTATACGAGGAAAGATAAGACCTAAGAACTATTTTCTAATGATATTCTGGAAAATTGGAGGAGACAATGTGATTTCCTTTAATTAGTACTCTTTTATTGGCCTTGTAAATAGAGGGCTAAGATCAAGGCAAAGTCAAAGCTCTACACTCAGTGTAGCAGGTAAATCTTTCTGTGCATAATGTCAGCTGCCTTTTTAAGGATTATCAATAAAAAGTGCTTCAGAAATGAAATCATATATACATTTGAATGCAGTTTTTACTTAGGATATTAAACTGTGTGTCTGTGTGTGTATGAGTGTGTTATTACACAAAACGGTTCATACCTAGTTACTTGGATACTAGTAAGTGAGTTTAAACAATATTGTCCCTACTTCTCATTCTTACAAAAACATTTGGAAATAAGAGGGAAATATTTTTATTTTCAAAGATTAAAATACCAAGATAGCACAATAATTACTCTTATTGATACATAGCTAGATGGTGATGGTAAAATTGGTTGCCTTAAATATATACTTAGAATGTAATGTATTTGGGTATTTGTACACAGAGATCTGCCTATTCATCTTTGTTGATACCTTTAGCAAAAATAAAATGTAATCAGATTCAGACATTTCTATCTTTCTCAAGTTATAAAGAGAAAGGGATGCTTGGAATGTTTTCACATACATTTCATAGATTTTCCCCTCTTTTCCCCATTCTTGTATTTTCATTTAAAAGTATACAATTTTTTCCTACCTATTACAAAAAATGTCAAGACAAGAAATCCCCAGATGATACTATGCCAGAATACTTTTCTGCACTGCTGAGCTGAAGTACTCATTGACATCTCAGATTTCCCTATTTTTATTCTGTGTTACATTTTTCTTGATCATTCCTAATCATCTCTCTTTCTTCTTTTATCCTCAAATCCTGTCCATATAAGTTTGCATGGTATAGAGGATTTGGATCATCTATCTTCTAAATGATTCATTAGTACATGTATTATAAGTTCAGTCAAGTTTGAAACATTTTGGAAACTTGCAAAAGTTTATATGAATTCAATTTCCCAAAGCAAATCCCTTTTCTTTTAATGAACAGGAATGGAATTTTGATAAACATTCATTAGCTACACAAAACAGTCAAACTAAATAAAATAAAAATAAAAATTACATACTCTTCAGTATATGTTAAATTACTTACTGTAGCTCTTTCATATTTGGACAGAAGTTTGCCTCAGTCTTTGAGACAAAAGAAAAAAAATAATATAGCGATCAAGGAAGATAAGTCCTTGACACCAGCTGTCCAGTAGTTGACAGCTTATGCAAATAAATAAAATATGTTTCTATGTGCCTGTGTATGTGTGAGTATACAGTTTTTGGTATTTGCTTTAAGTTTCTTGAAACCAAGAAACAGATAAAAGCCTGCCTCATACATGTAACTCTCTATATAAAATATTAAACTTGGGTGACGCTGGTCTATAACAGATTATATATCTGTTTTATAGATTATAACTTGGAAAGCATTAATTATGATTAAATGTTCTTGCAGTGGGCTGACCCTTGTCTCTAATATGTCTCTTTCATGGATAACCCCTTTTTTTTTTTTAAATAATAATAATAATTATAATAATTGACAGATGAAAATTATTTTTAAAAAAATCTATGTGCAGTTATTTATCAGTTATTTATCTGTTTCAAAGACAACAAATGATCCCATGTAAAACAAGTAACTTGAACTTGAAAAAATTGATAGAATTAAAAACAGCTAAAATAGAATGGCTCCTTAAATGCTTCTAAATGCCTGAAGAAATATTCAGATACTTCCTTGCTGAAATGATTAACTAGCCAGAGATATTATAAAACTGAAAAAAAAAAAAAAATCTAAATTCATCAGATCACAGGTTGAATAACAGGTTAATTCTTAATTTCACTAGACCTCATTTGTAATAAAGATACAAAACTGGATGATGAACATCTGCAGAAATATGCTTTTGCAATGTGAGCCACTCTATAATATAAACTAACCCTTTGCCAGGTGCTTGGCATTGCCTATTACAAACTCCTGTCTGTTTATGCTTTGCACCCATTCTCACAGGAAACTGATATTCTGCTTTTTTCTTTTTCTTTTTTTTTCTTTTTTTCAGTTTTCTTTCCCTAAAAGAAATTCTGAATATTCCAGACAAGAAGAGCACCAACAATGGAAAGTGATTTGAAATATAACATATCCTTTGGTAAACTGAAAGATACAGACTACGACTGTGATGATAATGCTGTTAATTTCTATTTTGAAGGAACAACATAAGAACATATGTAGTTGAATAAAGCATTTCTAAAACTGCCACTGAGTATTAACAGGCATAACTACCTCTGAAATTGAAGCTGAGGAAAATCACTTTGATCTAGACATTCTGGATTCAGTCCCCATGAGAAAGTATCTCATTTAAATGTTTTACTCAAAGTTAAATGCTTCTGTATTTGACATGCAGCTTTTAAATATACAGCATTTCTTCAAGAAAGGTGATTTTTTTTTTCCCCAGTATTTTAGGATATGGTCCTTTGGCACTGAAACCAGTACATGCACTGTCTTCTAGAATAAAAAGCATACAAGATTTGCAGCAGTAAAAACAAACTGCAATGAAGTATTTCTTCTATTGAAAGAGTGCCATATATTCATTGCTGCTTCCTTGTTCCTCTAATATTTCTAAATATTTAGTACAATTAATAACACATTAAAAATAACAAAATATATTCCTGAAAATATATTCCTGAAAACTAACATTGTTGTAAAGTACATACAGACATTGGCTTTTGTTTTAAAACATTGTAACCGGGTGTACAATTAGTAGAACTTTACTGGGCAGGTGCTTAATATAACATAAAAGAAATTACCAAGTTGACTTCAAAAAGACTAGTAATAGTTCACAAATTGCTTCTCTGTGAAGACAAGTAATTATAAATTTTAAGAAACATACTGTTAAATTGACACAATTGTAATGACATCTCTGTAGGTGGCTCATATCATGCACTGTTTTAAATGCTACTAGGAACATAATGGCAGCATTCACACAATAGGCCAATGCAAGGATGAGGTAGCATAATTGCAGCATCACTGAAGCATGAATATAGACTAATTAACAAAATTGGAACTGCTGCACTCATGCTCACATTTCATCTATCTTATTTCATTTACTTTTACATGCTGTTGTGCTCACAGAATTGCTGTGTTTGTTGTCTGAATATTGCAGATAATATTGTCCATTTGCTGCCTCCATCTTACTGTTTACTTCTGAATGTATCAGTACTCCATTTTTTAGGATAGGGCTCCATTTTTTGGAGCCCTCTCCTAAAATATTTTACTACAAAATATACCATGGAAAGTGAATTTTCTCTTGCATACACAGAATGTTCGTACTTATGCATAAATAGATATACACAAACAAATCTCTATACACACATATTTACATACACATGTAGCTCTGTTTTTTCCATACTTTGCCATTGACCTATTGGTGTTTTACAGCATGTGTGTGTGCATATGTATACATGTATATGTGTATGTACACACAAACTCTCATATGAATCACAAACTGTTTTGTGTATGCTTATACATAACAGAGGTAAGATGTAAGTCAACAAGGCAACATGCAAGGATAAGTACAAAAAAAAAAAAATTACCCTCCAGGAAATTTAATCAACTAATTAAAAGCTATGACAGGCATCTGACAAAAACAAAACAAAACAACAACAACAAAAAAAAAGTATGAAATATATATTCAATATTAAGACATGGTGATGTGCACAATAGGTGGTACACAATTTCTGCTCATGCTGCAGTATAAAAAACGTTTGCCACTGATACTGCTTCTGAGATGAATGTGCTGGAATACACTTTCTTTTCTGCAGTATGTGTAGTGCCACATCCAACTCTAAATACATCATTAATTGTCAAACTTGGGGGAAAAACAGCCAGGGATATAAACAGTCAAAAGTATGTTCCTAGAGTTACGTTATTCTTTAAGTTATAGATTGTAAGTGGTTCTAAACAGGATGTTTAAGGTCTAAGAAATATACATCCTACTAAGCAACAATTACATTTTGTTTTTCAATAAGAAGTGGATAACTAAAGCATTGGCAGATTTCTCACCTGCCTTAGGGAATATGAATCTGCATCATCAGTAGTTAATTTGCTGATACATGCATTTAATATTTCAGCAGAGACCTCAGCGTTGTTCTCAGGGAATTCATTTGTTCTAGGCATCAGCCTAAACTTCAGATATCTGTCTGTTGCAGATATTGTCCATCTGAAACCTTCCTGAGTGAAAGAAACTGCTTACTAATCTTTGTAACTTTTCAGCAACAAAAATGTGATCCTGTATTGAGTTAACAGAGAGATTATTCTTAGGGTGTAAATCATTATAAAGAAGAATTTGGGATAAAAAAAAAGAGTAACTTTCACTGAAGGAAAAAAAGGAAACAACTACAAACAAACCAATCTTGTATGGAAGATCTCTTTCATAAGATCTTTAAAATCTGTAATATCATCTATATTATTATATCACCTGTAAGAAACAGGTAAAGCCTGTCTTTGCATTAGTATTGCTGATAAATCCAACCACAGCAATACTGTATGCAACTGGAAAAGGCATACATGAACAGTACTGAATATTAAATTAATATTCATAGTTATGCACATTACCTCTGCTCATTATTTTTTAATGGTCATCATAATGCCTAGGAAAGAAGGTTAGTTACGCCATGTGAAATGCTTCTGGAATTTAATAGCATGCATTGTCATGCAGTGACTTAACTAATTACACTGGGTAAGCACAGTGGGCCTTGAGCCTCTGCAATTTCCTGCTTTGCCGCAGGTTGGCTATTACTCCGTGCTAGCTTTTGCACTGTATATTCCTGCTTGTGTATCACACTGGATTCTTCTTCATATTCCCAGAATCAGATTACATCAGATTACATCACAAATTGCAGAACAGGGAGGGCTATGTGGAATAAATTTGCCAGACTAGTATAGTTGCTTTACCTAGGATTAATTCTGTGTTTTCTAGTAGACTCTCTGTAGATCTCTCATTTCAGATTTCAGTCACCATCTGCTCTCCTGTTGGGGATTCAGCTTTCAATAATTCTGAGAAACTTAGATCATACATATTCTTCTATTTTCACCCTTTCTGAATTTTATGCTTTAAAACTTGTTTGTTTGTTTGTTTTTTTTCCACATCTCATTATATATGGATTCTATGCTAAAAATATACTTATAAAATAATGTATTCTGAATTATCCTCTTACTGTAACTATGAAAAATATCTTTCTAGAACCAGTTATTGCTGGACATAAATATATTTACTTTCTGTCATCAGCTTCAGTCATCAACCGCTTACAAACACAGTTTGAGGCTTCCATTAACTTTCTTTGACACTCTTATTATATTTTTAAATTCTTTTGGCTATCATGAACCTTTTGAATCTCTATTTTTCCATGTTTCACTAGATAGTTTATTCATGATAATCTATGTTCAGAAATCACTCAGCCAAACATAATTAAGGTCTATATCTGTTAGTAATAAGTTTTGTTAGATCAGGAGTAGGACTCAATAATCTTTGTGGGTCCCTTCAACCTCGGGATATTCTATGATTCCAGTACTCCTATGGTTCCAGCAGCATGGTGAAACTTATATACATGTATAATCAAACAGTCACTACAAAAGAAATGAAACTCTTTTTTCTCAGTTTTACATTAAATACAGAATTAATTTCAAGACAAAAGGCTAATGAGCAGGAAGGTCTTTATCCTTGTGGCTAGGACAGTCCATGAAAATGTTTTTGAAAAATGTAATTGTAAATGCTTGAGGGAAGGCTTAGTAGATAAATATTTTCCATTTTATTAATTATTACATACATATGTCTTAATGAATGTAAAATTATTTTACTTAATTTCTTTTACCTCTGTCATGTTAATGTTGCTGCTCTACATTAACCAATCATACCATGAGAATAAAAGACACAAGTGTTATTCTTCTGGACATACAGGGAAAGATAATTAATGATGACAGAGACATGGAGCTCCTGGAGCAAGTCTAGTGACAGGTTACTAAAATTATTAAGGGACTGGAGCATCGCTTTCAGGGTCTGAGGGAGCTGGGCCTGTTCAGTCTAGAGAAGGGCAAGGAGGGATCTCATTAATATGTGTAAGTATCTGAAAGGAGGATGTCAAGAGGATGGGGCCAGACTCTTCTCATTGGTACCCAGTGATAGGACAAGAGGCAACAGGCACAAACTGCTACACAGAAAGTTCTGTTTGAACATGAGGAAAAACTTCTTTACCGTAAGGATGACTGAGCACTGGAACAGGTTGCCCAGAGAAGCCGTATCTCGATCCCCGAAGACACTCAAAAGCCATTGGGACACAATCCTGAGTAGTGTGCTCTGGGGGATCCTTCTGTGATTCTGCGATTCTGTGAATCTGTGATGAAAAACACAAATAAATCAGTGATTGTGAAAAGGTCTCTCTATGACATTTACAGTGACATGAATTCAGTTTTCTTGGATGGAAGACATTTTCTTCTCAAATGAAATTCACTTTCAAAAGGGAAGACAGGTAAAATAAAACAATCAATCAACCCAAACCATTATTTTTTACTTCACATATTGCAAACTATAAAGTGTAATGTCAATATGTTCTGCTTATTCTGCAAGCCATTCTCTGTTCCCACTCTCATATAACAGTAGTAGTATTTTCTGGAGTTGAGAAAGAATTTTCCCCATCTTGAGGAGAATTATGAAGCATTTATTCCTTTGGGAGGGAGGAGAGCAATTCAGTTCAGAGCAGCTTTGATACAATTTGATGAGCTTTACTAAGGAGGTCAGCTTACTGAGAGAACAACAGCCTTAAAGAACAGACTCAGGTCCTTCTGCATATCCAGATACAACATAGATGTACATCAAACATAGTCCTTTCCATAGTATACTCATTGAAATGATCATAGATTAAATTGCATGGGGGGATAAAAAATGTGACCTTGCCAGTACTTACTTTAGAATAATGTACTCTATCTTGTATTTGATGTGAAACTTGCTCATGAGGCAGTCTGAAACACTTTTTATTTGTATTATTACTAATAAAATTCACTGTGGTACTGAAGACATATACTCTGTTGACATCTCACTTCACACACATATTAAAGGATTGTACTGGATTACACTTGCTGCCCAAACCTTGAATGAGGGCATGACTGTAAACTACAACTCAAGATGTCATTTGAATCTTACATGTCACTAGAATAGCCTGCAAGGCGAGTACGGTCTTACTATCTACAACAAGAAGTTAGATGACATAGAAATCAGTGGTAAGGGATGTAATCTCCCCAACAAAACACAGTTTTTATAAACGAAACTGAGTAATAGCGAAATGAAGTCCCCAGGCAAATTCTAATCTCTACTGAACTACATTACGTGAAGGTCATCAGTAGGGAAGTGAGGAAATAGAACTGTGGTCTATAGGGACACAGAGATACCACTGTGATAGCCTCTGAAATTGCAGCAAGTTATTTAGGTCACAGCAGTAGAAGAGAAAAATTTAACTTGAAGAATCAGCTATAGCTCACAGTAAGAACCACAATCATGTAGGCCCAGTAATTTCATGACTACACTGTTCAAATAAGAATCTTAATGTCTACTATTTCAAAGGAATGAATTGTTTAATGTCAAATGATGCACTCAAGAAAATAAACCATATTGCTCCTACTTTACAAGCCAGTAATATCAGAAATATGAAATGTGAGTCTAGCATTTGAATAAAACATTCTTGTTATAATTTGTGTTAGTTCTCTAAATTATATCCATGTCTCACAAATATTCTTCCAAAGCTCCTCTTTGAAGGGACACTCATAATTCACCACACTTTTAGCATGATTCTCCTGGTCATTGCTCATACCAACTACAGTTCTACATTAAATCCCAAAGAATTGACGCCAATTTAAGAATATCCCAGACAAAAACGAATCAGTGAACATTTGACTTACTGTCCAACTTGAGCTTGATATTTTCTCTTGAAAGTTAATGAGATAGACCTTATGGTGGCAGTCCTTTTTTTTTTTTTTTTTCTCTAGGATACAGAGAAAAACATGCACATATGCTCTCTGCCTCTCTATACACTTTTTAATTTTCAGGCTTCTCTTCCAAGCAGTAAGGTGCTTTTTTTTTTTTTTAAATAGCACTCAGAAGAAACACTAAAATCATAATTGTTGATTTCAAAGAAGGAATTTAGCCTAGTGTTGAACTTGAGAAAATCAGATTACATAGGATTAATGCAGTGCAAGTCTCTGTGCTTATTTACACTGGACACATTCACAAGCATTCACTTCACTGTAGTTCAAGACACCTGTCTGAAAGTAGGAGATGAGATTTACACAATCACACTGTTTCCTATTCCCACCAATATGTACATATTGGTGGGAATCTACAATTTATAATTAATTCCAATCCAACTGGAAAAGAGGATAGTGTTCTTAAAAAAAAAAAGAAAAAAGAAATTCTTGTAATGCCCAGGTGCACTGGCTTAGTAGGAGGACTCTGTTGGCACCAGCCAACAAACACAACAGAAAAGGCTTTTATGCATTGTCGTGGTTTAACCCGGCCGGCAGCTAAACACCACGCAGCCGTTCGCTTACCCTCCCCCCTCCCTCTCTGGGACGGGGGAGAGAAATGGAAAGTGAAGCCCGTGAGTTGAGATAAAGACAGTTTAATAAGACAGGAAAAATAATAATAACAAAATAATAATAACAATAATAACAATAATAATAATATGGTGATAATAGGGAAATAATAATAATATGTACAAACAGGTGATGCACAATGCAATTGCTCACCACTCGCTGACCGATGCCCAGCCTAACCCCGAGCAGTCCGGCCCCCTCCCCCCGGCTAGCCACCCCTATATATTGTTTAGCATGACGTCAGATGGTATGGAATACCCCTTTGGCTAGTTTGGGTCACCTGTCCTGGGTCTGTCCCCTCCCAGCTCTTACTGCACCCCCAGCCTGCCCGTTGGCAGGACAGAGCAAAAGGCTGAGATGTCCTTGGCTTAGTATAAGCACTGCTCTGCAACAATTAAAGCATCGGGGTGTTATCAGCACTCTTCTCATCCTAAGCCAAAACACAGCATTCCACCAGCTACTAGGAAGAAAATTAATTCTGTGCTAACTGAAACCAGGACATCTATCCACCCCTTATTCCATACCATTTATGTCATGCTCAGGTTACACTCTTTTCCATACATTCTAATTAGTCACCTATAGTAATCATGGTAGTGATAACATACAGTGTAATATACTAATTAACATGGTAAAATTCAGTTCATGGGCTATTCTCACCCAGTATTAAATCTCCTTGAGGTACACACCGCACCTCTCCGTTCTTTTGCATCACCCACCAAGTGTATCCAGGTCCCTGAGCGAAAACAATTCCACAAATAGGTTTGCCTTTTCCTGAGGCAGGAGTAGCCCAGACTGTTTTACCCAGCATATTTTTTACATGCACTACAGGAACTTTATCCCCATCTACAGTACGTAACAGGTTTGATTGGGCAGGTCCAGCTCGGTTGGTAGATCCCCTAGTATTGACTAACCAGGTGGCCTTTGCCAAATGCGTATCCCAGTTTTTGAACGTCCCAGCGCCCATTGCTTTCAAGGTAGTCTTTAACAGGCCATTGTATCGTTCAACTTTCCCGGAGGCTGGTGCATGATAGGGGATGTGATACACCCATTCAATACCATGTTCTTTGGCCCAAGTGTCTATAAGGTTGTTTCGGAAGTGAGTCCCATTGTCTGATTCTATTCTTTCTGGGGTGCCATGTCGCCATAGGACTTGCTTTTCAAGGCCCAGGATGGTGTTCCGGGCGGTGGCATGAGGCACAGGATATGTTTCCAGCCATCCCGTGGTTGCTTCCACCATTGTAAGTACGTGGCGCTTGCCATTGCGAGTTTGAGGGAGTGTGATGTAATCAATCTGCCAGGCCTCTCCATATTTATATTTCAGCCATCGTCCTCCATACCAAAGAGGCTTTGACCGTTTGGCTTGCTTGACTGCAGCACATGTTTCACAGTCATGAATAACCTGTGCTATAGCGTCCATGGTCAAGTCCACCCCTCGATCACGAGCCCATCTGTATGTTGCGTCTCTACCTTGATGGCCTGAGGTGTCATGGGCCCATCGGGCTATAAATAATTCACCTTTATGCTGCCAATCCAGGTCCACCTGAGCTACTTCAATCTTAGCAGCCTGATCCACCTGCTGGTTGTTTTGATGTTCTTCAGTAGCCCGATTCTTGGGCACATGAGCATCTACGTGGCGTACTTTCACAGCCAGGTTCTCTACCCGAGCAGCAATATCTTGCCACAATGCAGCAGCCCAGATGGGTTTGCCCCTACGCTGCCAGTTGTTTTGCTTCCATTGCTGTAACCATCCCCACAGGGCATTTGCTACCATCCATGAATCGGTGTAGAGATAGAGAACTGGCCATTTTTCTTGTTCAGCAATGTCTAAAGCCAGCTGAATGGCTTTCACTTCTGCAAACTGACTCGATTCACCTTCTCCCTCAGCAGCTTCTGCAACTCGTCGCGTAGGACTCCATACAGCAGCCTTCCATCTCCGATGCTTCCCCACAATACGACAGGACCCATCAGTGAACAGGGCATATTTCTTTTCATTCTCTGGCAACTGGTTGTACAGTGGGGCTTCTTCAGCACGACCCACCTCCTCCTCTGATGATATCCCAAAATATTTGCCTTCTGGCCAGTCCATGATCACTTCCAATATTCCTGGGCGACTGGGGTTTCCTATTCGAGCCCGCTGAGTAATCAGTGCAACCCACTTGCTCCATGTAGCATCAGTTGCATGATGCGTAGAGGGGACCCTTCCCTTGAACATCCAGCCTAGTACCGGCAATCGGGGTGCTAGGAGGAGCTGCGCTTCAGTACCGACCACCTCCGAAGCAGATCGAACTCCTTCATATGCTGCCAATATCTCCTTTTCAGTTGGAGTATAGCGGGCCTCAGATCCTCTGTATCCACGACTCCAAAACCCCAGGGGCCGACCTCGAGTTTCCCCAGGTTCTTTCTGCCAGAGGCTCCAGGTGGGGCCGTTCTCCCCGGCTGCAGTGTAGAGCACATTCTTTACATCTGGTCCTGTTCGAACTGGCCCAAGGGCTACTGCATGGACTATTTCCTGCTTGATTTGTTCAAAGGCTTGTCGTTGTTCAGGGCCCCATTCAAACTCATTCTTCTTACGGGTTACTTGGTAGAGTGGGTTTACAATCAGACTGTAATTTGGGATGTGCATTCTCCAAAACCCCACAACACCTAGGAAAGTCTGTGTTTCTTTTTTGTTAGTTGGTGGACTGTTAGTTGGTGGCATTCTGCCAGTTTTTGAGGATTTTGCCATTGTTCAGGGGTGAATTTCCAACACACTGGGGGTGCCAACTGCTCTAGATGCCTGCCCATATCCACCCATACTCCCTGCCACCCACAACTATACTGCCTCCAGCCAGGGGGAGGAAAGGGACAATCGAGTTTATTGGACTGTGTGGATTCAATGGCCTGGCACATCACGCGCACAGAAGTATAAGGCTTTAGTAGACACCGGTGCACAATGTACTATAATGCCAACGGACAGGCTGGGGGATAAGAGGGTGGTGAAGGAGGAAGGCAGAGTGATCCAGGAGGATACAGGGGTGGTGAAGGAGAAAGGGAGAGTAAGCAAGTAAGGAAAAATATCCTCCCCTTTCCCCTCCACGGATTGACTCCCTAATGGAAAAAAACAATAGGTATAATTGCTAATAGTTTCCAAGATACAGTTTCCAAAGTACAGAGTCGACGATGTTACTGAATACAAATAACAAGTTAGAGTCATGACCACATATTTCATCGTCTCATAAGCCATTGCTACAACACACAGTACCATAATGATCTGAAACCAGGGCCCGGAGAGGATAAACAACACGACAGAGAGCAAATACGGAAAATAATGTACTAAAATACTCAATTTGGAAAACAGGTGCAGCAGAGTTGAGATTAAAGCAATCAGCATTATGACAAGTGACTATTAAGCAGGTCTAATCCTTACACCAATTTTAGTTTAACACACTCTGGTCAGATCTGCCGTTATCTCAACCTTTCGTGCCCCACGTTGGGCGCCAAAAAGACTGTCGTGGTTTAACCCGGCCGGCAGCTAAACACCACGCAGCCGTTCGCTCACCCTCCCCCCTCCCTCTCTGGGACGGGGGAGAGAAATGGAAAGTGAAGCCCATGAGTTGAGATAAAGACAGTTTAATAAGACAGGAAAAATAATAATAACAAAATAATAATAACAATAATAACAATAATAATAATATGGTGATAATAGGGAAATAATAATAATATGTACAAACAAGTGATGCACAATGCAATTGCTCACCACTCGCTGACCGATGCCCAGCCTAATCCCGAGCAGTCCGGCCCCCTCCCCCCGGCTAGCCACCCCTATATATTGTTTAGCATGACGTCAGATGGTATGGAATACCCCTTTGGCTAGTTTGGGTCACCTGTCCTGGGTCTGTCCCCTCCCAGCTCTTACTGCACCCCCAGCCTGTCCGTTGGCAGGACAGAGCAAAAGGCTGAGATGTCCTTGGCTTAGTATAAGCACTGCTCTGCAACAATTAAAGCATCGGGGTGTTATCAGCACTCTTCTCATCCTAAGCCAAAACACAGCATTCCACCAGCTACTAGGAAGAAAATTAATTCTGTGCTAACTGAAAGCAGGACAATGCATGTAAATTGTATAGGAAAATGCTCAAGTTTCATTGAACGGAAGGGGAAGACTAAGAGAGAAACTGGAGAGATACAGAACAGAAGGAAACTCCCTTTCTGAGCCTGCAGAGAGGTCCTGGAATCTGGCTGTAAGACAGGTGTGGAGAAACTTTGGCAATTGCATCACTAACACACAAGGAGAAAGGGTTCAAATTTAGATGAACCACCCATGAACTGTTTTTGTTGCTGTTGTTTTTGGTTGGTTTGTTTGTTTCCTTTTTCTTTTGTGCAGTTGGATTTCTGATTTCACAGTCTTGAAGATATGCCCAACATTTGAAAATTTGTCCACTTTCTATTCCATGCATTTTTGCAGTATACTTTAGAGAGATCAAGTTCAAATACATTAATTTATATGTGTGCTGTTTTGTTTAAAACCCTCAAATATTTCTTTTTTTTTCTTATTAGCATAATCTTTTAGCTAGAAGTGCCATTTTTCTCCCTTCTTAATTTTATTTCTCCAGGTGTTTGAAATGATCTCTGTATAAAGCAGTGCACTTTATATTGGTTTAAAGTACAACAATTAGCAGGTAACTCCATATGTAAAGAAGTAGAAAATCAATCCTCAAATGTTATCAAAGAACTTGCTGCAAAAAGTCATGTTTAGTTTACAGTTTATATGCCAAAACAATATCCTTTCTGAAAAGGAAAATGGTTCTCAAAATACAAGGGTATGATTAAGAGATGCAATTAAATAAATTCTATTTTACCTAAGAGTAGCAAGGCCACACGATGTAGGCCTTCTTTTTTTTTTTTTCTTTTTTCTTTTCAATTTAAGAAGACTAAGAACTTCTCAGAAGAGGATGTAATATACAGAACATCATGATAGTAATGTTGTTCCGCCACATGCGACAGTAAAGACCTAACCCAAACAGCAAAAAGACACCTAAATCTTAACAGAGCTCAATAGGTCAATAAAAGTTTTCTGGAAAAAAAAAAAAATATATATATATATATATATATATATATATAGCCATTGGAATGATCTGAAATTAGGTTATTCAATCTGGCAAAAAAATTGGGAATGGTTACAAGATAATAACACATCACAGTGAGGTGATCAAGAACAAGCAATTTGTTTATTTGATTAGACTGCATACTTTCTGCCACCCAGGATATGCCTATGTTCCCAAGCTATGCCTGCCATGTTCAGTTAACTCCACAAAAATTCTTGCAATTCTTTATCTACTAAACTTCATTTGTATAAGCTCTAATAGAATGGATTTTATTTTTGTATTGGAGGGGTCACAGAATATATCCTTCCACAGAGTAATATTTTTCATGCTAAAATAATTAGAAAACAAAAGAGGAAATTTATGAGTAGCATCTCCTATTTAGAATTGATTTTCTGAAACAGACTTTGTATTTATTTATTTGTTTTTAATTAACTAGTTGCCAAGGTTTTTACAAATCTACACTCACCAGTGGTTCTGTTTTCTAAATCACCGCTACTAAATTGTTCTATATCTTGTTATTCAACATTTACTCTGGACGATTTCTTACTTGTAACAGTAAAATTGTAAAAAAAAATATAATTGCAAAACAAACAAACAAACAACAACAACAACAAAAAACAACCCCCTTCCCACATCCATGCACACGCACACACACACAGAAACATATTTAAAATCATTAGCTGCTTTTACTTGCTTTTACTGTTTCCATTGACTGTCTCCACTCTTTGTAAATACCTTGGGGTCTTTCCTCAACTACAGTTCTACCTCAACCTCTATTTTCAAGCATGCATTATTAGCTGGTTCTCAATATAGAATTCTTAAATCTGTTCTGGTTTTACACAGACCTCTGTCAATTTAGGAATATAAAACCACAAACTAGATTCAAAAAAAAAAAAAAAAAGTCTTTGCTAAGATGTCCTGGCCAAAACACCTTGGACTGCAAGGCATTGATCTCCACAAACTGAAACAACATATGACCTTGTTTCTCTCATTGGATACCATAGAGTACCAAACACACATGTTAATGTAATCAATTATTTTACTGCATAAAATTAATGGGATAAGGGCCAAAGTTTTTATACATATATATTCACTAATAATGGAAATTTTGCCATCTCCACCTCTTGCAATGATGTTGTGAGTTTATAATCCTGGTCATAAGTGAATAAATGTCAATAAGGGAGAATGAGTCATGAATTTAGTCAATTCATCCTCTGTATTTTCAAAAATCAGGTGTAGGTAAGAACAGTAAAAAAAGGACTGTGAGTAGCTAGCCTCTGTGAAGAACAGCATACTTCAAAAATATAGAAAGGAAAGGGATAGCAGACACTGTGTGGTATATTGATCTCAGCAGGTAGGTAAACTCCTACCTGCTTGCTTACTCTGCCATCAGTGGTATAGGAGGTTAGATTTAGTCTAGACATTAGGAGGAAATTTTTCACTGTTACAGTCATGGGACATTGGAACAGATTGCCAAGAGAAGTTGCCCCATCCCTGGAGGTGTTCAAAGCTAGGCTGGGCGGGGCCTTGTGCAACCTGATCTAGGAGATGGCATCCCTATGGCAGGGGGGTTGGAACTAGTTGATCTTTAAGGTCCCTTCCAATCCAATCTATTATATGATTCTATGAATCACATTACAGCTGGCAACTAGAAAAGGCATTTATATTAGAAGGTAAGATAAAAATGACAGCTTAAATATTCATTAGTAAAATATGGTAATGACTTAGTAGAAGATACAAAATGTTTCCAGAGTATTACCTTTGTCTTGGAAAAAGAGTTTCCTTATTACAAAATAAGGATATTATTTCATTAACTCAAACCTGGAAATTATTTATTTGAAGGTATTCATCTTCAGCAAGTCATGCTTGTAACAAGCACACACAAAAACTTTTTAAACAGTATGATTTGAAGCAATACATATCATAAATCATAAATCATAAATTTCTACTTTTAAATTCTACAATAGTTGGAGCAAAGACAAAACTAGTTAGAAAACAAGATGATGCTAGGAGGTGGCCAAAACATTATTCAGGCATTAAGAAGATCTGTTATTATTTTTAACACATTGTGGAGAAATCAGTCTATATTCTGCATGACTGATGCATTACATCATCCAAAACACTACAATACAGCATGCCAATATTGAATTTATTTTTTTCCTCATGTAAATTATAATTTTATTAAACACACAGACATAAAAAATATGTAAGATCACTGATTTAAAATTAAATTAATTTTAAAAAAATCAGGCACAGAAAGCCAAATCAGGTTGGCATGCTTTCATATTTATGAATTCCTTTTCTTCCTTGAGAATGTGATTTGCTGATTTTTTTTTGTAAATTTCCAGAAAACATAAAGCTGAAGAGTTGCTCAGAAGTATTACAGCAGCTATTATTTTTCCACTAGTGTTAATTTAATATACTGTACCGCTAAAGTCAAGACTGTAAATGGCATAAGAAAAATTCTTGGCACATTTATTAACAATCCTATTAAAATGCACATGTATTTTGCTGTATGCTAATGATGTAGGAGTAACAAAGTCTTACATTTGTGTCTCACTTCATATTTTCAATTGTAGTCAATTCTTTCCTTTTGTTGAACTGGATTTTTGAAAGCAAACAAGAATCCAGTCAGATTATGGTTGTCAGTACCAGTAAACATATTTTTCTTATTCTGTATTTCTTGATTTTGGAAAAAAAAAATAAAAATATATATATATATATATAGTGACAAAACATCTTACAATAAGACAATATTTTTCTTTATAGTTCTAACTGCTGTAGTAAAACTAACGTGTAGTAAAACTAACGAATTATATATAATTTAGATTTGTAAATCAATATAATTCCTTAGACTTTTCATGTAATTATGCAGGATACATACTGGAAGACTTCTTCATAAAGTTGCAGACACATTTAATTAGTAAGACTGCTGAAAAAAAGTTATACTATTGTAAGTTATACTATTCTAAACCCTCTCTCTGTTCAAATTTGCATCTGTTTCAGCTAAACTGAGTATTTGAAACCACAAACCAGAGAAACTACAGGTTAACTAAATAAATAAAGTTTTTTAAGCAAGTTGATATACTGCATATTTATTGTTAAACCCAAACGACAACTACACAAATTTTCTTTGTGCAGTTTTGCATTGAGTTAACTAAATTAGACTTAGGTTTCTACTAAGTTTTCTACTTTAGTTTTCTAACTAAATTAGACTTAGGCTTCTTTCACCCCTGCTTTTATATTTTGTCCAACGACTGGCTAAAGCAAAATACATACTCCTATGTATCACTTATCTAGTTATGTACTTCAGTTGCTTAAGTATACTTATCTTACTTGCAGTTCTTTCTCCCCTTTACTCCCTTTTACCTGTAAAAGTTGCATTTCTTCCTGACACTAAACAAAACCTATCCTGTGGAAGAAAAGCCCCTCAAATTACAGTAACTCTCATCTCACACCGCAGCATTTTGTTCCCAGCCTCCAACATTTCTCTGGAAGAAATGAATCAGACCTCTGAATTAGCTCACTTAAGGTGTAATGAGACACAAAAAGAAAGTAAGCAGTAGAACAACCTGGCAGGAGAACAGGAAAACAAACCCAGTTGCACTTCTTCCCAATTCCTCTGACAGAAACAAGTACACTGTTAAACCCAGTGCCAAGTATCTGCATAGAGAATACCTAGCTGAAGGACATTATCAAGTAAAATCCAAGCAACTGCTTGAGAGCCTCACCCTCCTATCTCATCTATCGATTTCAACATTTCTGCAATAGATGGTAGTAGACAGTGACAGGAAGATTATAGGGCAAGATAAAGTCACAGAAATTGCCTAGCAGTTATCATTTGTGACCTAATGGATTTGACTTGGGAAAAATCATCTTAATTTCTTGCTAATTAAAATAGATGTGGGTAGTGAGAAACAAGGAGATAAACATTAAAACAATCTCTCTCCTCCCCTATGGTCATGGGCAGCTTCACTCCTTCACTCCTGACTTTTCTGCCTCCTGAAGCTGAGTGGTACAGGGGAGGACTGGTATATGGTTACAGTTCACTACACAATGTTTTCTGTCTGTTACTCCGTCCTCCTCACACTTTTCCCCTGCTCCAGCGTGGGCTTTCCATGGGCTGTTGCCCTTCATGAAAAAAATCTGTCCCAGCATGGGGTCCTCCAGCACCATAGAACAAAGGGAGGATTTTATGTGCCTTCTTCTCCCACCGTGGGTGTTTCCTGTGCTGTTTCTCACACCGTTTTGTTATTTCCTCTTCCCCCTGTCTAGCAGCCTGTGCTCCAGGCTGTCCCAAGGTGAGGCGCCACCATCTTGGCTGCGGGTCCCGGCCGTGCCCTGTGGTGGGGCCGTTGGAGCCGGCTGTGGCCGGCACGGGGCAGCCCCGGCACTGCTTCTCGCAGCAGTTCAGCAGCGCATGCTTCCCACCCCTCCCCCTCCCCTCCCCCCCCCCCCCCCCCCCCCCCAAGCAAACAAACAAACACCTTGACACTTAAATCCTGTAGAGATATTTAGAATTTGACTTTCCTGGTCTCACAAAGCTATAAAGGTTTCAGAAACAAAATTTCGGAAGGCAGTTGTCATCTGGACGCACAACAATGCAGAAACAATGCTATTGTTTTTTTCTCAGATAAGTGTTCTAGTGGCTACCTATCAGAGCTGCCTTCTATATCAGTGCAAAGAAAAAGAAACACTTTCATGAGACCCATAGATCATGACAGCACATTTTCAGTCACAGAAAACTGCTGCAAAATGTATTGGACTGCTGGGTCACATTAAAATCTTGACAAGAGGGGATGCTATCATTGTGATTTTTAGTCACTCAGTGGAGGGTTCAGTCCCCAGACCCTACTGAGCCTTAAACTATAGTGGGATCCTTAAATCTATGCAGCACTTTTGTAAATTTAGGTCTGAAGCTTCTCAGCTATATTTCAGATTTCACTGTTTTATGATCTTTAGTTCTGGAAAGTTTTGTCAGCTGGAAACAGGCAGAGACCATAAGAAAGTCTCAGGGAATTAGCTTAGCATGAATCTGTATGAGCAGAAATAAAGACATCTTCAGTGTTTCCAAAAGAACCAAGTCCTACAAGAGCTATTTGTCTTTTCACTGTACACATGGAGCATAACACATGAAAGAATCATTCCCAATATTTAGGCTACATTTCCAGGGACTTTGAATACTGTCTCACTACTAAAACTGCCATGAAGATATTAATTCTTCGTGGTCAGGTGGCTGCCTGATTAAGGAATTCCCTGGAATTTAATGGAAGCTCTGTGGGAGAAGTTGGACAACTTGGTAAGAAGGTTCCAAAGGCATTGAGGATTCACTGACATGCTGCCTAATGTGGAGACAGCTGGAAAACCTTGCAGTCTGAGGGAGAAGCTGGCCTTTCCCAGAAAGAAGAATGTATATCACTGACCTCTTTTGAAGACAAAGGATAGTTTCAGGTTAGTTGTAATTACTCTAAAATTTCACAAAAGAAAAGAAAAAAACAAGTTACAATAAATAATATGTAGCTAAGCTATTTTGGAAGTGGAAATGTTCTCTTTAAAAGCTGGCAGATTGAGTCACAATTTCAAAGGGAAAACAAAAGCTTGTGGCGTTTGAGACACCATTCT
This sequence comes from Anas acuta, assembly GCF_963932015.1. NCBI lineage: Eukaryota > Metazoa > Chordata > Aves > Anseriformes > Anatidae > Anas > Anas acuta. Next base: position 99,170,724 of record NC_088979.1, on the reverse strand, counting down.
CAAAATGGGAATGAAGGGAACTTCTGCAAAACCAATAATATGTATAGTATGAATACAGTACTATAGTATGAAAATGCAACATAAGCACTTGGTGTCATCTTGCACACTGGACAGATTCTGCTCATTCACTTGTCAAAAATGGTGTTATGAGGAATACTGAGCAGATAAAAGCCCTGCAAAGCTCTGGGAGTAAGTCTGGAAGCAGTGCAGACAGAGTCCTAAGGATGGAGAAGGCAACAGATGCTTCTTGCAAATTAAAGTATCACTAGGTGTAGCTGTGTCAGCAATGGGGCTTTATTTTTCTTTATATCTACACCTTATGTTCCAAGGAAAACTGTAAAACAAAGGGAAATCTATCTCACAGAGAAAACAAAGAGCCTCTTCAGACATAAGTTCCGTGGAATCTTGAGCAGGACAAGTGAGAAAAACTCACAAACAAAAATAAGCTGTATAAAGATTTCAAAATGAGGAAATAGGATCATTTGCAATAAGAATACAAAGTTTCATGGTGAATTAATTTGTTTAAATTTTATGTATCTGTATACTAATGAAAAACAAATTTGTAAATAAACTGAAGGAGTTGAAAGAGCAAATTTGTGATCAAAACTGCTACTTAATTTGCCAAATACATTTATCAGGATAAAGACATGACTATATTATTAATTTCAAGTGGCAAAACTTGCTCATGTGGAACAGGTAGAGAAAAAAGAGTTTCATTAAAAATGAAAGATATTTGCTCCATGGTTCAAAATAAGTAGGGAAAAAGCTTGAAAGATGTCTGGTTGCTACCACACTGTGGACTATGATACAAACCAAATCAAGAAGATTTGGTTAGAATAAGTAATTGTCAGGATCATTTAAAACACATAAATTGAGGTATATGGAAGACTTTAATAAGAAGTGGAATACAGGACAGCCCAGATATATTTTGTTGATAAAAATGGTCATAAGGAAACTGAACGAGAAATTCTTCAAGACTGATGTCTATCTAGTAAGAAGGAGATTGTGCAATGCAATCTGAGTGAGAATGACTGTGAAACAGTACGAACTGCTACTTCTGCACGGGGAGAGAAGAAAAACAAAAAACATGGATTTTAAAGAAGGACATCACAATGAATCTGAAAATTGGTAGAAAATGACCTATGTGAAAGAAATATATACTTGTATAGTTCTTCATTCTGGCACAGAGAAACAAGCTCAGTTCCCCTAGGTTCTGCATGACTACTCCAATTTGAACCCCAATCTGGCAGTCCAAGAAAAGTCAGTCAGTCAGAGTGTACGGTGATCTATGTCTTCAAATAATCAATACAAATAATCAAGCTGTGTATTAGATAGAAATATTTACATGAAGCATTAAAAGAAACACAGAAACATGAAAGGTCTGAGAACTGCTGGCCCTGCTATGGAGTTGGGGAAGAATGAGATTATTTCCTGAGATGTCATATTTTAAAAATTAGATCTTGGAATAGAAGGAAAATATAGAAGAAATCCTGAAATAAATGTTCTTAATAATGACACCAACAAAACAACAACAACAATAATAACAGTAGTAGTAATAGTAGTAGTAATAGTATAATGTCCTCCACAAATTAAGGAGACTATTATGGTAGCAGAGTGTCTTCTTATACATACAGAGTCTAAGCTAAGATTTCATTAACATATGCAATATCCATTTCTTAGAGTTCTTTTACATGAACTAAACAGATCCATGTTTAGCTCCTTAGTGATAATTTGTTTGCACTTCTCCATTCATGCTTTATTATCTGTTTATGCTTTAGTTATCTATTTATTAGAGCTTTGCTGAGAATTTTAAATACATCTTTTGGAGGCAAAATTTCAGCTATCCTTAATGCTTGAGGCAATTATTCAAACATTGCCCTATGGCTAACAAAGCAATTACATGTGAGACCTACTTAATACGTGTGATAAAGTAATCTGTCAGTACACAACAATTGTTGCATAGACATTCAACACTGAAAGAATCTAATCATAGTCATAAAATGATGCAAATGGCAGAAGTAATGACTGAAGATGCTCCCAAACTGAGTATTTCCAATTTTAGAATGAACATCCTAAGTGAACTCACATTGTTTTTTGGAACTAGATTTCTCTGGAGATGGTTGACTGATAAATGTTAAGTTGCTGTCACCTTTTTCAGAGAAGAAATAATGCTAGTGTGTCTTAGTCTCTATAACCCCCTTAAATGTGAACACATAAACTGTCTCAAAATTAGTTCTTTTGGAACATTTTTGTTATGCTCTGCCTATTAAGTAGTAGTCAGCAAGTGAGCCAGCAAATTCTTGGTTAGTCAAAAGAAACCACTGAAAAAAGAAGTACAGCAAATAGTTGGATAAAGCTAAACTGCTTTGAGATAAGCAGACCCAGCTGAAGAAAAATGAGAGAATGAGTACTACAGAAGATGGAAGAAGGTGAAGTTTCATGGTTTCATATTGAAAACTACATCAGTAAAACCTATATTCCAATTCCAGGGATTGTTCTCATGGAAAAGTTTATAATGAGAACAGCAAATGGCAAACATAAATCAATTTTCATGGTTAGGAAGAAACAAACTTCACTTACTCCCCTAGCTTTCATGCTGCTTTCTTGGATGGTGTAGAGTCACTCAGGAATTTCAACTGAAGTCCATGGCTCAGCTTGTGTGAAGCTGAGCACAAGTATTTGAAGCATTTTGCAGGGACAAATTCATACACAAAACAATTGGGCAAAGAAAAATGCAAGTGTTTTTAAAGAGGACTTTTGGGGGAGATAGAGCGTGAGAGTTGTTTTTTTTTTTTTTTTTTTTGTTTTGTTTTCCAGACTACAGTTTCCTAATTCTAGTAAGACTTTAAAAACTGGCACAGGGATATGATTAGCATGGATCCTCTTTTTTTAGTTCAAAATCATGTGATTATTTTAAAATATGCTGCACATTAATGAACTTGCAAACCAGAGCAGTAATGAAGTAAAAGATACAGAAATGGATTTTATTTTTTTCCCCTTGCCTATATAGGGATGATGGATAGCCTTTATTTCTTTGGCTTTATTGTTCGCTGTGTCTCTTTGAATAAATGCTGAAGACCATAATAAATTCACATCATATTTGCAGAACTGCTTTCTGAAACTGAAGGTTATTTGGATGTTAGACTACCAACAATTTCTAAAAGGGCACTCTCTGTTGTCTAGATGCCAATTAAACTGAAATTTATCAATTAGTTTATGTTCAGTATGGATCCATTCTAACCTGACAGAAGCAAATGCCTACTTTCTGATATAGTTTTATTAAAGGAATTTGTTCACAGTGCAGGTATTTTTTAATACTCAGTTTACACTGTGTCTTTCTTTGGCATGCTGCTACATTAACCTTTTAGTCTTATCAGTGAATACTAAAAGTGTTGCATCCATTAATAACAAATAAAACCATTTTGTCCTTCACTGTCAAGGAAATAATGTAGGATCACCTTGAATTCATGAACTATCTTCTTACAACTCAGCTATGTCTGGATTATTCATTATACATACAGAAATGCACTTGTTTATGAAATCCTAATGTGATGTCTGACAATACACTACCTTGTGGAAGCCCTTACCTTGATCTAAATTTAACAACTTTAAGAAATCCCTTAGGTTTAAATGCCAAGGAAATGCAACAGTGATCTAAGAAAAGCATTTCAAAAGAATAAGTAATAATAAAATAAATCTTTATTGCAATATACAAACAATCAAACAAAAAAAAAACAAACAAAACAGAAATGTCAAGGCAAAAAATGCTCTCCACCCACATCAGTTACCCTTTAAAAACAAAATCAAGAAAAGACTTCCTAACATCTTCTGTGCTCAAATACTCTTTGTTCTGAATACAAGGACTTTCTTATTAGTTATACATTACCTTTTTACTGAAGGTTTCTAATTATATGGGTTCCCAGAGATGAAATGAAATATATTTTCTAATTTCAGATAGTGTGTAGACCACTACCAAGATATGTATTTGGGATGTGATGTAAAATATTAATTGCTTTAGACATAAGAGCTGCAACCATGTCCTTACTGATCTCAGTGCTATACAAACAATCATGGCATGAGGTTCTGGAAGGTGGGAAATAAAAGTTGGAAAGATCTATGCATTATGAGTCTTTCTGTGCTGATATTAAGAAGTCAGATAAGCATTAGTACCTGATTTACAATGCTGCTGCAAAGCAGCTTTCTAAAGAGCTCTTGGGTTTGCTCCCACTATAACGAAACATATAGTATATCTGGAGGATATACTAAAATCAGATCCTATCAGGAAAGAAAGTGGTTTTTGCTCACAGTATCAGTATCAAAGAGATAGAATTTAAATAAATATATAAGTAAATCTAGTCAGCTCTTATCAGTTTGCTTACATACAGGGTTTTAAGTACGTATCTATCCTGAATCTCTTTGTGGCTGAGTAGGCTTGTGAGACTGACACAACAGATCAATAAGCAAATAGATAATTTTTATAAACAAGTAGGAGAAACTAATTCACAATACAATAACAAGCACAGTAATAGAAAATCAGTTCTGTCTATTAAACACACCCAGTGTCATGACTTTCCAGTTCCTTTATCTTTTCATTCAACTATTGCAGGGTCCTGAAAGGGATTTTGAAAGTCTTTGTTATATATGACTTAGGACAAGCAGCCACTAAAACAGAATCTTTGGTTTAAAAATATAATACAGATCTCTCTTATTTTCCGCATTTCCCTCCTTCTGATATTATCATCTTGCAATATATTTTGGGCAATAATGGAATATATTTCTCATAACTCCAATTTATATGTATGCATACAGTTACAAAATTCATATTTTTTCTATGGGTAATCAAAGAGATTCATGAGGTCTTCCAGACAATTCCCTTCTACCAGATCACTCTCGAAGTATGTTCTTCAGCCACTGCCAAAACTACTTCAATGATATTTCCAAATACTAGCTAACCTTGGCTGATGTTTCCAAAGACTACCTAACTTTGCCATACAGTGTATTTTCTCTTGGGTTTCTACTTCAAATTATTCTGGATCTTTTTACTCAAAAGCATTTTTCTTTCTGCTGAACGTATTTCCTGTAGGAATATATTTCATCTGGAAAAAAAGGAGGGATGATGGGAACTTTGGTTTTGTTGTGTTTTTGTTTGTTATTTCTTTTCAGTTTCCTAGTATTTTGAAAATGACAACACAGAAAATGAAAATAAATTAAAAAAAGGAGGTTTTATTTATTCCTCTAGCAATAACAGCTCATCCTCTTTACTGTAGATCTAGCAAGTAAATAACATTACAAAAAAATTTGTAAACCTTAAACAGCTTCACTCAAGACTATCTTTAGTTGAATTTTTGGCTCAATTGTTCCAGCTGCTACAGCCATTCTCAGCTGTAAATCAGTGAAAAGAGACTGCAAAAATTAGGAAAACTGGTGACTTAGATGAGTGGTTCTCCTCATACCTATTTGTACTTCACTGTAGGAGCAGTCAGTGTACTCAGGAGAAAAAGTAACACATAAATAAGACTGATGACTGTCAAAAGCTTTGATTCTCTACTGGAGACCTGAAAAACATGTTCTAACACACTGCATGGAGGCTTATTTCAAGACTGTACCAGTCTATCTAAAGGAGTACAAGTAAGGAGCTGTTAGTATATGTCTATGTCCTATAAGGTCACTTGCACTTCTGTTTTTAATTGAAGTCTGAGCAGTAGACTGAAGTTAGCAATATATTCTAGTAAGCCTTGAGGTCAAGAAAGGTTAAAGTTCTGGGTTTTGTTTTTGTTTTTAAAAATACATCTCTCCTTTTTCTCAAGTAAGGAACATATGAATTGAAATGGGTTATATTACTTTATTTCAAAGTAAGAAACTAAATAACTTAAAAATCAACCAGACAACCTTATTTTTTTAGTATATTTCTTGGTAGAAATAAACAAAAGGTATATCGAGATACATTTTCACGAAAGTTAATTTTATTAGTGACCCAAACTCAAGGAGATGTTTAGTGAAATAGAGGCTAGACAAATAATTAATGGTTACCTCTACTATTTGTGAAGGATATCTGAGTCACCAGGGATAGTTGTCTGCAAAAGAACTTCAATGCATCATAAAAAGGCACTGCAGGAGCAGGATCAGTCCAAACACATTGTCTGAGTAGCTATGACTATCCTATCTAACTGACTATCCAACTGTCCTAGTCAATTGCCAATTTTATTTTGACTTGGGGGATGCTAATCAATTATATTATAATTTTGCATCTACTCTCACGTTAGCAGAGGACTGGAGTTTCATTCAGTCTGAGCTTCTGAACTTAGTTCATAGAATCATAGAATATCCTGAGTTGGAAGGGACCCTTAAGGATCATCAAGTCCAACTCTTGACACCGCACAGGTCTACTCAAAAGTTCAGACCATGTGACAAAGCGCACAGTCCAAACTCTTCTTAAATTCAGTCAGGCTTGGTGCAGTGACCACTTCCCTGGGGAGCCTGTTCCAGTGTGCAACCACTCTCTCTGTGAAGAACCCCCTCCTGATGTCAAGCCTAAATTTCCCCTGCCTCAGCTTAACCCCGTTCCCGCGGGTCCTGTCGCTGGTGTTAATGGAGAAAAGGTCTCCTGCCTCTCGACACCCCCTTACGAGGAAGTTGTAGACTGCGATGAAGTCTCCCCTCAGCCTCCTCTTCTCCAGGCTGAACAGGCCCAGTGCCTTCAGCCGCTCCTCGTACATCTTCCCCTCCAGGCCTTTCACCATCTTCGTAGCCCTCCTCTGGACACTCTCCAACAGTTTCATGTCCTTTTTATACTGTGGTGCCCAGTTTCATTGTTCCACTTAATATTGTGTATTACAATCATTTCTAGAAATTATTGCAAGTGTTATAAAGAATGATCTCTTTCTTGTTGTATGATTTTCTTTCACTGAGAGGTCTTCATTTGTCAACAACAACAACAAAAAAAAGAAATCTTAATTATACATGTAATTTATTTAGGGGAAAAATTATTCACAAGGTACAAGGCCTAATAAAAATGCAATGGGTATGTAATGTCATTACTTAAGTAGGAACTACTTATTACTTTACAGTCTTCTGAAGATATAAATAGAAATATACAAATTTGGACAAAAATTATTTGCTTTTTAGGTTGTTTTTTGTTTGTTTGTCTGTTTGTTTGTTTTTAGATTATTACTTTCATCCACATAACAATTTTTGGTTTAATTTCTAGTTGAGAAAAAAAAAAAGATATAGAGCTAGATTTGTTCTCTATGTTGATCGGCAGTTTCATGTAAACCGTTAGATTAATCTAACTGGATGCTCAGAAATATTGGACACTATTTCAGTACCATACAATAGGTACTTCACATATGATTTCCATACAGATTTCCATACAGCCTGATTGCCTGATGGCAATCTCAAGCTGACTCAAGTTGACTGACTGTATGGATTTATCTTCTGATGTCAATTTGCTTTAGTTACAATTGTGAATAGCACGTACCTTGAAGATGGGTCTCAGCTTAATTTATGTAAAACATCTCTTTCCTAACATCATGGTGAGGTCAACAATGAATATATGCATAGACCTCTAAAATGCATTCTAAAGGTATTATATGAGCAGAAAGTCTACTACATGAATCTTGTCATTGCATCTTGAATCAAGCAAAAAGCACTAAAGAGTTTCTGTAGTACCCTCACAAAGGAGAATAATTTGGCATAAAGTTATGGCACTTGGCAATAGATATTTTACTTAGGATTTTAGTGAGCATAACTTCAATTTTTTTAGCACTGACTAATGATTCTGCATATTTTAACACTATATTTCCTATATAATGTTTCAGTTCCCCTTGACCTCAACTCTCTTGCCACAGAGGTCAGTTTATAAATATTCTATGGCAGTCTGTAAAAGAATAGATGTGAAAGCATCTTCATAATTTCTGAGAAACTGGGCTACCTAGGATAGTTTAGGACATTTATTAAAGAAAGCTTTTCCATTTATAGGTGTTTTATAATTAATTTTTCTTCTTGTCACAGAGAACTTATTTTCTTTTTTGAAAACCCAGTATGTTGCATAATAATGTGTCTATTCAACACTAAAAAATAATATTATGATAGTTATAGGCCCCTAAGATCAGCTCTGTTGGATACATGTCCAACATTTTTTTCTAGTGAAAGAGAATAATTTCTAGAGTTACATTTGTTTTTAGTAGACAACATTTTTCTGTGAGTCATGTCTCAATTTGCAATCTGTTCTCCTTCCCATAAACAAATGCTTTAAATGTATAAATGATGCAAATATTTTGAAGAAAATAAAACAAAACTCTCCAATCTCACAGAGATTATATGATCTGTAAAAACTACAGGCAAAACTTTTTGGCTGCATTTCCTGAGGGTGTTGAGTTGTTTTTATTGCTCCTGAGTGTAACTGAGTCCTTTCCTTCATTGAGGTACTGATGAATCCAGTTTTACAGCATATCATTAAAACATCTGTAGGCTATATATTCACAGCTCCCAGAATCAATACTTCCACTTGCCTATAAAACCAGTTCTTTTAAGTTGTTCTTCACAATTTCCTGAGACATGGGACAGGGAGCAGGAAAGGAAGTAAGAGCAAGAAAGGGCAAACATACAGTCTTCTGACAGTTATTCTGACAGAACCCTATTGAAAGGGTTCTTAAAACATAATGAACACCTTCATTTCTTATGTCTTGCTTCTGCTTTGTTCTGCAAATCATTTAAATCTTTTACAAGAGTGAAAGACTTTATCTTTCTAACTGCACCTTATCTCACAATAAACTGAGTGTAATATAGGGAAAGTATATCAGTGGTGATTTTCCACCCCCATCTCCACCCCCCCAAAAATAAAGACTACGACAGGCCCTATCATAATTAGATAACAGATTTAATTTTCTAATATATATATAAAATGGGAAGAAGAAGTTACTTATGAGTTATTAAACATCAGAAAATAAATGGTTTTTCTGCAACCTGCATAGCACATTTTGGCAACAAACAACATCAGCAAATATTTTCACATTTCCTTACACACAAACAGAGTCATTAACTTAAAGTTAATGTTGCTTGAATTCAATTTCTATCAACAGCCTTGGCAGAAAAGCAAGGAAAATTAAAGTGTTAAGCCCTTCTAACTCCAAACATGCTGGGTAACTGGACAACAGGAGAAAGGCAAATGATGGCTTTTTTCCCCCTTCCCCGTAGAAAGGTACAGGTAGCTTTCTAAGACCAATGAGATTTTTCTAACTCAATAAACGGGAGAAAAAATTAGAACAGGGTGGGAAATCTAACATTTAACTCACAATGTATAATGAATAAGAAGGATTAGTGAAGCTAAATGTTTAAAGCAAATACATACAACATCGCAATAGACAATGTCAAAATAAAAGTCATTTTGTAGCTGCCAGTTTTTACCTATTGCTTCCAATCTCTTTTAAGATTAATGTTCCTCCAAACATCTTCTAAAAGCGAAATATGCACAACTCTACTCCATGAACATATGCACCAACAACATCCCACTAAGAAAACAAGAATGACTGCTTGGACCAAGCACCCAGGTTTAGACCCCCTATGGACTATGCCACATTGTTCACTGCCACGAAAAAGAAGTATTATCAAACAATTCACCATAAAATAGGAGGCCTGAGGCCACTGCAATCAGGAAACCCCCACTGCTTTAATGTGTTTGGTCACTAATAGTTTATATTGGTCCTCTACTGCAATTCTGTAATATAAGCAAAATTCGGTATTCTATTGTTTCCAGACTTTTAGAGCTCCCATTCCAACAGTGCATGTACTTGCACTGGGATGTAGCCTAGGATGAGCTAATTTCATGTCAAATGTGCAAAACATCTGTGAGGAATAAAATAAGCTTCAACTTGTTCAAACAGTACAATATTTTCTTGTGTTTCAAAGAACAATAAATTATTAATGAATAATTATTTAAAATAATAACACTGAAATACTTTCTCTCCTTTTCAATTGTCTCATATACTTCTTAAATTTGACCCAATTAAATTTTTGACTTGTTTCCATTGTGACGAACAGATTCTGTTTACAAAAATAGCCCTCTTATTTGTATAGGCCTCATGTTGAAAATGCTGCTTAGAGTTCCAACCTAACATCATATCTTTGAATATCAATATGAGATATTTGCCTGAGGAAATTTTCAGCTGAGGGGTCAAATGATCTGTTTTGTCTCAATCAGAAAGCATGCTCCTTTAGAAATTCACGATGCTTAATAGGTAAAGCAAAAAATGTTTCCCTAGGTAGTTCTGTTCTGTTCTGTTCTGTTCTGTTCTGTTCCGTTCTGTTCCATTCCGTTCTGTTCCGTTCTGTTCTAAATTTTTTCCAACAGTTTTTCATATGGAGATTCTGTAATGTAACCTATTACACATTTTGACATTCTGCATGTGCCGGTCTTTAGTTACAAAGGTGTTTACTAGTGGTTATTTTATATAGGTTTTTGGCATGCTGCTATGAGCAGGTTTGACTGCCATGATAAAGTCTGGAGGTTAGTGATACTCTTTCCAACTAAAAAAAGGGCTCTTGTGGAGCTGAAGGTTTTACAAGTAACTGAAATGGCATTTGTACTCTAGTTAACTGTCAAATCATCTTCTGAACAGGAATAATGCTATCTAAGCAGATGGTTATAATGCATATTGATGGACAATGATTATGTATGTACAACAGTTGGGGTTGTTGAAGATTTCACTGTCCTCAGCCAGGAGGATCAAAATGACAATCCATCCAGTGCTTTCATGCATAAGATTAGGAGGATAAGGTTTCCCTTATGCTTCATCTCACGGCTACTATGGATTAATCTCCTTGCCACTCTGTCCCCTTTCACAGCAGGTTGGCAAGCTGATGTTATCCACTGACATTCCAGTTAAGCACACCAGGTAGTAATAAACCACGTCTACTATATTCATCAAAAAATACTGGCCTTCCCAGGAGTACTAATTTGAATTACAGAAAATAAATAAATAAAAGTTATGAAAGGAAAACAAGATACTGATTATTTTGAATTTCCTCAAGATGTTCATAAATTAATCAGAAATACAGTCTGTTCTCAGAGCATATTCTAATTTAATTTTATTTCAATACAGTGCAGTATCACAATTGAGAATACAAAAGAAAGTGGAAATAATATAGTCATTAATACCTTAAAGCAGACTACATTTTAAAGATCAGCTCAACTGATTTTGCTAACAAAGTTTGGTGATACACATGTATATGTGGATGTATTGATATTAATTTTTATGTCATAAGTGAGACTTGAAAGTATGTTGTTTAGAAGATTTGAAAACTAAAGGAAGGCTGCTGAAGACTGGGACAACTGAAGGATGGATAGAAGAGATGGTCAAGGAACATGTGAAATGGCTTTTGAACTTCAGAGAATCCATATAAGTTTTTGTACTACACAGGAAATTACTTCCTTTGTCAGCTCTTTACAGGTGCAAGTATGGCTGATGCTATCAATATTCAGAGACAAGACAAGAAATATAGAAGGTAAACAGAATGTGATCAAGAAAACTATCATACTCTGTCTTATATTTGCATTCAAGAGCTTCCAAGGATGTTAAAGGTGGACCATAGAGACATAGGAAAAAAACAGTGCTATGAAGACCAACACAACCAAAATAGTAGGCAAGTAAGAAGGTGCTGTTAGTGTCATTACCTGTGGACCTGATAAGTATGCTGTTAGTATCAGTGAGATGAAGCACCTAAAGATAAAAACTAAAGTGCATGGACCTGCAGTCTGTCAATACAGGAAAAAAAAAGAAACAAATTTTAGAAGGGTGCTTTACTTACTGTCTGTATGCACTGAGGAAAGGAAGAAAAGATAGAATCCTAACTGGTTTTTGTTTTAAAGGTTTCAGGAAGAAAATTAGATCTAATTTGACCATGTTGGCCTTCTGGGACAGAGAGAGAGATTCTGGAGACCAATAAAATATAAGATTGAACATAAGGAATATGAAAGATTGATAAGTTTAAGATTAATTTAGTTAGAAGTAGAGTGTAAATCCATGTTAGCTAGTGGGCTTGTTCAGGAAGAACTTGAAAAATGAAAGGAGATGGTAAAAAATTGATATTAAGATAAAAAAAGAGAACTATTAAATGACATAATAATAAAATTCCAAAGAGTACAGAATATGAGTGAGGAAAAATAAGTGATTTTATCAAAAATAGATAAAATTATAATTGATTATAGTATTAGAAGCCTGTGTGACAATAAGGCATTTGAGACGGTGACAAGATATGTTTTGATGACATGAACAAAGAGATAAGTTTCTCTTGATCATTAAGCAGTGACTACATTATAATTAGCCAGTAATATCAGTAATCTCAGAAGAGACATGGATATTGTCTGAAAAAATATGACTTAAGATATGTGGAGACTATTTATCATGTGATTGACAAACTATATTAACCCAAAATCATTGACAACATAACAGTCAAATAAGCAGATTTTTCTAAGCCATATTTAAAGTCACTGAAAATGTTTAACTGTTTCATATACACAGGAAAGGAATTGGTGCATAAGAAACAAGAGGTATATTTGTACTGAGTAGATTGAGATGAGCAGTAGTTGATTGTAGATGAGCAGATTTTCTTCAACCTGCCTATACTGCAGTTAACCTTATAGTAGATGTCTAAAACATATCTGATGAACCATGTGAGAAGCTTTTCTGTGTTGACTAGACAAGATACCCAAAATCTACCTCAAATATAGAGGTTTATGGTGTAGGTTTGTAAAACTATCGTAGAAGAATTTCCTTGTAACTATTTACAGATCTTTTATTGTTAATCAAACAGTAAATATATCAAGTATTTGAAAATTTAAGGAATTAAAATTTAAAAAGCATCTAAAAGATAAATAAACATTCTGAATTGTCAATCTACATTTGCCACAAGGACATCAGAACAAAATAGCTTTTCTTTTCATTTTTCCCCTTTATTGTTTTAAGTAAACCATTTTAATGAATTTCCAAAGTGGCCAAAGAATAACTTCTTCCTATTTATTTCCATAGCACACTTTAAAAACAGACAAAAAAATCTTCCAGTCTAGCTATTAAATTTATATAAATGTAAATTTAATCTGATAAAGATTAAGAAATAGCTTTATAATTGTTTTTATTCATAAAGCAGAAAGAGAAGGGGTGCAAAACTGCAAGCAACAAGCACTAATAGAAAAGCATGCAAGGAAACACAGTAAGCAGGTTGACCTAGCAATATATAGAACGTGGCCACATTAAAACAGAGTTAAGCTGTTGGTCAAAGTATAAAAAGGCAAAATATAATTTAGTGAATTAAAATCCCTGTGTACTATCTGAAGCTCATGATCATATAAGAACTCATCCTGTACAGTGTACATCATGTGTACATCACACATGAGTATGCAGGTAGTCACACTGAAAAGACAAACTGTTGTTAACCACTTCGTAGCAAGATGTTAGAACACTCAGACTTAAAAGGTTAAAGTACATAGCTTTTTTTTATGTCCTTCTTTTTTCATTTTTAAAAACTCACTTGATATTGGTTCTAGAATTTGACTATATATATATTAATTTCAGTAAATTCTACAATGAAAGTAGATATTTAAGGAGATAAAGAATAATAATAAAAACAAAAATAGCAACAGATGATTAAACTAAGAATAATATTGATATGTTAGAGAAATATCAGCAAAAATCAAAATGCATCTAGGGCACATACTGAGCTCACAAGTAGGGATGAAAAGTCATATAACAATAGACAAAACTAGAATAGAAAATAAATAACTATTGGCATTTTGTTTGCTTGTTTATTTGTTTGTTTGTTTGTTTTTAAATAAGGAAATCAAATCCTAGCAGAAACTTAAATTTTGTTCATATTCAACTTTTAAGAAAATTCCCATCAATCCACTGAGCCAGGGTATCTCCATAGCTTACATTTTATTTTTAATCATTAGTATTTTTACTTTTTGCAGGCTAGCTTTAAGTTTATGGTTACAGACATCACAGAAAAAAAAAAAAAACAAAACAAAACAAAAAACAAAAAACACAAAGGAAAATGGATGTGAAATACTGGAATACTGGGAGATTTCCCAGGAAATATTAAGGGAAACATAGTAAATAGACAAACCCTTTACCAAAATAATACAAGATTCTACAAGATTTGTAGATATCTTGTAGAATACAAGGTCTACAAGATTTGAAATTACAGCACATCATGCTTTCCAGCATTTCCCTCTTCCTCAAACTAATCAACAACTATATATATATTTTTTTCTCTTTAGAACAAAAACCTAGTTTTTCTACTAATGTATAATCAAGCATGAAAGTAGAAAAATGATTGAAATTTTCACTTCTCATATAATTCCTTTTATATTGGCTTCGAATATTGGCAGAATATTCACTTTGAATCTTTCATATCTTTAACAATCTAGTAAATTCAAAAATCTAAAATGTAGCTTTTCAAATTTAAACAGTGAATTTATTAAACTCTTCAGAATGGAGAATTCTTAAAATACAGGTACAATACTACGAAATTCTGAAAAATTACATATTTTATGTTTTATAGGGGAAAAAAAGATTTGTTTTTCATCTCTGTCTCCACATTATATAACTATGTTGACCTGAGACACCAGTTCCATTAAAGCGATCTTCCAAGTCCATGGTAATAAAACTATGACAGTGGAATATATGCCCTCTTTCATATCCATTCTAGATTACTTCCCTTCTATATCCTCATTCCACTTTCAGAAGTGATGGTATCATTTCTTTGTCACAATATTATTGGGGTGTAGAGGCATGGGATATGAAATATGGAGAATTTTATTTTTGCTTCTATGGTCAGCATTGTTTTAATTTGTTTTTAAACTGGACACAAGAGATCTTCATAATACATGGCAGGTATCAATAGTAGCTCTCTGCAGGCTGCTCAATAAGCAGCACAATAAGCTGACCAAGTTTATCCTGTACCAAGGAACCAAGGAACCTGTGCAACACAACACAGCCTGAAGGCTATGTTGGACTATAGCACATGCTAACTGTTGTATGGATCGCTAACTCCTTGTTGTACTTGCTGTTTCCTAGTCGGGATCACTATGTTCCCCTCCTTGATCCATATACAGTTTATCTTTTCCTACGATATTGTAAACTACAGATAATATTAATCACTTCCAAGTTCTCAAGCTCTAAGTACGAGGTCCAATTGATCAGACATGACTTGTTCAAAGTAACTAACTCCTTGAATATGCCTTCTGAAAGGCTACCAATTCACCATATTCTCTGCTATATAAGTAACTTAGTTGAAAATAGTTTTTAATGTAGCATACATAAACGTGTGTATAGCATGTACACAGATGTTTTCTCCTAATATACAATAGAAAATAAAGCAAATAAAAAAGTTCAATCATATATATATATGTGTAGATCTTAGTAGATGTGAGTATATATATACACACACACATATATGTATATATACACACATATATATATATACACATATATGTATATATACATATACATACATATGTGTGTGTATATATATATACTCACATCTCTCACATCTACTAAGATCTACTCATTTTTTAAAGTTTCTGACCATACCCTGCCAAGTTCAACAGGAGATTATCTGTTTTCAGGTTTTAACTGACTGTGAGTTGAGAGTATACTGTGAAGGATCTCCAGCAGAATAACATTCTATACATTCCTCTAATTCTCACTAGTAGTAGGAGGTTTTAAATGAAAATGTCACCCTTCCATAGATTTCTGATACACATATTGTGAGAATCTGTCAGTAGTAACTAAAAAGATGTAAGCACCTCAAGGTAACACCATGCAAAGAACACAGAGGGAAGACAAGGTAAGGTTCAATCTGTTTTTGGAAATTGTTTATTAACCAATATCTGAGAGATGTAAAGGCAGTTTTTACTCTAGCAGCTAGCACAATACCTGTAGGTCAAAATTTCACTTGCAGAAGAAGTCTTGTTCTCAAGACTTGTTCTCAACCCTCAAGACTTGTTCTCTGTTGTTCTCAACCCACTTTACATGGGTTTTCCTGAGTATAAGGTATTTAATAAAAGCAAAGCAGAGCTCTATGTGAGAGCTCCTCTGTAACTGAAGACAGAAGCTTGGATATACCTGTATTCAAATAAATGTCTGAAACAAGAAGTAACTGTATGTTATGCTCAATTTTTTGATGATGAAAGAGAACAAATGCAAATAGGAAACAGCTAAGGTAGAACTAACACAACAAAAATGCTTGAAGGTGGAAAAAATAATAGAACAGGACAATGTGTTTTGATAAAAATGTATTTTGTTGTTTTGATAAAAATGTGGTGGTGGGGATTACATCAGTACATTCATCAAAGAAAGGGTGATATGGTCACATATCACACAGTTCACAAGTTCATATGCAGTGATTTGCCTATAACAAGGGAGTTGTTTAAAAAGTTTTATTGCAGAAAATGTATTTGTTTATATTCAGTATAGGATATACTTGAACATAGGAAATATTTCAGCTAGAAACATTTGATTCAAAAATCAAATAGTGCTCATATATCATTTACAGACTGTGGAATCTTACTGAACTTGTAGTCCACCTTTCTTATTCTCTTGTTCTCTTGTATTACACCATAGCAAAACTCATTTCCAGTTGTTCTGAATACAGAACAAGGATGTTCTTGTCTGTGACATGTGCAAAGGCTATGAAGGAAAATACACTAATAATTAGATAATAGTCTGAATGTATTTGTCTAGAAATAATAACTGTACAGTGTGATCCTGAGTGACAGAAAGGTGGGGGAAGCAGTATAATGAGGGAAGATGAGAACTTACTATATTTTTGTTTGTTTGCTTTCTTCAAGGAAACAATTTTAATTTCATTAATTCTAAAATGAAGTCGACATCTAAAAGGCACAATCAGAGAGGTAAGATACAGGAAGGATCAGAAGAAGACAAATTGTATTAGAACCATTAGAACCATTGTTAAAAAGAAAAAGATTGTCTTTCTTCAAAGAATGGTGTATACCTTTTCTCATTTCAGGTATTAGTTAATAAAATTTGGCAGAATGCTTGTTTCTGAAGCTGTTTACATTTTGAGCTCACATTTACCTGTTTGCAATCTGGGTCAATTTTTTTTCCGTTTGATTTATTTACATATATTTCATGAAAAAAAAAAAAAAGTATTTATTTAGCACTGAAGCACTTATGCGATAAGGACCAATAAATACTAATATTTATCAAAACATGAATGAAAGCTAGTTGATTTGTTTTTGTACAAACACAAGTTTTTTCATAATAGATATTTTTGTGATATTATTTATCACAATAAATATTTTTGTCCCAGTCACCAGGGAAATCAGACCCAACTACACATCAATGGTTTGAATAGCAGTTCTAAAGAGGAAGAAAAAGGGTGCTATTTTTAAGCTGTGTTGGAAAAGATGTAAGACAAAATCTGAATATAGAATTGGTGTAAGGAATAGAGCTCAGACACTACTTTCAAGATCCTTACATTGATTCATACACACATGCAAGAATGAAATCCATGACTCGTAAAATTCACAATACTGATTGGCACTGAGAAAAAGAAACACTAGGCATGTTGATAAATGCCCAAACACCACATTTCAACAAAGATTTATCTTTCTTCCAGACAGAAAGAGCAGTACCCATTTATACGTGCAGAGGATTTGGCCTTGGCTGACTACACAAGCTTTTCTGGTGAACAGAAAATCTCTAATATTTGGTACTGTGTTGCCGTTCACAAAATATAACATGTACAAGGCTGACTGAACAGTTTCATTACAGTTGTAATAGCTTGTATTACTGTTAAGAAAGTAAACGCCAGGAGTGCTATTTTCAAAAAGGAGGCTATACCTCTTATGCTATTGCAAAACTTTAAGTGGAACTGTGATTTCAACTGCATGTTCTTTCAGTACAAATCATCTTAACTGCAATAATAATTTGAGTCAGTTCTGTTCAGTGTTACTACAACCTGGTAAGAAACACTTTTCACTATTCTTTTACTATCTGCAGGATTGTGCTTCCATATTTAAACATATATTGTTACTATATTCACTACTTTTTTTCTTTTCTTTTCTTTTTTTTTTTTCCGGAAGAGTTTGCAATTTATTTCCAACAGCATGTTGCATACTTTCCAAAACAAATAGTTTACAAGATGATTTGCATAGCCCAGTATCATAGGTACAGTCCAGTCCTTTCTAAAAATTGAATCCTAGTACTTAATTGCACTGAACTTGTTAAAATATTTCGAAAAGAATGCTTCCTTATACTTAAAATTTCATTGTCATCTCTATAATTACACTGAATTTCACTATAAACATCTAAATTTGTAGAGGTCCCATATTATGCTGAACAGTGTTTCTCAAGGTAATACCTTAGATCTAAGCAAACAAATTTTATGGCTATAACTCTATTGCTATATAATTCCGCATATAGCAATATATATAACATATCGCTATATGATTCCAGTATTATGGGATGGTGCATTTTTCCTTCTGCAAGAAATTTATAAACTTACAAAATCAATGTCTTGTCTAATGTGTATATACATTCATACAGACGTATACATATATATGTAATATATATATTTATATATTTTATCTTAGGTCATCTGATGAATATTTCCCAAACTGAATATGAAGTCAGTCATGAATCCTTAATATAAAAATTCACCATGACTTTCAATCAAAACATAAGGAACTATGTTAAATAAAGAAGAGACTTTACAGAATTGATTTGCCAAATAAGCGCAAGAACTGTCACTTAGCAGACAACATAATCTTTTTAAAAACTTCTTAGGGTAAAAACAAACAAAAATCCATTCTTTCTTTAGTTTTGAGGAATCTTAGAGGAAAGCCTCAAACTTTGCTGTGCTGCATGAGGGGAGAAAATAATGTGTTCTCTACTGTGCTATCAGGTTTTCACTCCATTAATTTGCTGTTCCAGGAGTGCAGTAGCGTTTAGAAATCTTTTTTTTTTTTTTTTTTTTAATTGAAATGCAAAGTACAATCTTACATACTTTTAATAGGATTAAAGGGTTTGTAATTCCCTCCTGCCTAGCTGGGTAATTGTACGTTAATTATTTGTTTGTTAGTGTTAGTGTTAGTGTCTTCTACTGGTTCTGCTTTGTCTACGTGGCTAGATATCCTGTGTTTTGAGGTTGGGGGCTGGGGGCTGGTTCACATGAAGTATTCAGCTTCTACCATAACCCTTAAAAGTAATAAAAATGTTAAACCTCAACTTCTGAAACTTTTCCTCAAATCAATGATTACATGTGAATAAATAAGCTTATGTGCAATTTTAAAAGTATATATATATATTTGGAAATGGGAATAGAAACATAGGTGATTGCATATTATTTCCAGTTTCATTGTTGTAGCTATGGTAGTGTTAAGAACTATCAGTTAATCTATGGAAGTAGATCACTTTCACACTTTTATTTTGTTTTTCTATTTATACTGACTTTAATGACTTAAGTCTGATCAAAGGCACCTAAAGCTATTATGTACCATTGTTTATATTAGCTTCTCCAGCCTATAGTTTCAGCCTATCCTGAGCTATGTTTGGCACTGAAATTTCAATTTCAATTTCAATGACAGCTCAGGATCAGATTTCATAAACAAACCAAAAAGTATGTATTTATATGTATTTGTATTTATACATACTTTTCAGTTTTTCTAAAGTCGGTGGTTTGGGTGCCTCATTTTATATGTATTTAATATACAGCCATTTACAATGAAGCCTTGATGACAACAAGTGCTAAGTAGCTACAAATGGCCACGTTTCTGCAAAAGATTGGCAACTCTCTATACATAAACATAAGCATATTTTTACTTATCTTTATATTTGGAATAGGTCACAGAAATAGTACTTAAGATTTCAGCTCTTGGTCATTACTTACTCATCTAAACAAGCCTGTGTTTTCCTACCATTTTAAGGTAAATCTATGCTACTTTGTATATTTGTTGTGTTTGATAACACTGAAGAATTTGATGAGAAAGAAAGGAATGAAGCATTGGAAGCTATCCTATATCAGGTTTAGAAATCATTTCTTCAGAAATCATCCCTTAAAAGACTGGAATCAGTGGGGATCATATGCTACTTAAAATATATAGTTGATATACATGTACTTGAATGATCTGTCAATCAAATAAGTAGGACAAGGATAGAAACAAATTATTAAATAAGACTGACAAAAAATCTGGAACCAGTGTAATAGTCCAATTTTCTTTATTGTGTCTAAAACACAATAAATGTATATGATATAAAGGAAAGTACTTATTCCATAGCAAACCAAATCGTAACAGATATTAATATGAATTTCTTTTGTCCAGTTCCACATTTTCAGTTGACTTATCTTTCATCCAGAACATTTATCTTAACCAGAGTACCAATAAATCACTTTCTTAATATTCGTATAAAAGTTTTTATTCTGTGAAATTATAATTTCAAAAAAAAAAAAATGTGGTCTGGACATTGACAGTTTAATCATGGCCACTGTAATACATATACATGTATATATATTTGTCTTTTATCAGTTTTGAATATCTTGACTTTTAGTTTTATAGAGGATCTTCTTGTTCTTGTACTATGGCTGAGAAATAGCTATGAAGATTAGGCAAATGACCTTCACTGTTCTCCCCTGACCACCAGCCATAAGCCATGTTATTCCTTCATGACATTAACCTTTAAATAAAATGAAGTAACTTTGGCACTCTATTTTCCACATTTCCCCACAATGTTAGTTGCCTTTTTTTTCTTCCACTTCTATTTGTTTTGGAAAAGAGTCATTGAGAATTCACTTAACGTTATGTAATATGAGATTTTTTTCCTGTAACAATATAATGTTTCCTTATTATTCTTGTTTTCTGAACAGAAACAAGCAACTTCACTCTTTGATAATGAACAACCTTGTTATTATTGTTATTATTATATACAATAATTAGCTTGTTTTTATTGAACATCCTATCACATCAATGAGTGCTTTTTTTTTTCCTGAGCAGTTACTATTATTTACAATTTAATATTTTGCATGAGTTATTAAAATTCTCTTGCCATGTGGATTACCTTGGCTAGTAGTGAATTTAATCTGCCTTCATGTTGACAAACTAAGTAATGCAGTAAACGTGCCTCAGAGTGCACAGACGAAAATATTTATAGTGTAAGAACGTGCTATGAGTACGGCCACATTTCTGATAATAAACATACTGTAAGGACCATTTAACAAGTGTTTGCATCTACAGGATACAAATGCACTGTAGCAAAATTTTAATCCTTATTACTGGCCACAAGTGAAAATTCATTGGACAGTAAACATGACAAGTAAAGTGAACAACTGTAAGAATGAACTGATTGAAAACATAAAACATCCTCTTTTTCTAGGACTGATGGTATTTTATCACACAGGAAATATAGTTTATATGAACAATAGCAATAGATGCTTACACACAAACAAGTGTATGTAAGTGTATAATGAATGTGATTCATATATACTCTTAGAGATGTATCTAATTATATGTTGTTGGAAAAGGAAAAATTAGGATGAATAACACCTGAGCTATCTGGCCAGAAACTCTTTAGCCATTTGTAGAGAAATGCTGTTATTTTAGGAAAATCAGATAGGATCATAATTTCTGAGCTGAAATACGATATTAGTTAGAGTACCATTTATTTGCTGTGGTGTTTTAGATGCTTATAAAACTGTGTTTTTGTTGCATTTGTGTATTTTTTCATAAAAGAGAAAAAGCAATTTTTGCCTTTCCAGTTTAAAAAATAAAAATAAAATTATCTTCAGTGAGTGGAGAAAGCAGACTAAAGCTTTAACAGCAATTTTTTTCTTTTATCTGAGGATTCATAAAAAGACAGTTAATGGACTTACAGCATGAAAGTTAACCAATAAGGATCTAAAAGTCAAAGGTTGTTTTTATGTTTCCATCTATGTTGCAAACCGATGTTAAACTCATCCCTAAAGGAAATAATTATTAATCAACAATAACACTTAAGGAATGTATATTTTCTCATCAGAAAGTAATGGTTCAGTGCCATGTAATTTAAGCCAATACTGAATTACATAACATACCAGTGACAGATATTCTTTCCCTTTCTTTATTCCATTTACACGATATATTTATGAATCTGTATCGTAGTCATCTTTTCAATTTGGAAAGAGATTAAATATCTCTGCTTCTATTAGGAACAGTAACCCATTGAAACACTACTCGATACAGACTCAATCACAAGTAGGAATATTGGCCACAAACAGCAATTATGTTTAATTTAAATTATTTCCTTTGTAGTTAATTGTAGTTCTTCTAAATATTGAATATAATAATAGTCTTCCACCTACTAAATCACATACTTATTTCCAATGTTGGAACGTTCAATGGCTTACAAAATATTAAGTAGAAGTACATGTATCTGCATTTTAATCTTTGCGTACCTTTCTGAAAAACGTAGATGTATATGTAATGATGTTTGATTAGAAATAACAAACCAGTTGCATACAGCATAATTTTTCAAATAACTATTTCCTTCTCATTACCTACTTCTGAATATATAATATTTGAGCTATATTAGAGAAATGTGAGAGAAAAATTATTGAAAATGTTGAACATAACAACACGAAAGAGTTTATCAAACCACTGGACAGAAATTTAGACCTTTCCACAGATATTTTTTCCCTGTTAAATTTAAAATTTACCTGTGAAAAATCAAATTCTCCATTTAAGAACTATTTTAGGCACAAATGAAATATTAAGAAATAAATAGCCCTCTTTATTATTTTGGAGAAACTTCTGTAAAACTGTTTCATATTCACACTCTGTGATAAAATCCACAATCTACAACTATTCCATATAAAATATGATCATGAACATTATTCATTATTATGTACCATCTCTGTTTACTCACAAGTTCACATTAAAGTGTCTTAAGAAACATACTGCTCAAGGAGAGAGCCTTATCTATGATGGGAAAAGATCATGATGCATTCAAACTGTAATTTACTACATAACTACATAATCACAGCATCTCGATGAATTTCCTGAATAAAAAATGTGTGTTTTCATGATAAAGAGATTTTACTTAATCTATTTTATGAAAACTATTGTTTCCTTGTGTGCTGAGGTTTGCAGTGGATGTCTAAGGTCTGCTCCAGAACAATTAATTCTAATCAGCCAGAGATGGCTTTAAAGAACAGATCCCCAAATGATACTAATGGACTTACTCCAAGGAATTGAAATAATGTATAATTGATTTTCCTGTACTAAAAAATCTCTGAAATGATCTAATTATTTTTCAAATGTTATACTATGCATTTTACCCTTAAGCTCTATTTGCTGTTAGATACAATTCCTGAAATTTGAGAATTAAAGTTTGTAGAATCATGATTCTACATGAATCCAAGAGCTATTTCTTCAGTTAAACAAGGAACTTAGAGGTGAAAATTACAGAACTTTACTCTTAGTCCACCTAAGGTATTATTTAGCCTTATACCTTACTGAAGCTTTCTGGTTAAAAAAGTCAGGCTGTCACTTAAGCAATCTATCAGCAAATAGAACAACACATAGAAATAGTGATGAACACAGAAATTACTATATTATTGATATGTTAACCTAAACATTTTTAAGGATTAAAATACATTTAAAAAGCTAAACTGCTATACCACAGCAATAAAATCAAAATGTTTTATATTTCTCTTCTATTCTAGCATATTGACATACATTTCCAAGGGAACTATCGAGGATTTAGTGACTCACTTGGACTGAAAGTTTGGTATGATGTTATGTTACATGTAAGCTGAAATCAGACCAATGGAAGGATGTGCAGAATTTAAAATATATATATATATTTCTGGGTGCAAAAACTGACTGGGTTTTGGTAATTTTTTTTAATTAATCAAATCCTCGTAACTCTATTTAATTTTTTTCCCCAGAGCAATTTTTAAATGAAGCAACATGCCTCAATAATAGAGAGTATATATAGAAGTAACAGTTGTCACTGGTTATTAACTCAGTACTGAGGAATTTGCCCTATATTTTTTGGTGGACTGATGCCTGGAACAACTAAAGAACCCTGCTCAGCACATATTTTAGAATTTTTTTAGTCTGTAAGAACATTCTACAGACTGAATGTAATGTATATAGTGCAACAACTCTGAATACCTGGACAAGTCAAGAGAGAACAAGATTGTTCATTGAAATTAACAGAGAAGACTAAAAAACTATAAGAAAAGGGAAATAAAAAGGAGAGCCAAAAGATGAGACAGTGTAATTAACAGTTCAAATTGAGGCAACATTCATTCTTCATAAAAGATTCTAATGTGCCCCATGAGAACAATCAGGTTGTAACCAGCTCAGCACTTAGAAGAGTTGCATCCTGTATCTGTGCCAAATTTTCAGTGCTTCAGAGGATGATGAGTGCTCTCCCTCCTTTCTTCCTTTTAAAGTTATATTATATACCAAGGAGGAAGAAAAAATTCCCTGAAGCATAGAATTACCATGAAACAGGTTTGATGCAAACAATGTTATATGTAATATAATGCAATAATAAAAATAAACAATATATATAATTATATATATATTTATAATACTTATAATAATACTGTATATAATATAGTGTTATAATACTATATTATAGTATTATATAATTATACTATAGTATAATATAGTATACTAAAGTATACTATAGTACAGTATTATATTATAATACTATAATAATTATAATATTATTATAATATTTATAAACATAATTATATATGTTTATAATAAATATCAGTGAATCACAGAATCACAGAATTTCTAGGTTGGAAGAGACCTCAAGATCATCGAGTCCAACCTCTGACCTAACACTAACAGTCCCCAATAAACCATATCCCTAAGCTCTACATCTAAACGTCTTTTAAAGACTTCCAGGGATAGTGACTCCACCACTTCCCTGGGCAGCCTGTTCCAATGTCTAACAACCCTTTTGGTAAAGAAGTTCTTCCTAACATCCAACCTAAAACTCCCCTGGCACAACTTAAGCCCATTCCCCCTTGTCCTGTCACCAGGCACGTGGGAGAACAGGCCAACCCCCACCTCGCTACAGCCTCCTTTAAGGTATCTGTAGAGAGCGATAAGGACGCCCCTGAGCCTCCTTTTCTCCAGGCTGAACAAGCCCAGCTCCCTCAGCCGCTCCTCATAGGACTTGTTCTCCAGGCGTCTCACCAGCTTCGTCGCCCTTCTCTGGACCCGCTCAAGCACCTCGATGTCCTTCTTGTAGCGAGGGGCCCAAAACTGAACACAGTACTCGAGGTGCGGCCTCACCAGAGCCGAGTACAGGGGGACGATCACCTCCCTAGCCCTGCTGGTCACACTGCTTCTTATGCAAGCCAGGATGCTGTTGGCCTTCTTGGCCACCTGAGCACACTGCTGGCTCATATTCAGCGGACTATCAACCATCACTCCCAGGTCCTTCTCTGCCTGGCCGCTCTCCAACCATTCCTCTCCCAGCCTGTAGCTCTGCTTGGGGTTATTGCGCCCCAGGTGCAGGACCCGGCACTTGGCCTTGTTAAACTTCATGCAGTTGACCTCAGCCCATCGGTGCAGCCTATCCAGATCCTCCTGCAGAGCCTTCCTACCCTCGAGCAGATCGACACATGCACCTAACTTGGTGTCATCTGCAAACTTACTGAGGGTGCAATCAATGCCCTCATCCAGATCATCGATGAAGATATTAGAGGACCGGCCCCAGCACCGAGCCCTGGGGAACGCCACTAGTGACTGGCCTCCAACTGGACTTGACTCCATTCACCACGACTCTTTGGGCCTGGCTATCCAGCCAGTTTCTAACCCAATGAAGCGTGCGCCAGTCCAAGCCAAGAGCAGCCAGTTTCTTGAGGAGAATGCTGTGGGAGACGGTGTCAAAAGCCTTGCTGAAGTAAAGGTAGACCACATCCACAGCCTTTCCCTCATCCATCCAGTGCGTCACTTTGTCATAGAAGATCAGGTTCGTCAAGCAGGACCTGCCTTTCATAAACCCATGCTGACTGGGTCTGATCGCCTGCTGGCCCTACAAGTGCTGCATGATAACTCTCAAGAGAGTCTGCTCCATGAGTTTCCCTGGCACTGAGGTCAAACTGACAGGCCTGTAGTTTCCCGGGTCTGCCCTCCAGCCCTTCTTGTAGATGGGCGTCACATTTGCTAGCCGCCAGTCAACTGGGACCTCCCCCGATAGCCAGGACTGTTGATAAATGATGGATAGTGGCTTGGCCAGCTCCTCTGCCAGTTCTCTCAGTACCCTTGGGTGGATCCCATCCGGCCCCATCGACTTGTGCACATCCAAGTGCACATCCAAATATAAACAATGTTATGTAATGGTTTACACACATACACAGGTAAAACATTTCTATTAATTGCAATACCACAGTCAAATGGATTGTGGTACAGAGAAACTCAATAAATAGTTGCTGGATTAAGATTATTCTCCTTTCTATTTTTATATTAAAGTGTTTCAAGTTTATTGGTGTTGGACAGGATCTGACTACCACATTCACTTAAAATTTCCAAAGCCACAACAAGTTAGACCAATGTCATTCTTTCTCTAAATCACCATAAATCCAGAGAATCTTATTAATTCTTCCTGCTTGGAAGGAAAATGAAAGAAAATAAATCAAGGGAAAGAAAAAAAATGGGAGAAAGTCTAAGAAATTCTTGGAAGAATATATATTTATATATTTTTGATCAGACATTTTTAAAAATGCATATCCTTTTTAAAATGAGTGCCTGGGAAATTATATACTCAATAATAACTGTCAAATGGTCCTAGTGCTTATTTGAAGACTAAGGGGACATACTAATGTTAAATATATTTTTCTCTGGTTCTGAACAAATCATTCTTCTCTTCTGACAGAGTAATACTATTAGAGTAATATGCTCCTGATGCCTAAGCTGCATCTAACTGAAACACTGCTTATTACTGTCAAGAAAAGCAGTATTCAAATATATATAATTTGTTTCAGCTCTGTCATCTAACACAGTATGGAATGCAAAGTTAGTGTCTAATGTGGAAAATGTAAATCAGACTATAAATAACTTTTTAAAAAGCAAGCATAATAAAAGCAATTTATGTTTTGAACAAGTACAGAACTTGCATTAATATGACAGTGCTGTTAAACAAATAAAAGAGAATCTCATTACATGAAAATATGCTGTTTGCAGATAACTTTTTATTTTATTTTTTTTAATGTGAGGTTTGTAAAGGTGCAAAGAGCTAGCGTAGCCACTTTATACATCAAAACCTTGCCAGAATCTGTTTGTGTGTTGGTACAGACAAAGCCCTACCATCCATAAAACATAAATCACATTTCCACTGATTTTCTTGAGGTAAGATATACCTGAGAAAATTCATTGTATCTGCCAACAGTTATATAGGCAATTCCTGAAGGGAAGACCTGGCATACATAGATACCGGTACCAGCTGTTCCTGCCTTCATCATTGTTTATCACCTCTTCAGTTCTGGCAGTGAAAGTATTGGCTAACCCAGCCATGGCCTGTACATCTGAAATTATCAGGATTAAAAATCAGAGTGGTTGCACTGCCTGGAAAATCAACATCTTCTGCAAAATCATGAGGTTTGAAGAACAAGCTGGGAATCCCTAGAATTGGAGAAGACCCCTTGGGGAAGAGAAACCTCATCTGTACCACAAGGCCATGAAATTCTCAATGCATACTTTGTGCAAAAAATACCTACCAGGATGGTAGGTATTATGTAATCTTTGCTTTAGTAACCTAAAGAGTATGGGACTAACATACAGGTTCTCAGAAGTCCAAGTAGGCAGCCAGAGTCCAAAATACCCAGATTGCAGACTAGTCTACAAATAGGGTCCCAAGGTATAACCAGTTTTAGATTGTTATGGAGTCCCTCCCAAGCAATGAAAACTTTGCCTGAACTTTGGCAAACTAAAGTGTTTCTGTGAACCATCTCAGCTTTTAATTGTTTTGTTGGACATTCTTGACCAGCTGCAGTTATTCTTGTACAATTTGCGTTCTATTGATATGTAAATGACTTTAATGTTCAGCTTTAAATACCTGCTTCTAAATACTCACAGACTCTAAATACTCACAGACTACATGTTTAAGAAGTTTACTAGGAATTCCTTTATAACATTACCCATCACAATTATTGCATCACACTTTGCAATTTTATCTTGTAAATGTGATTGCATGTATTTACACTACTTACATAATTAAAGATAATTTCATGAATTATGGAAACACAAGAAGTGCAACTAAGTTTTATTAAATCTGCAAAATACAAATGGCCTTAACTATGGGGTGAAAGGATTCACAGAATCACAGAATAGTTGGGTTGAAAAGGACCTTAAAGATTGTCTAATTCCAAATCCCTGCCATGGGCAGGGATGCCTCCCGCTAGATCAGATTGCTCAGAGCCCCATCCAACCTGGCCTTGAACACTTCCAGGGATGGGGCATCCACAGCTTCTCTGGGCAACCTGTTCCAGTTCCCCACCACCCTCTGAGTAAACAATTTCTTCCTATTATTTAACCTAAACTTACCCTCTTTTCAATTAAATTTATTTCTCCTTGTCCTATCACTACACTCCCTGACAAGGAGTCCTTTCTCAGCTTTCCTGTAGGCCCCCATTAGGTACTGGAAGGTATACTCTAAGTATCCAGAAAGTATATCTAAGTATATACTCTAAGGTATCCAGAAAGTGTTCTCTTCTCCAAGCTGAACCCCAACTCCCTAACTTCCAAACTACTTTACCATAGGCCAAACACTATTTTAGCTGAACTCATATTAATTTCATAAAAATGAACTTCTTTCATTTACTAAATCTACTGCAAGCTTTTCTATACAGAACAGTCTTCTCTCCTTGCAGTCAACTCCGTAATGAAGAGTTATAAATATAATGTCAGGCACAGTGCTTAATTCTGTGAAAATTTCATTTATATTAGTTACGTACTTATGATATAATACTTACGTTAGTAACAGTGTTACTAATTATGAAAATCTACTACTTCACACACTTTCTTAAAAGAAACTGAATATAATTAGAAAGCATAAAGTTGATCGTCATATAATTGGCATTCTTTATCCATTTGCATCTGATGTAGTCAGTTAAATCATAACAATCCAGAGGAGGGTAAAAAATATGACCAAATTGAGCATGGTAGTATATCCTATTCAGTGATTGTGACAGTAACATCTATAGGGATAAATACAGTCATGAAAGTTTTAAATTGGAAAATAAAGTGTTCACTGTGATAACAGTGAAATGTCAAGCAATCTCTTTGATCTCCTTTTTAATGTATAGTGTGTTCATGTTATGTTTCCATAAGTATGAGGGAATGAAAAATCCTTGTGTTTTCTTAAAACACCATTCATTATATTTGTAAGTCTTGTGGAAGCACAGAAAACATAGCAGTCAAAAAATGCCATCAAATAACTAATGACAGAATTTGGCCAAAAATACTATAATCCTTTAGACCTCCACCTCCAAAGAAATACATACAGCTGAGAGACTTTGTATGCTGAGACTTTTTGGAAGGGATTTTATTGTTCCCCCTATTTTAATATTGATTCAGCCCCTTGTCTTGCATATCCAAGTACATCACTGGTCTAGTCATACCTAACGTTTTGGTGCTGCTTTTGTAGATGAACTCTTCTAACACTGTTAAACACACTTTGACTTATGGGTTTTGAGGAGCCCTCCTGAACAGAAAAAAAATATTTGTACAAATAGTCTGTTTTCTACTATGCCACATCCCCTAGCATTAGCATGGGAATAAAATAAAATAAAATAAAATAAAATAAAATAAAATAAAATAAAATAAAATAAAATAAAATAAAATAAAATAAAATAAAATAAAATAAAATAAAATAAAATAAAATCCCATCTTTTCTAGTTTTCTAGTATTTTTCCCAGGTTATAGAGCATTAAATAATTCTGGCACCATACTTAGTACAACGCATTTTTTCCTCCCAATAAGAGACTGAATTAAAGTTCATATATAAAATTTTTATTTTTATCAGGAAGGAGTTTAGCAATAAGTGGTTATTTTTCGCTTTTAATTACAAGTTTTATTTCCTAGTATTTTGATTCTAGCTGTATGATAGGTAATTCTGAAAATATTTTAACTGTATTTTGTAAGTCATTTTAATGCTAAAATAGTGAAGGACTTGAATACTTTCTAATCTCCAGTGTCTCTATCAAGAAAGTTATTAGATGCTACTAAATGTAGTAATACAGTAACATACCAAATACAGTAAAATACCAAGTATTTAGCATAAGAATTAAAAATTCAGTAGGTAAGAAGAGTATCTTTGAATAATGTCAACTGCTGAATTCTGGGACAGGTTTGTGTCATACTGCACACATTATAGAATCCTGATGCAAAATGCATAAATCTGGGAAATAATCTGGCTAAAACACAGGTGTGTGATCATTTTTAACTACTTGCCCTTTCGATTATAACAAATACAACTTACAACCTGAAACTAAGTCCACTAAGTCCAGATGAAGCAGTACATCCTAAATAGAAAACCACAGGTCACAATATACAGCACAGAACTGAAAATAAGATCCTCACCATCTTAACCTTTTCCTATAAAAGATTAGAGGGCTAAATGAAAGCGATTTTTCCATTAAATATCCATTGTCAGAAACAAGAACAAAACACTGCTCAGCTGTGAAATATGATTTGCAGAAAACACAAAGAGAAGTGAAAAAGAAAAAAAAAAAAAAAAAGATATCTAGATATATAAAAGGTTAGTGATATTTGGAGTGTTACAGATTATGCTAGAGTAAACTAGGATAACATTGCTTTGGCCATAATGATCTAGCACCATGGACAAGACAAGGTGTATCAAGAGCGGAAACAGAGAAATTGGAGCAGCTGGTATAATAATAAATA
Organism: Anas acuta; assembly: GCF_963932015.1. NCBI lineage: Eukaryota > Metazoa > Chordata > Aves > Anseriformes > Anatidae > Anas > Anas acuta. The sequence continues at coordinate 99,139,799 of NC_088979.1, read as the reverse complement.
AATATATATATTTAAAAAAAAAAAAAAAAGCAGAAAGGTCTGAGAAGTTCTCTGTATTTCTAATCATGTCAGTTGGACTCTGACAAAAAAGGTCCTCTGTCTCTTTACATGCTTGCCTTGGGAAACTATCACTACACCATCTACAGGCACACAGAGAATTGTTTCTGAAAACTGTCTCCCTCCATATGATTTTAGATCATGAGCTCATTTAAAAATTCTTCCTAATGGTTATTTTGGGAACTACCTTGTCTCTACAAAGATCTTAGACACGATAACCAATTTTTTAGAAGCAGAATTCCAGCATCTTTTGATACAGGTTCTAAAAGTACAAAGGTATATAGACAATGCATCTTTAATGAAGGCAGGTTTTATCTGAATCTATAAGAAGTTCTCCTTGGTCTTTTCAAGTACCTTTAAATTCTAATTGAGCAGAAATTTTTGCTGACATGCTTTAACTGTTTTATCACACTTACAGCATATAGCATAAACATATCATATTTAATACCAGAGGTATTTACTGCTACAGAAGCTTGAGAGGTTCTTGAAGATTCTCTGAAGCAGCAGCTGTGGAAAATACTAGCAGATAAAGCAGTTAAATGAAGCCTCAAGAAAGGCTCTCAAGTCAGAGTGAAGTTGCTTTTATAAACTATACGCATGCTCTGGAACAAGGCAGAAGTGATGATATTCTATTCTACAGGTCAATATTTTTATTTTTTTTAAAGTAGACATAATCCTAATAGTAGTCAACTGGAGGCTAGAAATAGTATTTTTGAAATACTAACTGAAGGAGAACTAGGTGACTACATTAAAAATTATCAAGCAGGCACACAAATGGTTCCCTTGAAACAGGCATCATGTAAAATAGCAGGCTGTCAGGAGATAAATCTATGATAGCATTTAAGGACATGACAATAAAATGATAACATAGCCAAAGCTTACTTATAATTGCCAAATTGAGTTATTCAGTTATTGATGCAACAATGTTGACTGTCAGTTTATTTTTCCCATTGTCACCCTGCCTCTCAGGATGATCTCTGCTATCTTTTTGATTTTTCATATGGCAGAAAGATGTTAGCAAAGAGTAACTACAATGTTTTTCACAGATCATTTAATTAAGGGATCGAATATTTCTATTTGTTCTCTGTAGAAATACATATATATGCACATATATATACAGGAAGAGATTACTGGAGAATTACCTACTGTAATAATTTCCTTATTGAGACAGAAAACAATGTTATAATTGCAAACATTTTTCTTTATTTTTACATTTTCTGAGATCAAATCATTGGTTAAGTAGTTCCTGTTCATATATTGTTATGGTATCCATGCCATAATATATACATATATTTAGCATCAATCAATCACATACATACTTTAAACTTCAGTTAGGTGTCAATTTCCTGTTAAATGTGCATTTATACACTCTCACACACATATATACATATATTTACATATATGTATAGCTTGATCAAAAATCTACTGGTTATCAACTCCTTCATCTTTAGCACTATAGTTTGCATTTCACATATTCAACAGAAATATATTCCCATTTGTTGAAAGTAGGCATCTATCTCATTCTTCATATATAACTTTTAATTTCAAGCAATATTTAAAACTTATAATCTTCACATGTCATGATCTTCACACAAATTATTATCTATAATTATCTAGATCTGCCCCAGTCAGGCAAACTTATCTTTGCATGGTTAAGATATGGAAATCAGATCCTATGGGCCCCTAAGATCAGATACATTCATGACTTGGACATTGTTTCATAAAATACTTGAGACTAAAGATTTTAAAAACGAAACTTTAATTCCAATGCCATGTTCAGTATTCTGTATTGATCAATGACCCAATTTTTTGTTTGTTTGTTTTAAATTCAGAATGATGTGGCCTGATGTTCACGCTGCTAAGGAGTTGAGTATGCTAGACATCTAACATATTGCTAGACAACAGAATTGTCAAGTTCAAACTGCCAGTATTATTATTGCACACTTTTGGAGAAGTGTTATGTAACATTTGTAACATTTTATAATTCAAAACTAACACAAGTATTTTATTATTTCTAGAATATCTCAAGCAGCATTTTTTCCTGAAGAGATAGTATGTTTGTGGTTATTTCCTCCCTTTTACTCTCCTATTTAAAGTTGCTTCCTGATATCAAGGAAACCACTAGCGAAAGTTCTGGTTGCAAACTGTTTAGGCCTACTGTTTTGTCCCAGTCATAAGAAGTAAAACAATATATTAAAAGAGAAAGAATAAAAAGTTCTGAACATGCAAGGTAACTTTTAATCTAACTGGTAGAATAAGCATGAGTTTAATCTGCATACCACTTAAAGCTGCATGTTAAATGAGACAGAATTAAAGATGTATACAGATCTTTAACAGTAAAGTTTAAAATCAGTAAGAAATTTGAAACAGAACAGATTATAGAAATGTTGAACATAAAAAGAGCAAATACAGAGTACACGTCAAGAAATTCTAAACACAGTTGGCTAACAGTCTTTTGGATAACCTACAATCCAAATTTGTTGAGAGAAATACAGCTATGAAATCAAATAGGAAGGAAATCATGTATCAAAATGGATAAATTTAAGTAAACTTAAATCATGCCCAATCATTTTTCCTTAGTTATTAACTGGAAATACAATACATAAAGGTATCTCACCTTCTTGAAATTCCAGAATGTTAGATTTTACATTTTGCATTATGTCACTAATTGATAGGTTGAAATTGAAATTGATTCTGATATCTAACAAACAAACAAAAAACCTGAGTCTGAATGCAGAAATGTGTGTTGCAACAATGAATGCAATTACAGCTTTTACAAATAGGAGTGAAAATAAAAGGAGAATGTCAATGAAGTTCCAGGTAATGGAAGATAAAAAGTACCTTATGTGCATATATATATATATACTGAATTTTGCAACAATCAGATATACTGTATTTTGAGACAGTCAGTTTTTACTTCAAACAAGTTTTGTCTCTAAAACTGAAGCTGTCTGGGAGAATAAATTATGAAATTCTCTCCAGAGCATACTTTATCTCAGTGGTGTTGCTATTAGCCACTGAATGGGACTGCTGAGATAAACCATCTTTTGATATGATCCTCTGTGCAGTGAAAATGAATCAAAGTTTAATTTTCCAAGAATTATCCAATACTTGTATATATGCTATAATAGTCTCAGATTTCATCATGTAATAACTGTAGAAAAATAGTATTTTTATCCCCATCTCTGAACTATGTGCTTTGAACTATAAATTTTGAATAGAGTGGTACTTTATTCCTAGTTTTAGCTGCCACAACCTATCTATATCTAGCAAAATTATCTTCAGCAAAATTAAATAAACTCATAGAATCATAGAATATCCCAAGTTGGAAGGGACCCATAAGGATTATCAAGTCCAACTCCTGGCACCACACAGGTCTACCCAAAAGTTTAGACCATGTGACTAAGTGAACAGCCCAAATGCTTCTTAACTCCAACAGTCTTGGTGAAGGGATTACTTCACTGAGGAGCCTGTTCCAGTGTGCAGAACCTCTTCCTAATGTCAAGCCTAAACTTCCCCTGCCTCAGCTTAACACTGATCCTGTGGGTCCTACCACTGGTGACTAAAAAGAATAGATTGGTACCTGCCCCTCCACTCCCTCTTGTGAGGAAGTTGTAGACCGCGATGAGGTCCCCCCTCAGCCTCCTCTTCTCCAGGCTGAACAGGCCCAGTAACCTTAACTGCTCCTCATATATCTTCCCCTCTAGGCCCTTCACCATCTTTGTCGCCCTCCTCTGGACACTCTCTAACAGTTTAGCGTCCTTTTTGTACTGTGGTGCCCAGAACTGCACACAGTACTCAAGATGAGGCCGCACCAGCGAAGAGTAGAGATGGACAATCACCTCCCTGGACCGACTATCATTGCCATGCTTGGTTGGCCCTCCTGGCAGCCAGGACATATTACTGGCTCATATTCAACTTGCTGTCAAGCACAATGCCCAGATCCCTCTCTGCAGGGCTGCTCTCCAGCATCTCATCTCCCAGTCTGTATGTAAAGCCAGGGTTGCCCCACCCCAGGTGCAGGACCCAGCACTTGTTTTTGTTAAACTTCATGCGGTTGGTGATCGCCCAGCTCTCCAATCTGTCCAGGTCTCTCTGCAAGGCCTTTCCACCCTCATCCGAGTCCACAACTCCTCCAAGTTTGGTGTCATCGGCAAATTTGCTCAGAACTCCTTCTAGTCCTACATCCAAATCATTCATAAAAACATTGAAGACAACTGGCCCTAAAATGAAGCATTGAGGGACCCCACTAGTGGCCATCCACCAGCCAGATGTGGCCCCATTTACCACAACCCTTTGAGCCCTGCCCGTCAGCCAATTGCTCACCCATCGTATGATGTTTTTTTTAAGTTGTATGCTGGCCTGTTTGTCCAGTAGGATCCTATGGGAAACTGTGTCAAAAGCCTAAAAATAAGAGGTTTCCATTAAAAACAGGTAATGGTTGTAATTCATATTTGCATTGTTTGACCTTATTTAGATATTGTTTCATGTAGCATGTAGCATAGCTTCTTCCAATTCAATAAAGAGAGTTAAACTCAGTCTCATACTAATGCACAGAACCATGACAATTTTAGTAAGGTTCCAGTAACAGAATAGGAGCCCCCCCATATCTCACAAGGCAACAAAACCCAAGCAATCTAGCTTGATAGTCTGCTGAACAGACTTGAAACAAAAGAATTATTGAAGGATTAAGGGCTCTTTTTCAGCCTGAAAAAGAGGTTGAGGGGAGACCTCATAGTGGTCTACAGTTCCTCCCTTCCCCTCCCCTCCCCTCCCCTCTCCTCCCCTCTAGTGTGGAGCACTAAGAAACACCATTCATCTTGCCCCAAAATGACCCTGGAGCTATTAGGTTATCCAAAAATGTGTTATTGTACAACACAATACTCAACCAATTAAAACTGAAACTTGTTAAGGGCATTCACTAAACAAAGGTCAGTAAGCAATTCTAAATATAAATAAATAAATAAATATAAAATCACAAAGAAAATCAGTAATCCCTTACAGTTACAAACTGTTTTGACCTAAAACTGGAGTTACCAAATGGAGGAATTATAATGAAAACCCTGTAAAAAGTATCAGAGTAAATACTCATAAAAGTTTTATCAATAAAATGTAAAACATTCCACGTTGTATACCTGAGGATATTGCTCCTAGTTGCTATGACGAAGATTTCCATTATTTGAAAACTGAAATGGCTATTATAGTTCGGAAATGGAAATCCACCTCTTTCAGTGTAGAAAGGAGCTTATAAACAGAGAAAAATGAAGGTCTTGTCCACATACAGGAACTCTACTTCTTAAAAAAGAAGCATGAGTTCCAGTTACCAATATGTACATGGCCCCATGATTTCTTTGATCAACACAAACAAATAAATAAAAAAGTAGATATGAAAAAGGGAGAAAAAGAAACAAAAAAAAGCCGAACATTAACCCCCCCCCCCCCCCCAAAATTACTGGGGCATTTTCATTTTCATTTGAAGGTAAATTAGTGAAATGCTGTGGAACTCAGTATTCTCCATTACTTTGAAAGCAAGAGTTTTATTGTTTTTTTTTTAGAATTGTTTCATATTCCTTTATAATTTAATTTTAAATATATGTTCCCCTGGGGAAAAAAAATCATTTTTTTTTTTTATGAAGTAGTTCATATATTTATTGTTTAGCATTAATTCCACTAGTTTTATTTTATTTCTTTTCTTCTAATTAATTTTCTAAATATGCCAAGCATTGCTATCTTGCTGCTAGAAAATGTATATAATTAAATTTTAACTGATATATATTTTTTGATATGTCCAATACTTAAGTACTCAAAAAAATTAATCTAATATAATCATTACATAAATATATTTATCTACAGACTGAGTACATAAAAATGTCTCTGTTAGTCTGTAAAGAAATACATGTGAAAATTAAGAAATGCTTATTTACAGTTATCTAACTTGACTCTTCCTTTACAACCCTTGCTATACAATGAAGAATCAGGTACTGTAGTCACTAATTTTTCCATATAATTCAACATTATCATGTAGACAATCATGGACATACTCAATGACAGAGTTGTTCAGTCAATGAAAACCTGCCATTTTCTAATTTTCCGTGCTTCAGCTTGTGATTCTCATCATATCCATTGAATGAAGGTTTCCATATTAACTCTGCAATCATTTCATTAAGGAAAATGTAATGTACATGCAGCACAACACTTCTCACAACATGAGAAAGATTTGAACCATACATTTTTACCACTGCAACACAGAAATCTTTCTGCTAGCTACACGATTGGCTATCAGAGGCAGTGAGGGACTTTGCCATAGCACATTATGGCTTAGATCTAAAGATGCCACATTTTAAGATATATGTGATGATTTTAAGGGCATGGTCCTGTTTGCTCAATGAAGTAGAGGGAAAGGGGATGTTGTCCTTTTGCAAAGAAAAGTGAGTTACCTCATGGAAGGTAAAGTTGAAGTTGTGAAGGTATCAGAATCTAATACTCCCTTACCAGGTTCTTTTAGATATTCCACAAGTGGAGAAAATGATGTTTAATGTAAAATTTACTTATTGGAAGATAATTGATGTTACAGACAAATAATAAGGTAATGTACTGAAATCACTGTACAAGCATAATTTTGTTGTTGCAATATGTAGTCAGATCACAATACAAATGTGGTTCCCATTACCTATCTCTACATGCTTACCATCATGATTTTGGGTGTCTCCAGTCACCAGGAAGGAAGATGTAGGTTGAAACCAGCTGAAGCTCATTGCTCTCTTTGAATTTCTTTTGTGAGTTCAATTTTTATACTCCATGTTGAGCTGAGCCAGTTCACTGCCCCTCTTGTGGTCTGGCTAACTAAGGGAGAAAATCACACTTTTTAAAAAAAACTCAGTGACAAACACAGCACCAAGTGATACATCCAACTGTTGCTGTCAGTTTGTCTAAAGCAAAGGCCACCCTCTGTTCCCCTTTGTGTTGAGACAGCTTCTTTGTAGTCAGTCACACCTGCATTATTTCCTGGGCTTCACAGGCACTCCACCCTTGCCTATCCCAACTGAGCCTTATTCCATTTGTAGGGGTTTATTTGGTGAGGCACAAGCCACCACTAGTGACCTAGTAGCCACCACTAATCACAGAACTAAAGCCCAAGTTGAGTTTTCTTCAGTGTCCTACTGTGAGTGCTGTAGCTTTTGAAAGGCACAGCATATACTGAAATGAAAAACTGCTCAAGCAATTTGTTTTTACTTTTCAGCAAAGGCTCACTAAGTCTAAAAATGAGCACATGATTTTGGAAACTTCAGTGTCATCTTTCCTGGAGAGAAAGAAAAGAGTATTTCTCAATGCATTAAACTCAGGTTAGCTGAGTTTTAATTTCATGGAACACAGAAAAAAATATTTTATGTCTGATATTTGCTTGTGATAAATATCAGACACTAACACAAACAAGGTGATAATATTCCTTAATAATAAATACAAAATAATTCTAAACAGGAAGCTATATAAAAACTACATACTAGAAGTACTGGATCTTTCTACATTACTTTGCTGCCAAGATTGATTAAGCATAGAAATATTTTAAATAGATGAAAAATTAATTTGTATTAATATGTCAGACAGATGAATATTATAATGGTTTGAAGTTTCATTGCAAATTATTTACAAATGTCTTACAACCAGAGTTTGAAGTTACGCAAGTATAATAATTTGGTATCTTATTCATGCAGAAGACAATTATTAATGACTTCCATTACTGCAGTTAAAATGCATAAAGTCAATGTTATTTATGAATTTGAATGTACTCATTTTCCAAGTTAAAGTTATCACATATAAAAGTGAGGGAAGATTTAAAATTTGTTGAGAGAAATATATTCAAGAGTATTAATACTTAAAATTGCAAGAGAATTATCATATTTCAGAGACATTATAATCTATATAAACACCTATTTATTATATTTTTATTACCGTCTCTGTAATCCAAACATGGAAACAGACTTAAAAAATATTTTACAATAAGCCTTTGCTTACTATATGAGATCTTTTCTAGCTCTTCATCTGGTAATGTCACATGTGTTACCTGAAGAATGTATTTCTGTACTTAATCAGAAACATCAGTATTCCAAATTCAGCCACCACTCTAAAAGCACCTCAACAAACTTCTTTTTTTCTCCAGATGGGACCTCTTGTGTGCCAGTTTGTGCCCATTGCCCCCATTGACACTTGTCCTGATACTGGGCACCACTGGAAAGAGCTTGGCTCCTACCTCTTTGCACATGCCCTTCAGGGGATACTGTCTACCAATGTAGACATTGATAAAATACCCCTGACCCTCCTCTTCTCCAGGCTGAAAAGACCCAAATCTCTCAGCCTCATGTCATAGGACAGATGCTCCAGTCCATTGATCATCTAATATTTTCAGATAAGAACTAGATTACATACATTTTAGTGCTGTTCATAGTCATTTAAATGTGACTAGTTGTCATAGCAACTCAACTTTCAAGAAATCCAGCCTACTTTTCCATTAAGAGTATCAGGAATCTATCATATCATGAAATCGGTGTAAATAAAGAAGAATTGGGAATGAATCAAGTTCATCACAGAGGTCTGAAGTTATGGATTGCAGGGCCAAAATAATAGCAGTGAAAGAAATCATCTTCAACTGTATTTAACTGAATTTTGGGCTTATCCATGTTAAAATCGACATATAACTGCAATGGCAATTTCTGCATTGTCATGTTTTTGGCTGGAATATAGTTAATTTTCTTCACAGATGGTGATTCTTAATGAAAATAGTGGTGATAACACATCAGTGCTTTTAGTTGTCGCAGAGCAGTGCTTAGGACCAAGGACTCCTCTGCTTCTCATGCTGCCCTGCCGGTGAGGAGGCTGAGGGTGCACAAGAGGCTGGGAGGGGACACAGCCAGGACAAGTGACCAAGGCTGACCAAGGGTATATCCCATACAATATGGTGTCATATTCAGCAATAAAAGCTGAGATAAAGAAGGAGGAAGACATTCAGGGAGATTGTTTGTTTGTTTGTTTGTTTGTTTTTGTTTTGTTTTGTTTTGTTTTGTTTTCAGAAGAACCTGTTATGCATGTTGAGCCCTTCTTGCCTGGAACTGACTGAACACCTGCCTGCTGATGTGAATATATGAATAAATTCCTTGTTTTGCTTTCCTTGCACACACAGCTTTTGCTTTACCTAGTTGTGGTGGTTTTACCTTGATGGAAAACATTAGCTTAATGTAAAACAAATTGTTTTCCCTGAGTTATTTTTCTCTAAGTATTCATGACAAGAAATTGGATGGAATCCAAACACTTTTTTATATGTTCTATCATATCTGGGGTGACCTCATTGAGGCCTTTCAATACTTAAAGGGGTGTTATAAAAAAGATGGAGAAGGACTCTTTACTCAGGAAGATAGGACAAGGGGGTCTTAAACTAAAAGAGGATAAATTTAGACATTGGGAAGAAATTCTTCACTGCAAGGATAGTGAAGGCACTGAAACTGGTTGCCAAGAGAAGTTGTGGATGCCCCATCCCTGAAGGTGTTTAAGGCCAGGCTAGAAGCTTGGCCAACCTGATCTAGTGAGTGGCATCCCTGCCTATGGCAAGGGGTTAGAATTAGGTGATATTTAAGGTGTCTTCCAACCCAAGCCTTTCCATGATTCTATGACAACTGATGACAATGTATTTCTACCCAACATTGTCCTAACTGGAAAAAAAAAAAAAAAAAAAAAAAGTTTATGAGTATCTTTGTGTTGGATCAACTAAGAATAAGGAGTATAATCTTATTCCCACCAACTTCACTGACTCTAGCTTTGACAATTTACAATGCAACTGTTGTCCTCATGAATTCAGCATGTGAATAGATATTTAATCATAAAGTTATAGACAGAATGTACTTGAGCAGCTCTATACACTTTTCTGTTGCACTAGGATAGCATTTATACTCAGTTTTCTGAGTTATCCTTACATTTTCTCACAATTTCTTAATATGGCTACCAGTATCATGTCGTGTTCCTCCCTCCCCCCTATATATATATATTTATTTTTTTTATTTTTCAATAATATTTCAATATCACCATTTGCATTTTTTTTTTTTACTGGAATGGCTATATAGAAACATTAGGAAGAAAAAAAAGGATGTTTTTTTAAACAAGCATAAGGAACGTAAAGGACTATTAGATGTTCTTGCATATTCACAGAAGAAAAAGAAAGATCTCTTGGCAAATCCAGTCTAAATGTAAGAACTCGTTAAATCTTCAATGAGCAATTGCTATGCTAAGAACTTTGCATTGATAATTAAATCAATTTGTGATTTAAGGTAAAAAATCAACTGAATTTTAATGTATTGTGCATATATTTAGCAATGGCTAACTGAGACAGATGTTAGTAGATAACAGATGCTAAATGATTCTCTCTTTTTATAAGACATTTATAAAAGACAAACAAAATTAAATGTCAAAATGATAGAACTACTCTCAGTTCAGAGATACTAGCCTCCCTAAACTCATTAAACTGGAAACAACAGCCAGAACAGGTGTTCATATAAGTAGGATTTAAATTTACATTATTGAAAAAATAGTATTTTATTTATTTATTTATTATACTCAGATGTTCCAGTATGTCTACTGTTTTCTTCTTGAAACTAAAACATATATTATGTTCTGTGGGATATTTTATACTAGGTCATTTAGATCAGTCTGTGAGCAGTTGATGTTCCAGCTTCCTATTCAACTTCTGTTTGGATACTATGTTTAATAATAAAATGCTCAATGAGTAATTAACCCCACTCACTCCAATGGGGGGGAGTGAAAAAAAAATATAAATAATATCGAGGAGAAAAATTTAATGAATTTACATTTGCTCCTGATCTATATATTATGTAAGCATTCTGATTGCACAGATGGAAGACAAATATATCTAGGATTATTAGAGGTATTAGAGGGTTAACCTCGGCTGGCTGCCTGGTGCACTGGTTGCACCTTCTATTGCAAAAACACAACTTTGTTCCTCACACTGGTGCCCACCAAACCAGTCTCTCTCACTCTTTATTGTAAGCAGGATGGTGGCAGAAAATAATACACAAAAAGTTCATGGACTGAGATAAGGACAGGGAGATCACACACCAACTACTGTCATGGGCAAAATAGACTCAACATAGGGAAAGGTTAATTTGATTTACTGGCAATTAAAAACAGAATAAGAGGGTAAGGAAAATAAACAAACAAAAGCAACAAAAAATAAAACTGCCACCCTCCCATCCTCAGTTATTCCCAGACTCAACTTTGCTCCCTCATTCCTGGCTCCTCTACCTCTTCCCCCACACCAAGCAATTTAGGTGGGGTGGGGAATGGAAATTACACTCAGTTCATTACAGTTCTCTGCCACACCTTCCTCACACTTTTCCCTTGCTCCTGTGTGGAGTTCCTCCCATGAATACAGTCCTTCATGAACTGCTCCTACAGCTGTCTCTATGGGCTGCAGCTCTTCCAAGAACTGCTCCAGCATGGGGCCATTCGACAGCATACAGTCCTTCAGAAACACACTGCTCCAACATGTGTTTCCCACGGGCCACAGTTCCTGCCAGAAAAACTGCTCCTGTGTGGGCTTCTCTGCAGGTTGCAGCATTCTTCAGAACATACCTACTCCATGCTTTACATTTTTATTTTATTTTATTCCCCACTCAACCACTCCACTCACCTACTTCAAAACAACTAAAAGAATGCTCTCATGCTCTTGTCATAGACTTATTTAAGTCTTCGGTTTCTGCTCTGTTCCATAGAACCTATTTTGTAGCTTTGGGCCCAAATATCCTATGAATTGAAAAAGGGTATGTTAGGAGATCAAAAGATCATCTGGCTCCATAGGCATCTGCAACTTGGCAATTTATTAAGTTCTGTCTATCTCAGAGGAAGTATTTTCTAAGAGAATATGGATTATATACATCAACAGCTTATCTGGATATGACATAAAAATCTAACATCACAAGATTCATTCTTTATGACACTCTATCTAAATTACTCATGACAGGTTTAAATTAGAACACAAATTTAGATTAGAACACAAAATAAGTTTGTTATTGCAGGAGAACAAGAAAAAAGAATGACACAATACGTGCCAAAAAAATGCACAAGTCAGTATATTTACTTTACCTGATGAATCTATATTGACAATTCAATTTTTAGTTGATTGAAATTATACAGGTTAAATTGTCTTACAGTTTAGAAGACTTTTTGTGGTTAAAATGACTAAAATAAGGAAAAGAACCTAAAGACATATAGCAGCTGTTTGAAAGCAGGAAATTTTTATTAGACATTCTAGTAAAAACCCTGCAATTACTCATTCACAAAATTTAACACTTTTTTTCCTGAAAAAAATAGGGTAGTTTTTGATCAAAAACATTCTCAGGTGCCAAATAAAATTTCAAAAGAGAGAAATAATTTATTTCTGTATATTTACATTCATGTTGTGGCAGGCAGGCATAAATGTACATTTATGTACATTTATAGTAACATTTACCTATACTTACAGAAATGGTATTTAGCATTATTTTTGAAAATAATTTTTAAAAAATTGAGACATGTTTCCCATATCCCAGTAAGTAATCAGATGGACACTTGAGAGTTTACTGTTCTTTTGCTCTCAAATTGTTCTGTTTTGGTTAAATAATGCAATATTAACTGGCCCTCAGATTGGATGGCTTTATCACAGCTATTTATATGAAACATGTAAAGCTGAGTACTTGAGGAGCTCAATTAAAAATCCCTAAAAAGGGAGATGCATATGAGAAGGTGGTGAAATACTGTTTCCTTTTAAACTTTGTTTTTTTTGGAAAACATAAATGTATTTCGATTTCCTTGTTTGTTTGTTTGCTTTTTCTTCATTCCCTCCATTTTCACCCTAATTGATTTTTTAAATGCTTAACAGTCCAAAGCAATAAAAATGATGCACTAGACTGAGAAAATCTGTAAATGATACTAAGAAAATATGTAAAAATATGCTGCTTTTAAATGCTGCTTCATGTGATTTTGAGATTATTTTTCTTTAGTCATAGCTATGTTTTCAAAATCAGAAATTGCTAACAAAATGTGAACAAGCAGGGTCAATCATTCAATACCTCATTTGCTTTAGGGACAGAAAGAAAATATCACAAACTTTTCTACAGGTTTGGCTGGGAGCCCTGACACTCAGCAGTACACTTGACTATTTTAAAGCTTGTTGGTTAAACCTGCTCAACTGAATTAAACCTTTTCCCTCCACTTTTTTTTTTTTTCTTTTATGCATATGTATATGAGTGTCAATAGAAGCCAAAATGTCAACTATACAGCTACCTATATTCCAAGACAAAGAATATTCCATTTTTCTCAGACGTAAGACTGTGGAATAAGGCTTTTTCATATTGACTTCCAAATAATACACTCAGTTTTGTGGCTTCTCTTTCTTTGATCTTTTCTTTTAGTAAGATCCTGAGGAAAGGAACTATGACTCCTGCTTGATTTGGATGGAGACCCAACACAGGATCTCAGCCCAGTGGGATTCTAATAGATACATTACAGACATTTTTATTATGAATTTTATAGATAGATAGGTATATATAGATAGATAGGTATAGATAGATAGATAGATAGAAATAGATAGATAGTATTACTTATAATGCTCTGGTTGGCAAAAATAATTTATTAGAACATTAATAATTTATTAAAACATTAATTTTAATTACATGTTTACTCAAGAGACAGTCTGTATTCTTACACAAGTGCAAAAGATATTTTGAGCTCATGGGCAAGGAAGCCACAGGTCAAAACAACAGCCAACTGGGATATGTATGAAAAAGAGAGAAGTAAATCAATCTAGGCTATAAAACACCTACTTTCTGCAGAATTTTACCCTGGATTCGTTCACTGATACAGTTACCGCAGGACCTAACATTAGTGACCATAAATACATATATTTGCCTTTGTGGATGGGGGTACAGCAGTGATTACTGGCTATTCAGCTCTGGATAAGGAAAGGGTAGTGCATATAGCATACCGTGCATTCAGTAAGGCTTCATCACCCATAGCACTCTCCTTTGGAAGATGAGGAAGTATGGACAACCAGTTGCACTGAAACTTGGCTGGATTGCTGGGCTTAGTGGTCATAACCACAGCATTTAATGTTTGCTGGCAGATGGCAATAAGCAAAGCACCCCAAGGGATGGTTCTTGGGCCCACCCTGTTCAGTATGTTCAATATTTTCATCAGTGACCTGGATGATGACAAGGCACCCTCAAACAACTCTAAATTGTGGAGAATGGCTGGCAATAAACAGAAGAGATTCAGTTGACAGGGACCTTGGTAAATTTGAGGACTGAATTAACATAAGCATGACAATGTTCATCAGTGAAAAGTGCAAAAGGCTACACCCAGGGGCAGACTAACCCTGTGCCTAGAAACTGACTGGATGAATATCAGCCCTGAGAGAAGAAATGTGGACATTATAGTGTATGCCAGGCTGAATAGAATATTCTGAGCTACATTACAACACCAGCAGATCTAGGGGAAATTACTGTGAGCTTCTACTTAGCACTAATGAAGATGCCTCTGGAACATTGTTTTATGTCAATGCTGGTTCAAAATGAATGTTGAGAAACTACCAGTGGTCCTGCAGAGGACTCTTGGAATTGCAGATGGATTCAGCACAGGAAAGTATGCTGCCTAGGGTGTCAAGATATACAACTGCACACTTTAACAATATGTACTGATAATTACTTAATCATTGCTGTTGCTTGCTTTATGTATTTTAATTAAGTGCCTGAACCATTTGTTAAAAACATGACTGTACTGTTAAAAATTTAAATTTGGATTTATTACGTATTTAAAGCACAGCTAAGGGTAGAGTTAGGGTGATTATATTAATCAATCAGTTATATACTAAACCTCAGTAAGAGCTTACTAATACATATGCAACAAGTGTGACATTAAACAAAAATAATTGTTGTTTTTTTTTTAGAGTATAAAATTTACCAGACTTATATACATAGAATCATAGAATCATTAAGGTCAGAAAAGACCTCCAAGATCATCTGGTCCAACCATCACCCTACTACCAACGTCACCCACTAAACCATGCCCCTAAGCACCATGCCCAACCTTTCCTTGAACACCCCCAGGGACAGTGATGCCACCACTTCCCTGGGCAACCTGTTCATATATATATCCTTTGAATTTAAATTTGAAAAGTAATGTTTTATGTTTTGATGAACTGAAAGTTCCCTCAGATGTGACCATTAATTTAGACACCAGATTAGAAATAAAATCTTCAGGAAAATTCTAGGGAAAAATGCCTTCCAAAGAGCATACCTATATTGGTCAGCAGCACATATACAGCTAAGTTGGTGCTGATCAAGGCCTGTAAATGTATACAGCATAGTATGCCTCAATCTTATGCCGTTTATACAGTTTTCAGTTAAAAATAGGCCATTTACATTAATTCTATATTGAGGTCACTTTTTAACAGCCTACTGGCTCAAAATCAATGCTACATAAACCAGGAGTTCTGTATTTATGTAGTAGGTAGGCCCTGGAAAATGCAGAACTAAAAGTTCCTGTGTACTTTAAACAGCATTTCTGCACTTCTATAATAAACTAGAGAGAGCTAGTTTCACACACAGTATAAATATTACCTAGAGAAAATTTGAAAACTTTCATTAATTTATAGTTTCACAGTGCCCTCAAAGAGACAAGATGAGACAACATGAAAATGGCTGCCAAGCTCAGGTTTCCCTGGAACTTCTTTATATATTTTTTCAGATCTTAAAAACATTACTTTTAGGTAATGAATCCAGTTAGGATATACCATCCTTATATACAGTGGACAAACTTCAGGCAAATCTCCTATATAGCTTTATAAATATCATAGAATCATAGAATGTCTTGGGTTATAAGGGACCTTAAAAGATCAAATAGTTCCATATCCCTGCCATGCCAGCCACTAGATCAGGTTCCTCACAGCCTCATCTACTCTGGTCTTGAACACCTCCAGGGGTGGGGCATCCACATCCTCTCTGGACAATCTGCTCCAGTGCCTTACTACCCTCTTAGTGAAGAATTTCCTCCTAACCTCTAATCTAAATCTCCCCTCTTTTAGTTTAAAACCATTCCCCCGTGTCCTGTTATTATTTGATTGAGCAAAGAGTCACTCTCCATCTTTCCTATGTTGCCTGTAAGTACTGAGAAGCCACAATGAGGTCCCCCCGGCACCTTCTCTTCTCCAGGCTGAAAATCCCCAGCTCTCTCAGCCTCTCTTTGTAGGAGAGGTGTTCCAGCTCTCTAAACATATTCATGGCCCTCCTCTGGACCCGTTTTAACAGATAAACATGTTCTCATGCTGGGGGCCCCAGCACAAATATATATCTTGAGTAACACCTAATAAAAATCTAAAATGAAAATTCTGAAACACAGAAACCAAATGCGTTGACATTACTTTTTTTTTTTTTTTCAAACCAAATCACATTCTTTTTTTTTTTTTCTTACAGAGCACCAAATTCTCCTAGAATGCCTAGGTTTAAATGCCCACTAAAATAAATTATTCTTCAATACTTCAAATATCAACACTTTATTAATAACAAACAAACAAACAAACCGAAGAACACTTTGATTTAAACTTGTAGCAGGATATAGAGATGCTTTGGTGCTCTAAAAAAAATTAAAAAGTCTCTAAAATGTAAAATTAATAATGAATTTTGGATTTTCAGTTCACCATGATCAGGAAAATCTCATGCTTATCTGTCATTGATTAGAGGAGCACTAACAGATACAACATCTTTTTTGTTTTTGTTGAAATTGTTGAAATTTCTAATGCATCTGTCAGGGCATATCATCACAGATGTCCCACTTTAAAACTTTACCTCAATCTCATTCCAGAGATCAAAGGTGTAGGTGTTTGTCTGTCTGCAAGAAAGCCCTTGATATGACAGTCACGTACAAAAAATACAAACTGTTGTTCCTGTTTTAAATCACCAACAAAAAGAAAAGTGCATGTATTTAGGGAAGGAGAATGCTTATGATACCTCTGCTAAATGCTATTTATGTAGTTTCCATTACTCTTAGGGCCTTCTCCCTAAGGGGAGTGTCAAAGGCTGAATGTTACTATTGTGGCTCCTTAGCAACTTCTCAGCTATCTTGGTCCAACAAATCCTGTGCATCTCCCTGGTACAGCTTTAACAGATCACACTAGGAACATCTCACTTAAGACTATCCAACTGCTAACAGAACAATCCAATCACCTTCTTTTGTGTTTCTACTAACATTAAGTTGGCACTACAAAAAAGTAACAATTTTTGCCCACACACTTAACTTAGAAACTGTTGGCATGCATCTTACCTAGAAGGTTTTTACATGGTCTAAGGAGCTCAGTCCCTTGAAAAAATATGTGCAACTCCACATGGAAGATAGCAGATGTGAGGCTCTCTGAGGATCATTCTTACAAGTCCTTCATTTCTAAAAAGAAATTAACACTTCCAGCTCACTTTTACAACAGATTTAGGCCTGTCACTGTGAAAGATGTTACAACTCCCATCTGCATTCAGCAGACCTCCTGATTTAAGAATATCATGGAGAAAGCAATGCCTCAGCCCAAGGCCCCTTTACTGGCCCTACAACTTTGTCTAAGTTTGATCAATGAACATTTAAAGGGAGCAGGACAGCTCTCACTTGAATGATGAGCTTTGTACACATAATCAAAGCATCTAAATCACTGCATTTCAGTAAATTACCACAATTTAGCTAAAGCTGTGAGACTTGGCTACACACTTTTTCTTTCAAAAGTGTCATGCTTGTTCTTCTATGAGAACACATACGGGAAGTTACAATTGAAACAAATCATTGAACAAATCATTAGGGAATTGTAGGTAGTTTAAACCTTTTAATTCTTATTATGCCATATTGATACTAAAGTACTTCTTTATGATTTAAAACTGAAAGTTGCATTTTTTCATTGGCATAGTTCATGGTGATAGACACTTTTCTATATCATTAAGGCTTAAATCCCAACAGTCAAAACAAATTAAAAAATAAAAATAAATAAACGATCAAATGATCATGTTATCAAACGCTTACTAGCACTAGTACTGTACTAACCTTTTTGTTGATTAAATAACCAATTCACAAAAGATAGATAAAATTTTCAGTACACAAAAATGAAATATTTTGACACAGAAAGCATTTTTCTAGGTCTTATTTCTAGTATATTTAATTCTTATTTTTATACTTATTTTTATACTTGAGTTTCAAAGATCAAATGTTATTCTCAAATGAAAGCCTAAGTATTTGTTTATGAAACAGTAAAATTGAAAAATAAATCTTTTCCTCAGTTTTGCTTTTGTTGTTGTTGTTGTTTTTTTTTTTTTTTTTTTTTTTTTTTTTTTTTTTTTTTTTTGTGCAGACTGTTGCAGGAAGCACGGCCGAAAGCACGACAGACACACAGTAGACTCAGATCATGCTCCATTTTATTGCCCGAATAGCCTAACTTTTATAGAGAACTTAACAGGGGTGGACAGTGTTTCACACAAGATTATTGGTCAAAAGCACTCAGACAAACAACTATAAGAAAACAACCCCACCTGCAAGAAAACAACCCCCTTGTGATTAGCAGTCACATAGACCTTGTCCTTGAAGCCAGCTACTGGTAACAATATTTTTCTGAGTTCCTCAATTGGGCGATGTGGGAACACTGTCATGGGAACTTCTCGTAGTTGCCCTGGTAGCTTGGTTTGCTCAGCTACAGCAAGCCATGGGATTTTTGCTGTTTCAAGAAATCCCTCAACAGCAGACAATGCCTCCTGCATTTAAACTTATTTCATAATTTGACTCCAAATCATTTTAAATAAATAAATTATTGAATATTTTCTTTGTATTTGTCTAATAACATATTTAAAACACAAGTCTCTCAATCCTTTACTGTAAATTCAAAACTTTTTTTAAAGTTAACTGCTTTGAAGTTACAGAAATAAGTACTTATCTTGAGGAACTCTGCATATATTAACATGAGTATTTATCCACTTTTTTACACTATTTTGAGTTTTCATTTGGAGGGAAAGACCACAAGTTGGTTGTATGTTCAAGAAAAAAAAAGAAGAAAATACCCTAATAATACAATAACCTTAATGTCTTAGGTAAACTGAGTGGCGAACTGTCAGACAAACTCTTTGTAGAAATACTCAGGTGTGTGTTCAATTGTTACACCTTCAAATCACTCCTATTTTTGTAAAGAAGTTTTCATAAAAAAATAAGAAAAGCTTCAATATTATTTTAGCATTTAAAATTCAGAGATGAAAAGCCCTGCAGTATCAAGGCAATGAAAAGCAACACAAGAAGAACCAATTCTTGAAGCCTAGCATTTACAGCTATACACAAACAATGTTTTATTCAAAACCAGAAAGATAACAGTGATGGATATAAACTTGTTTTAGCATACAGAAAATTCATTTATTTTTTTTCTCTGACACTACACGAAAAGAGAATCTGAACTACAAAAGGATGAACATCATATTATACTATATATACCACATCATTTCTTATGACCGCATAACAGCTGATTTTTTTTTCCTAATTATTTTCTCAGGGTTATGCTGGGACAATTATACAGTTTACAGATTCTCTGCAGTCAAGCATTTTTGAAATATTGTGGAAAGAGTAATAGTTAGCTTGTACTGGTTATTTAAAATCTCACAATCAACACAACTTATGTGGACCATATTTTGGAACATTTTATTTCTTATTAGTTTTGGTCTACCCTTATCTGTTATTTACATAGCTTGTCCATCTCCTGTCTGAACTTAATGACAATCTTATCAAAAACAAGGCACAAGCAAGAAAACTGTTCTATTCGTGACAAATTTTCTCTCCTAAATACAACAAATGTTAAATATAATAAAAATGAAAATATGAGAATACGTTATTTCTCTAACTGTTACAGAGAATGACTCATATGATTTCATACTTCTCTGTCCACTCCACTGAATTTGGTCCTAGTATATGGCTTTTATACTACATGTTCTAGTTACAACACCAGTCCTTTTGTTATGGAAAATAAAGTCCTGACCCACAAAGGCAGCTCTCAAGTTTCCAAAATTGGGGATTATTATTATTATTATCATTATCATTATTATTTACATTTGCAGCTTTTATAAATGTCACTCCAATAAAATAACTTGATGAAAATACACATTCATCTCTGAATGTGGCAAAAATTTCAGAAGAGCAGGAGTGGTGAAGCAGTGACTGGAAAAGGGGAAACATTACCCACATTTAAAATAAAAAAATAATAATAATTAAATAAAAAGAGTAAAAATAGAGGACCCAGGGAACTACAGGGTGGTTAGTTTCATCTCTGTGCCTGGTTAGATGATGAAGGCAATCCTCCTGGATACCATGATAAGGCATATGGAAGACAGATTGAAGAAAGTGAACATGGCTTCACAAAAAGTGAATCATGCCTGTCTAACTTAGTGGCCTTCTAAGACACAAGTGACAGCATTGATGGACAAGGCAAGAGCAACTGACGGCATCTACCTCAACTTGGGCAAACCCTTTGATAAAGTCCCATACAACATCCTTGTCTCTAAAGTGGAAAGATACAGATATGATGGATGGACCGTTCAGTGCATAAAAAATTGTCTGGATAGCTGTATCCAAAGAGTTGCAGTCAATGGCTCAATGTCCAGGTGGAGATCTGTGACAAATCATGTCCTTAACAGGTCCGTATTTTTAGTACTTTTTGGTATCTTAATTTGTGACATGGACAATGGGATTGAGTGCACCTTTAGCAAGTTTCTGGATGAACACAAGTTGAACAGCGCAACTGACACTCTAGAGGAAAGGGATGCCATCCACAGCGACCTTGACAAGCCTGAGAGCATGCAAACCTCATGAACAAGGCCAAGTGTAATATCCAGCACATGGGTTGGAACAATCCCAAACATCAGTACAGACTTGGTGACAAGTAGATTGAGAGCAGCCCTGTGGAGAACTTGGGTGTACTGTTGGATGAAAAACTGAACATGAGCCCTTAATGTGTGCTTGCAGCCCAGAAATATTTGAGATGCATGAAAAGAAGTATGGCCAGCAGGTCAACAGAGGTGATTCTTCCCCTTTACTCTGCTCTCATGACACTCCATCTGGATTACTGCATCCAGCTATCCAGCTTTGGGGCCCCTAGTACAAGAGAGACATGGGCATATTACATCAGGACCGCAAAAATTATCAAAGAGCTGAAACACCTCTCCTATGAAGAGAGGCTATGAGAGACTTTGGTTGTTTAGCCAAGACAATAAAAGGCTCTATGGACACCTTCCAATACTTAAAGGGGGGCCTACAGGAAAGTTGGGGAGGGACTCTTTAGGAGTGCATAGTGATAGGACAAGGCATAATGGTTTCAAGTAGAAGAGGGTAGATTTAGATTTAGATAATAAGGAAGATTATTTTAGAAGAACTAAAAAAACAATTTTAAATATTGCTGTAGCACATTTAAAGTTACTACAAATGTCTTCTTTGGTCTCTCAGGCAGATAAAACTCTCTATAAAGGTACAAAATTTCAATCAACCCAACACTCTTATCTGCAAAATTTACAAGAATGGCCTTTTATTCCATCTCAAGGACAATGACCACCTATTTTTTATACACATATATATATATTTATTTTTTTAAGATATTTTTAAAGGGCAAATAAATCACTTCATTCTATCTACTACCTCAAACTACCTCAAACTTCCCAGAAGTTTGTAAGCCTTTTTATTTTTAAGTAAAACTAAAGCCACTGAATCTTAAATGCTAAAGTAATAGTTAGAAGAAATTAAACATGAGTTTTCAAGAATCTGATTTTCATTCTCCACAGCTTGATCAATTTGTTTATATTACATCAAAGACTATTCAAATTAGTCATTAAAATGTAGAGTTACTTCTTTGTTAATATATTGTGGTAAATCATTCCTATATTCCTATATTCCTTTTCTTAGCGTATTTGTGGACAGAACTGTCATTAAAAATAAACTCCAGTAAGAGAGTAATGTATTTTTGCTATATGCCCTGAATATTTTACACTGGTTTTCTAAATCCTTTTACAGGAAATCTGACTGAAACCAGTTACCCTTACCAACTGGGATAAGAGAATGTTTTCCAGAGCTGTGGCAGCACTGGTGAAACAGAAGATGGTGTATTTAGCACAGAACATCTGCTAAAACAGAAGCCTGTTTTAGTCTGATTTTGGCTTGTCCTTAGTTTCCACTGTTCATATAAGCCTTGTTTCCTTAGGGGAAAATAAAAAAAACATTAAAATAAATGGAGGTATGGAGGCTATGGAGGTTCATCCTGCCACATAAAAATAAATAAAATTTATTTGCTGAGGTTCAGAAGGCAGATAGTTACAGACTTTGGTATGGAGCAGAAAAGTAACTCATTTTCAGTGTGATCCTCCTGTTATCATTCTAGCATGTGAGCAGTAGCATATACTGCTTTAAACACTTCTATCTTTGGATTCATACAAACAGATGAAGTCAAGAGGAAGTAGAAAGTTTAAATCAATGGCAGCAGCTTTTTGTAATCTCCTCTCCCACTGATAGGTACAGGGGACATTGAATAATAAGCTCTAATGTAAATTAGTTCAACAAGGGGAAGAGAAAATTCCTGCACCTGGGCAGGAAAAAACCCATACACCAATATTCATAGGGGATGACTGGATGTAAAATGGCTTAACAGAAATGGATCTGGGGGTCTTTATGGACACAAAGCTGAACAAGAGTCAGAAATGTGCCCTTGCAAAGCAGGCTAATGGTGTCCTGGGCTGCATTATGAAGAGAGCTATCAGCAGCTCAAAGGAAGTGATCCTTCCCATCTGCCAGCACTGGTGAGGACATACCCAGAGTACTGTGTCCAGTTCTGGCCTCTCCAGTGCAAGCGGGACATGGAGCTACTGGGGAGAGTTCAGCAAAGGACAACAAAGATGACAAAAGGATTGAAACATGTCTCCTATAAGGAAAGGCTGTGAGAGCAGTTACTGTTTAGCCTAGAGAAGAGAAAGCCCTGGGGAGATCTTACTAACACATACAGATACCAGATGGGGGAGGGTGCAAAGAGGGTGGAGTCAGGCTCATTTCAGTGGTGTCCAGAGCCAGGACAGGAGGCAAACTAGAACATAAGAGGTTCCATCTGTACATCAGGAACACTTCTTTACTGTGCAGGTGACAGAGCACTGGAACAGATTGCCCAGAGATATGGTAGAGTCTCCTTCCTTGGAGGTCTTCAAAAGGTTCCTGGACATGGTTCTCAGCAACCTGCTGTAGGTGTCCTTGCTTTAGCATGGAGGTTGGACCAGATGACTTCCAGTGGTTCCTTCCAACCTTAACCATTCTGAAATCCTTTAATTACAGAATCTTTAATTTGTTCCCTTTCCACAGATAAGGGCAAGCCAATCATACAACTCAGAAGCTTGAATGAACATCAAAGAACCAGAAAACTGTTATTTGTGTGGTTCATATCTCTACAGGTCATTAATTTTAAGTTGTTTTGGGGTTGTTCCTTAGCTTTGTCAAATCAGTGATGGCTGGCTCTGTTTTAAAATTGCCTCTGCTTCCTGGGAATGTCATCATTCCTGCTCTTGGAATTAGTTATGTGTAATGGCTTAATGTTGGACTGCAGTCAGATGCCCACTCAGATGCTTGCTCATGCTCCCTACTCAACAAGAGGAGAAAATAAGATGAAAAAGCTTGTGGGGTTGAAAGAAAGTCAGGAAGCTTACAATAATTACTGTCATGGGTGAAAAAGACTTGATTTGGAGAAACAATTTAACACTGCTATTTAATAATAGAGTAAGATAGTAAGATATCATGAAACAAAGACAAAAACTAAACCACCTTCTCCTCTACACCACTGCTTTTTCCCAGGTTCAATTTTACTCCTTCACTCCTGACTCCACTACCTCCCTACCCCAAATGGCGCAGAGGGATGGGGGTTGTGGTCATAACAGCTCCTCTCTGCTTCTCCTTCCTTGCACACGTTTCTCCTGCTACAGCGTGGGTCCTTTCTATGGGCTTCAGGGAACCACTCCAGTGTGGTCCCTCTGTGCTCAAGCACCCAGATCACCTCCTGCCCTCCTCCTCCTCTCCGCTTGCTGTCTGTGTGGGGCCACTCCTCACACAGCTCCCCTCACTGCCCCCTGCTATGTGGTGTTTGCCGCAACCGAGGTGAAGCGCTGCCATTTTTGCTGTAGGGCCTGGCCATGCCCTGCGGTGGGGCCACTGCAGCCAGCTGTGGGCAGAGCAGGGCAGCTCCAGCATCACTTTACACAGCAGCTCTGCAGTGCCCCTGATGCCAAAACCTTGACACATGCATTCAGTACACCATAAATTATTTTTTCTAAATGTATTATTCTTTTACTGTGTAAGATTTTAAATATGTGCTTGTTGCCATTTTTTCAGTTATCTATTTTCATTAGTAAAAAGATGCAAAGGAATTTTGGGGGGAAATTCTCCACATTACAAATGAAGCAGAGTTGTTTGTCAAACTATTAATTGCATTTCAGATTGCCTTTTTACACTTTATCTACTTTAACCTCCTGTAACCTGAACCTTCAAAGCTTCCGGCAGGTTCCTGAATGTTCAAATTTGTGAAACTATAGTAAAGGCAGTAGTTGAGGATAATAGTCCCAAGGGTCTCAACCTTGGCTCTGCATTTATACACACAGCTGATAAACATAAATCACTAGATAAGTAGGTGGCAATGAATTCTGCTTTTACACAAATAAAACCAGAAAATCTGACTAACAACCAAACTATAAGCATCTAGTAGAGCTATCAAATGAAATCTCCATTGTCCCTAAATCTTTCAGCCTCAACTTTCTGGGAACAGAGAAACTCTAGGTATTTATGTTCCTTAATTTATCAAGGCTCAGGCTTCAACTAGAAAAGTGACAGGAAATGTTTTTCTTTCTAAAGCCCTTCTGCAAGCAGAGAGCTGCAAAAGATAGCAAAATTTTCATTTTCACAACACCCTTAAGAATAGTGACATCTCATTCAGAGATAGAAAACTCAAAAGCTCTGTTTTCATATGATTTTTCTCAATATTCTGTTCATAAAATACTGCTGAAAGATAATATTTTTTCTTACATATCACACTGTGCTTTTAGCTTTCAAACATGGGTAGACGCATATTCACAAAAAGAAAAAAAAAATCCATCTCAGAAAAGATCAGTTATGAATTTTAAAACATCCGTGTATAAAATCTGTTCACTATTTTTTATGGAAAACAACTTTACATTGAGATCCTGATTGTGCCAGTGATTTTAGTGAACTTTACTGAGCAATATTTGCAAAGGTGCACATGTAATGGCAAGAACATGATATAAGATACAGCGATCTCAATCTATCTAGAGAAAGAAAAAGACCTGAGCTTCTCCTTTCTTTGAACCTAAGGGAATGCAATTTTTTGCAAGAATGCAAGACAAATAACAAATCATGTTACAGGAAGAAATAGCAAAGCTGCTAGCAGGAATAAAGAAGTAGAAGTCACATGTTCAGAGAGTCCTAAATTCGCTTAACAGCCTATCTCTGACATATGGGGTGCCAAGTCTACTGTATTCATACTTTAGGCTGAATGACCTCTGTGGCTCCAAATGAAAATAGTTTCAAAACAGTTTGCCCATTCTACTGTTCACCCAGTGGTGCCTTTCCTTAAGACAATTACTCCAGAATTAAAATGGCCAAACACACTAGCCCACCCTCTTACAATAAAATCCAACCTTGGAGGAGATAACGAAGGACAGACAGATGGAGGGAAAGCTAGCAGTGTAGAAGAGCTTGCTTATTGGCCAACTAAAGCCAACATTTTGTTAAGATACCTGCTCAGTCACAGTAACTACACAGTACAGAATTTTGTTGAGCAGCTTTGTGTACAAGTGATATAGTTCAATCTGATGCATATTACATAAAGAATAATAACTGCAAGTAGTGTAAAACAGCATTGACATTAAAGGAACAGAAGTTATCCCTACAGATAGAAACAAGCTGTAATATTTT
Source organism: Anas acuta (assembly GCF_963932015.1). Classification (NCBI taxonomy): domain Eukaryota; kingdom Metazoa; phylum Chordata; class Aves; order Anseriformes; family Anatidae; genus Anas; species Anas acuta. The sequence continues at coordinate 99,113,702 of NC_088979.1, read as the reverse complement.
TTTTGGATATTATTCAGTTCTCTGAGAGACATAACAAAAATTGAATCTTCATTTCATGTTACAAGAACTACATAATTTAATTATTAATACTTTTACAATTTCATTCCTATATGAATTTTAATCTTACATATAATTGTGATTATTGATGTATTTTTCTTTCAATGCACGTTAGTACACAAGATATACAGAGAACACACTGACAAAATAATTTGCCCCTTAAATGTGCAAATCCTATTACAATATTTGTCTAAAGGCTAGATTAATACGGAGTTGCTGCTTTTGCTAGCTCATCATAATTTTGCCAAACTGGGTTTGACAAAACTTGTTTAACAAACTGGGTGGATGATGATGTTAAGCTCTAAACATGCTGTTGTTTTTTTTTTTATGGTCAAAATGGAAAACATATTCTGTGCTGAGCTGAGGATATATTGCCAATCAATTGATGTTTTAACAGTTTAGTAATCCATACATTTACAATTACATTAGCAGTCCAAACTATTATAGAAAAGCTCTGTTAAAAAGACCCTTAAAATTGTTATATCAGAAACTTAACTAACATGCAATGCTGATCTCTCCAGTGGTCTGTGGGTCCTGTGGCTGATGGTGATTTGTTTTGTTTTGTTTTGTTTGTTTGTTTCAGTAGTAGGGTGGTTTTTTTTCTTTTTTTCTTTTTTTTTTTTTTTTTGTAGGACTGATGGTTTGGTTAGTTTGGTTAGATATTCATTGCTGTATAGGAATGCAAGAAACTTGTTAAACAGGAGTCTTCACTGTAGATGTTGCATCACAGAGTGGAGGATATGTCCTTTTTCCATGTTTTTGGTGTTCCTGTTGGCATGCCATGCTCAATGTTTCAGGAAAGAGACATTAAAATTGATAGAGAAATAAAACAACCACTATAAATGAAGTTTTAAATAAAATAAATAAAATAGATATAAATAGAAATAAATAGAAATAAATATTTTAGCTGCTAGGTAGAAGAAATGATAGTACATGCAAATATTTGAAATATTTTAATACTGATATGTAAAGCACTTCTCCAGAGTCAGAAAAAAAAAATATTTATATATAATAAAAAAGTAATAACTTTATATAATAAACAATTAACTTCAATAAAGAGAAAACTAAAAATTGCCCTCCCCCATCCACCCCAAAGAACAAAACAACATGTAATAAAACACCCACTATCAAGACTGTAAAACATACAATTGAATGATCCTTTTCCCTCTTTCATTTCATTGTCACTATAGATCATGCACCTTCATGCAAAGGTTCATCTTGCTGCTGATTCTGAACCTCACACTTCTGTAGCAAGTGGCACATGACCACTACAGAAGCCTTGGCTGAGTCTGCTGCCAAAGCTAAGCTCTACTAGAAAGAACCAAATAGCACATTGGAGTCTACACACAGCTATTCAGGATAAAGAAAGCTTCTGCCAAGAGAAAATAGAACATGGGAACAAGCAAATGGCTGAAGACCTCATTGAATCTACTTGCAAGGGATCAGATCCTTTCAGGTCCTGTGCTGTATTGCCAGACCCAAGAATTACGTCCTATTAGTCCCGTGTTCAGTTTGAAAGGTTAGTCTGTTTAAACTGCTTAAGGACTAAATATGACTGATAAATGAGGATAAGTTTCTCAAATTAGCTAAGAGGGAGAAAGAAAAACAGCGATAAACACGCACACAAACAAACAAACAACAACAACAAAACAAACAAACAAAAAACAAAGAAACAGCTCCTTAGTTAAACATATATTAGACTGATTAAAATTTTAGACTGTGAAAGATGAAACCCTAGCATACTTGGATCTTGTTATTTCTTACAGCATGGAAACTATCTGCTCTTCTGCTCTGTATCTGCTCTTCTTATTGTCCATGTAGAATAGAAGCAATGAAATATTTGCAGGAGACATCAGATGTGATAATTTCCATATTAAATATGGAAACTCTCTAAACATTTTTAACTCTCTAAAATGTGATTTCAATAGCTATTCCCCCATCTAAGTAACTGGCTTTATAATTAAAATTTTCCAAATAAGTTTCATATTTTAACTTAATATGCATGTCATTTACTGGCTTGCTACTGAGAAGGAATTTTTTTTGAAAAAGTCTTTTCAGTGATATCAGTTATTTTCTGTTTTATATTTTCAGTAGTCCTACTGAAGGCAGCTAAAAATAGTGGAGAGTCTACTCTCTGACTTCAACACTTATATATAGAAAGATGTTTTCATTTACTTGTTCACATTATGCAAAATGAATAAATAAATGAGAGCAAGGAAACATTTGTCACTGCAATCTTCTGTATATATTTTCCTCTATAGCGTGCTGAAGTTTACAGCAGCACTGATGTTTAAAGTATTTTCTCTAGGGATGTCAAAGACCTATGTGCATTAAATGATCATGACACAAGTTTAATTATAATAACAGTGGTAGAAAGAGTCTATCTCCATTCTATGTTTCTGAAGTTTAAAAAATAATTAACAAGATTCCACTATAATTTATACTGAGATGGGAAAAGAAAACAAGCCTAACTGCACATACACATTGAGCATGAACATATTGCCAACCATTAATCCATTAGAATTAGCCTTTGTAACTATATTAAGCAAATATTAATTTAATACTACAACAATTTTTCAGTCTTTGTGATCCTGTCTCCTACCTCATCCTCTACAGCTGTAATTTCCTCCCTGATTAATTATTTTCTTTAATAATAATGAAAAATCTTTTCAGCTATGATTTCCATTTCCATCTATAGCAATTTGTATTCTTCCTTCTAATTATTTAATATATACTTTAATTATATTGTCAGGCAATTTCCAATTCTTAATCATGTTTACTTTTTTTTTTTTTACTTTTTACTTCCTGTTTAAAAGTTGACATAAATATTTTATTTATTTATTTTCAGACCTAGGCCTTGTTTTCTATAAATTGTACACGAAAGTGCTCAGCTAGATTTTCTACTTTTACTCGTCAACCATTTTCATTAAGGAAAATGTACACGTGAGATGTTGGCATAAAAATATGCCAGACTATATAAAAATATACACCTTTTTTCTGATATATATTAAAGACATAACATGTAACTGTATAGTATTGCCAAAATAGCAATAGGTATTCTGTTACTTTCAAATGACGTTAAAAAAAAAAAAAAAAAAGTTCTTATTTTTTAACTTTGCTACTGAAAACTTCAAGTTTTTCAAATATTAATTTTTATTTTTAGGTATCCATCTGAACAAATAGTCTGGTTTTGATCCTTTTATACTAAGGCTTGTATTGCTATAAATTACAAAAAAAAATATGGTGGGTTTGTTTTGTTTCCTTGTTTTGTTCCCCCCTATCCACTTCTCACCCATGTTTTTAATGTTTTAATTTCTCACTCAGTGTTTTTAATACATTTTAGTTTCAGGAAGCTACGATTGGCTTGGATAGGAAAGGACCTCAAAGATGATCTAGTTCTAAACCCCCTACCACAGGCAAGGATGCCACCCACTAGATCAGGTTGCCCAGAGCCTCATATACTCTGGTCTTGAATACCTCCAGGAATGGGGCATCCACTATCTCCCTGGGCAACCTGTTCCAGTGCCTCACCACCCTCTAAGTGAAGAATTTCCTCCTAATCTAAATCTCCCCTCTTTTAGTTTAAAACAATTTCCCCTTGCCCTGTTATTATCCGATTGAGCAAAGAGTCATTCTCCATCTTTTCTTAAGTCCCCGTCAAGTACTGAAAGTTTGCAATGAGGCTTCCCTGGAGCCTTCTCTTCTCCAGGCTGAACAGCCCCAGCTCTTGCAGACTTTCTTCGTAGGAGAGGTGTTCCAGCCCTCTGATTAACTTTGTGGCCCTTTTCTGGACCCATTCTAACAGATCCACATCCTTCTTTGCTGGGGGCTCCAGACCTGGATGCAGTACTCCAATTGGGGTCTCACAAGGGCAGAGTAGAGGGGGACAATCACTTTGACCTGATGTCCACCCCTCTTTTGATGCAGTTGGCCTTCTGCACTGCAAGCATGCACTGCCAGCTCATGTCAAGTTTTTCATCCACCAGAACCCGAGAATTCTTCTCCACAGGGTTTCTCGCAATGAGTTCTTCTCCTGGACAGTAATCATTTCCAGGATTGCCCTGGCCCAGATGCAGCACCTTTAACTTTGACTTCTTGAACTTCATTCGGTTCACTTGGGCCCAATACTCAAGCTTGTCTCCATCCCTTTGGATGGCATCCCTTCCTTCTGTTCTATCAACTGCACCACTCAAGTAGTACCTGGCAGTACCATATTTTTATCACTGAAAAAACTTTTGCTGCTACCTATACTAACTATTCTAAATTCTTTAAAAGGTCTCACTTGATAAGACATCATATAAAATAGGACACTTAAAGGCAGTAAAAGCTCAACAGATGAGAGAAGTTCTGTATGAAGGTTTCCTCCACTAAAAATATTTAAAACAATAATTCAAATGCTATACAAAACAGATCTTTCTCCTCAGGCTGAATGTCAGATCTTTCTGTATTAAATAGTCATAATACATGATTATATAATTACAAATATAATAATAATAATAATAATAATAATAATAATAATAATAATAATAATAATAATAATAGTGTGATTATATTATTTAATTATAATAGTATTAATATAATTAATCATATTATAATCACATGCATATCTATATTGTATATAATATATAACATTATAATATATATGATTATATTATTACAGTTCTAGGAAATGTTGATAGATACTTAGAAGAAAAGGAATACAAACCCAGTGATTTTATCTTTTTAGGCACTGACAGTGCTATTCTGGCTCTCCAGGTTTGTTTTTTAACACACTGAGTAGGACAGATGTATTAATTGTTTGGAACTACTTGGAATAGTAATATTATAGAATGGAATTATTTATTTGTTGTGTTATAGAACTATTTATTCGTTGAAACTTTGTCTCTTTCATATTTTGTCTCTGTGTAAAACTTTTGAAAATTCTTTGCATATACTTTGACAGTTCTATTCACAGCAACTACCCTTTTCTCACTTTAAACTTCTTGTGATTTTAGTTTTTTTGTTTGTTTGTTTGTTTGTTTGTTTTTAAATTTTCTGCTTTTTACTGGGCAAGCCTATCTTTCATCTACATGCAATGAAAAACCTGTTTGTATAGATTTGTGATTCTTAATTCTAGCTCAAGCTCTGACTGAAACTTTTCTCATTATTGGTACACATATGCACTTAACCCATCTTTGTTCTCTGATTTTAATAATAAAGATTTTCCATTTGTCAGAATGGAATTTGTCAGAGGGATTCAACAAAGGCTTCCCTTCTTCTGCCTGACTACCTTTTCTCATAAAACATACAGGAAATAAATTCTCTCCAAGATTTGTAGCCATTTTTTTTTTAATCTGAAAGAAACTGATCAAAAAGATACTAGGAGAAGTAAGAGTTGGGAAAGAGACAGATAAAGTGACCATGTGTTCTTCATTCCCTTAAATTTAAAAAGGAGCAAGAGTGAGAGAAGAAAAGCTCTACAGATGTGCTGTCTCTGTTTAGTTTATTATAATACACTGAATTTAAATTTGATGTGAATGAAGTAGTAAATCTTACATGTAGCCTGTATACAAGTGTTGTGGGGTACAGTGTGTCTGGGGTACACCAGATATTTTCAGCTTTGCATTTTTTCAGGTAAGTACTATGAGACTTACAGCATCCTTTTATAATTTTATATTTTCTACCAGTTCAGACAAAGAGTTAATCATGAGCAGTTTTGTCCATCTGTAAGTGTAGAATTCTTTTAGAAATGTTCTGTTCCATTTACAAAGATGAGAAACTTAATCTGACACGAGGAACAGAGAGTAAGCTTGATGATAAGAAACGAGCAATCATTATGACATATGTTTTAGCTTTTGAAATATCATCTGAGTAAGGTTCTTGGTAAATATGGCTGAAAGATAATCTATTGCACTGTGACAAATTAAATGACCATTGCTTTTCTCAGAATGACAGATTACTTACAGAGCAATCTCATGTCCTGGAGTATGAAATTACTATAAATTGTAGTGTCTGTTATAGTGGTCAGTAGCCAACTGAACTATTAATAGCTATAAATCATCCAACACAACCACCAATATCTACTAATTAGAACAGTCATATTTTCTTACAGATTCTATTTTCAAAACCACATTATACTGCTCAAAGTTCAAAAAAGTATTTTACATAAAATGTTTCAGAAATACATGCTTCAGGAAGTACACTCATAATAATGAGCTGACCTCTCCATTTTTATTCTTCATCACAACTGCAGAACTGGTTTTACTTCTGTTTTCTTTTTGATTTCCTGGAATGCAGAACATCAGGTGTCTGCATTCTTGCCCCAAGAAGCATTCTTCCAGCTTATTTAAGGACCTAGATTTCATTCTTCATGCTGCTCTCCATGGACAAAGATCTTTGCTTTCTCTGTTTAAGCTTCAGCTACATTTCTCCTCGTTTCAGGAGAAAAATAAATAAATAAATAAATAAAAATCATGCCATTTAACATTAAATTTAGCATTTAACACGCAATGGCATTTGGCATACAATAACCATATCATGAAGATAATTCTATTTTAACAATTGAGAAATATAATTTTAAGTTTAAAAAGGTTAAAAAAGGTTCAAAATTATGTATAAGCATGCTAAGCTTCAAGCAATTTTCTCACAAAACTAGATTTTCCTGTTTTCTCATGACTTGCCAGAGAAAACTTACATTTTTATGATCTAAAGAGCTTAAAATCTAACTTAAACTATTTTGGCTACAGATTATCCTGCCTTTCTGTAAGTCTTATTGCTCAATGGTTTCAAGCTTAACTAAGTGGAAATACCTTCCATCTCAGACTGCCTGTCTGAGTCTTCAAACTAAATCCGTTGAGAAAATGTAAGTCATTTAACCTTACTGGTTTGTAACTGGTCAGAGACAGAGCTTGCCAGCTGGAAGAGCATGCATGAGTTTCCATCCCTCTCACTGACGAGCTCAAGCAGCAAGAGAACACCCCTTAAAGTGAAGTGCTGTGGTCACACTCTTCCTCTCTGACTTTGTCATGTCCTCTTGTTACTCTTACCTCCTACTGTGTGATCATTCACTATAATCTTTAATGTACCTATGTATCTTTCAATAAGGCTCTTTTATACAAATTTGTACGCTGCCTAGTCCAGATTTGTAGTGGGATCTTACATTTCCAGAAAAAAAAAAATAAAAAGAAAAAGAAAAAAAGAGAAAAAAAGACAAGGTTTATTTATTTCTGCTTCAAATGTGTCAGGAATATCCTTGCTGTACCCAAATACCACTAAGATGAGTGGTTTTCATTCATGTATCTTTGCTCCCTTCTCTACTAAGGAAAACAAAGAGAGATAAGCTCATTAGAAATTTATTATCTTCTTTAGAAGGACTGTACAGTAGCTTTCATGTCTTACTCTTATCCAATCTTGTTTTACTTTGAATTTGTACCAACTCCACTCATTTATTATAAGCTGAAAACAACCTCCATAAAAACAATTTATTTATTTATTTATTATTTTTATTTTTTTTAATGAATAGAATAATTATAATATTATCCTTTTGCTACAGCTACAAGGGTAAATTGATGTCACATGTAAAAGCTGAAAAAATGACCTTTTCAACATCAGCTTGCCAGGATTCACAGTCATGAATAATATTTTCTTTTGTGGTTTAAAACAGGATTTCAGGGTGCCCTTTCCCCACTGCCTTAATGGTATGTTTGGACTGCTAGGTAAAGTAAGAAACACCACAGACATTTAATTGAGTTCAACATATCAAAACATCTTCAAGCACCTGAACTGACTTGCTTATGAGTGGCTTGAAGATCTTCAGCCTGTTACAGAGCCAGGTCAGCAAATTAAGAACATTAACAAATGTATCCTTTTTTTCTATATATAATCCACTATTATATCCCATTGACTGCTTTCTGGGAACTTCAAATGCATCACTGTATGTACAGTATAATTTGGTAATTTACTTAATTTAGAACATTTAATAAAATATTCATGAAGGTGGCCTCTTGTTGGGATAACCATTTGCTTAAAGATAGGTCTGTAGCACTCACAGATATAATCCATTAGGCAAGCTAATTGACATTTTGACCAATAGTTTTTTCGTGACCTTTTCCTATGAATCTTGACAAAGGCTACTGGTCAAAGTATCAATTCGCATACCTGCTGGGTGACACCTACAAGTAAATTAAATGTATTTTTAATAGAACACTCTGTCTAAATGACTGTATCTCAATGAGTAGATACTGCTATGAATATTTATTTAGTACTGCATTTAATGGAACCTGATAGTGAGGGACATTTACATTACAAAGGAGTCAAGCCCTATTAATTATCCAAAAACCACCACTTTCATTAGATTGCTGGGAAAAAATATTTTTGCTATGGTTTGCCAGATTTTTATCTACCATCTAATGAATTGTTGATATTAATAAAGTGAACTGCATGCCAATTTTTGTGGTACAAATATAAATTGTAAGTATGACAAATTTATTATCTGAATTAAGCCATGATTCAGAATACTTTTTGTCTTGTGTTTATCTTTAAGTATTCAAGCCGCATCTAAAACTTTGTATGTAAAAGTGGGTTATATCTACGCAAGCATAGGGTCTTAAATTGAAAAGTATAAAATCTTACCAGTATACTTTGGCTGCACTTTCCCAGGTTCTAAAAAATAATTCAGTCATTTAGTTGGAGGGACAATTACCATCATCTAATAGAGTGAATGATCTTAAAAATTAAATTCTGTTAGTCTCAACTGATTATGCACCTGGTTTCCTTTGCCAAGAATAGGAAGATATCATTATTTCTGTATATATCTGTGCATATCTTTTTTTCTTTCTACGTGTGCCATCACTCCCCTAATCAAATGATTACAGGGAATCCAGATATGTCTGCAGGAAGTATCCTACAGGTAATGTTGTTACGTTGTAGTGGGTTTACGTGGCAAGGTTTTGGTAGCAGGGGGCCATAGGGGTGGTTTCTGTGAGAAAGATCTAGAAGCTGCCCCATGTTTGGGAAGGGCCCCATTGTTTTCCAGAGCTGAGCCAATAAGCGATGTTGTTTTGCGCCTCTGTGAGAGCATATTTAAGACAGAGAAAAAAACACTGCGCCACACAGCAGCTGGGAGAGTGAGAGGAGTGAGGAACGGCACCAAGGTCAGTGTAGAAGGAGGGGGAGAGGTGCTCCAGGCTCTGGAGCAGAAGTCCCCTGCGGCCTGTGGTGAGGACCATGGTGAAGCAGGATGTCCCCCTGCAGCCCATGGAGTATCACGGTGGAGCAGGGTTCCACACTGCAGCCCGTGGAGGAGACCACGGTGGAGCAGGTGGACCTGCACTGACGGAGGCTGCCGCCTGTGGAAGACCCCTGCCAGAGCAGATTCCGGGCTGGACCTGTAGCCCGTGGAGAGGAGACCACGCAGGAGCAGGTGACCTGGCAGGAGCTGCTGCCCATATGGGAGCCAGGTTGGAGCAGTTTTCTCCTGAGGGATGGACCCCGTGGTACGGACCCATATCTGGAGCAGTTCTGGAAGAGCTGCTGCCTGTGGGAAGCCCACGCCGGATCAGTTCATCAAGGACTGTATCCCGTGGGTGGGACCCCACAGCACAGGGGACGAGAGTGACCGAGAAGGAGTGGCAGAGAAGAAGTGCTGTAGACTGACCATAACCCCCATTCCCCTGTTCCCCTGCGCCGCTCGGGGGGAGGAGTTGGAAGAGGGTGGATGGGGGGGGAAGGTGCTTTTGGTTTCTTTCCTTTGTTTCTCACTTCTCTAGCTTGTTAGTAATGAGCAATAAATCTTACTATCTTCTTATGCTGAGTCTGTTTTGCCCGTTACAATAATTATTGCATGATTTTCTCGTCCTTATCTCAACCCTTGAGCCCTTTTCACATATTTTCTCCCCATTCCTCTTTGAGGAGGGGGAGTGAGAGAGCGGCTGTGGTGGAGCTTGGCTGCCCGCTCGAGCGGAACCACGACATATGTAGAAAATTAACTAATTTTATCATATAAAGCTTTTTTTTTTTTTTTTTTTTTTTTTTTTTTTTTTTTAATGTGCATGAAGTAAGACCAACTGTAAAAGAAAACCCTTTCTTAATCCTTAAACTTGTTTTTTGTGTGCAGTTATTCAAATCTTATCTTAGCAGCATTCTCCATCTGAAATGATGATAAAAAATATACGCTTCCTTGCATTTATACTGACTACTGAAATAACACCACCATTGCATACTTTATTGAGACTATCATAAAGTGTCTTTTTACATGGCACTCCATTTCCCCAATTACAATACCTTGATGGCATTTCCACTGCAGAAATATTTCTTTTCCATTTAGATGAGGTAATGTATGTGTGTCTAGGGTCATTCAAGAAGTGTTTACGTTCTGGAAACAAAACAAATAAATATGTATGTTATGTACATGAAAAAAAAAATAAATCTTTCTTTTTCTATATTGAATTGTATATACCAGCAACTTTTGAACAACTAGTACTGTTCCTTATAAGACTACAAACTGTTTCCTTTTGACCACCTTTTATTATGGAGCCCTTAAAAACAGAGATCAGCAACTTGAATTTCTCTTACATAATGAGATTCTCAAGTGGGTGGAATATGCTGGAAACAGTACAGTTCCTTTTCCCATGTTACTAAGTGGGAAGGGGAAAAGGGAATTCAGCTCTGAAGGAAGAAGACTCTGAACTTAGAAAAGGGGTTCACAGTTGGGAAAGGCAAGAAAAATATGAAATGCAGGAATGAATAGAGAACAAAGAGGATGCTGTGATACAACAAACAGGGTATGAGGGCTCTAGGGAAAAGACAGATAAGAGAAAAGACGACAAATCTGAAAGAAAACAAATAAAGAAACAAAAACCCACACCTCCAGCTGATAGTAAAAGTAATGGAATATGACCTGTCTGAAAAACAACACTTTAGGAAAGCAGGAACAAAGACAGTTTTGACCCAGTTATTTCTGATTTCCAAAGTTTATAATGGTTTTAGTTGTCTACCAAAAACTACAGGAGAGGGAATGGAGTTGCACTGTTTTCCTGTGTCCTAAGATTTTGTAAAGAAACTATAGCTCAGCCCTGCAGGAAGGAATAAACGAATAAATAAATAAATAAATAAATGAGTCTTAAAATTTTACAAAACAATAATAAAAAATAGTTCATAATTATTTTTATGGGGAATTGTAAGCCTAGGATCATTGATAGCATCTTCTCCAAAAAGAATACTAAGACCTGTACTCTGACAGTCTTTTTGAAAGCAATGTGTGTGCTAATTTACCCTCTCATACCAAGTGTGAAATACAGCTGTCAGATGGGGTGATGAAAGAATAATGTTAGCATGGCTGCTCTGAGGCTTTCAAAACTGACTATTCAATAGAAAATATTGATTATAAACCATTTATCTGGGTCAGCCACTGAAATTTAAACGGTATTTCACTTACACTAAAGAGACAGAGACAGATATTCTGTGTTTTAAACCACCTATGGATATTTGTAGCTTCATAACATTAGCAAATTATTTTGGCAATGAAACACAGTCAGTATGACATGACAGGAAAAGAAAAACAACTATTTTCTGATCATAAACTGCAAAAATCCGTAAATGTAAAAGTCAATGTTTGCTGTTAAATTCAGCTATAATACTTTTGAAGATACTATGAATACTTTCAAAACATTTTGATAGAAAAGCAGAGGTTGTGGCGTATACTTTGGCTCGTTATAGACTTTAGCAGTAAATTTTAACTAATTTTAAATTAAGAAGGTGTGTAATCCAAATATTTTTGTCAAAAAGTGCATTAAATTTTCCTGTAAAAGCTATTAATAGGATTGTATTCATAACAGTATTTAAGTAAAACTATAAAAGTGTTTGTGAAACTATGTAGTTAAAATAAAATGCAAAACTTTAATTATTACGTTTAGGTTATGCATGTGTACACTTTTCATAATATCTGTACTATCTGTACATAGTATATATAAGCACTACAGCTTCCATCCAATTAGAACTTAAAATTGAAATCTTTTTGTTGTCATTTACAGCAGTTGGGGAAAAAAAAGAATAAATGAATAAATCAGTGACATTTCAAATTGTGCAAATTATTGTGTTTTTTTTTTTTTTTTTCACAAAACTACTCCATCCACTTTTAGTATGTAGTTATATGTTGGAAGAAGGGAGGTGATAAATGGTAGAAGCTATTTTAAGATAGAAAAATAGGACTAGAGCAAAGTGTTAATTAACAGAATTGGGTTGTATCTGTGGAAGCTTATATGAAGCCCAACATTAACATTACATTAGTTCACCATGATTAACTGTGTTCCACTGGACTCTGGACACTAATCATCCCCCTAAGAGTGAAATATCTTTTAACATTCATGAGACATTAAAAGACACTGACTTTACACTTACTGTTTTTCCATTCTGAGTGTTGTAGAACAGGCACTCATTCTCATTATTTCAGAGTGTAGATGGGTGCCTACTCCTTTGATGTTGGAGAAAGTGTGGGGATTGGGTGTTGCCACCTATAAAAGAAAACAAAAGAAAAAGAAAAAAAAAAAAAAAAAAAAAGAAAAGAAAAAAAAAGAGAGAGAGAGATCCCTGTCACTTAATTGTCTGGCCCTCAGACTCTTAACTCTGTCCTGTAGAGAGACACAGGGGAATCACTGCAGTGATCAATATCGCATCATAGGAGCACCTGCCTAAGCAGTTTCAAACCAAGGTGCTGTGACTGTGTCACACTTTTTAGGGGACTATTTTTCCCTGTTGAAATTTTCAGACAGGAGACAGTATCATTAAAGCCTAGAAATATGTACTTTATTTGGGACTAGACATTGATAAAATCCGTCATTTCAAACACTTATTTAAGTCACAATTTTAATACTTAGGATATGAGATGAAAAATTTGAGTTAACATATGTGCTAGCCAATGAAGTAGCTAGGCATGCTCGTGTACCTGTGGTATTAGACTGAAAAACAACAAATTTCATATATCTGTCATTCAGAGTAAAATACACGTATATGAAATCTGTCACAAGACAAGGACTGCAAACTATAGTTAGTTCTATGGACATGTCATGTCAGTTGTATATTAATGAATCTAAATTAATTATGAGTTCTTGTCTTCTTGTTTGTTTGTTTCCATTTTAGTCTTATGTGAATGCTGTTTTGTATTACTTGTAAGATATTTTAGTTACTGATCTTTCACTGTTCGATGTAGTAAAGCCACAGTTCCTAATGAGATCTTTCATACAATACTGTATTAGAATGGATGAAATTTATAATTTCATTACAGAGCTGTTTCAGTAAAAGGAATATTTCATTACTACTATACCGTACCATACCGTACCATACCGTACCATACCATACCATACCATACCATACCATACCATACCATACCATACCATACCATACCATACCATACCATACCATACCATACCATTACTACTATATCTAATTAGGAATGCAAAAATTAAGTATTCAACTGAAACTGATTTCCCTTAAAACAAACAGAGCATCTTCTGTCAATAGAACTTGAGGTTTTGATAAATTTCTCATTTCAGAAGAACATCTTTCTTTTCCTAAATTTTTCATACATTATATTAGGGCTTTGAAAATTTTAGGATATTGGGGGAAGAATACCATTTAAACTCTATTATTTTAAGTTTCAAAAATTTTACACTTTAAATTAACTATTTTTCAGATTTGAAAATAATATTTATAATACACTACCTTTTTTTTTTTTACTTTTTTTTTTTTTTTCAGATTGACATAAGCATACAGGAGGTTTCAGGGTAATAGATGATTGGGACAGAGAAAGTTTTCAGAAGAATTCCCAGGAGATAAAAATTTGTACCTTTTTATAAAGAAGGAAAATTACTCTTCTAAATATGTGTTCTTTTTAGTTTACATTTCAAAAATAGCCAGACAAATAAATAAATATAAAAGACCATCTCTTTCAGTGCCCACAAGACCTTGTGGACTAAATGAATAGTAAACTTTTTTGGTATTTTTGTAGATAAAATCGATAATAAAATGTAATGATTTTGAAGTCCCTTTTTCAATTGATTTAATGGCCACTTTCTTCTCTAGTATTGTCCATGAAAGTACAGTGAAGGCTGTCAAAAATGTATTTTCTGAGACATTCTAAAGTTGATTTTGATGAACTTTTCATCATAATGAATAGTTTTATAATATATACCACTTCTATTCTAGGAGCCCAGTACAGCTTTATAGCCAAATATATTTGAATGACAAAATTAATGACTGTGTTTGAACCTTCAAAGAAAATTTCCTCTTCTCTCAAAGCCCACCTACTTTCACCATCTCAAGAGCATAAGCTCCACGTTTACCTCTCACTGTCTGCCAGCAGATAAGAATAGAGACTTCTTGTTTCTGGTGCAGAGCTGCCTGTATGTCATCAAGCTGGCGTACCTCCAGAACAGAACTGCAAAGTGCCCTGCCTTTCATAGAAATTTAATAGTCTAATCGTCTTCCAGATTAGAGAGACACTATGTGTCTGAGACAATTTTTTTGAAAAAGGAGATCAAACCAGGGAGATCAACTACACTTGTTTCCCATGAGTGACACTTTTATCATAAACAATTCATAATGTAATAAGCCAGTTTTACTCCATAACTTCTGAGCTAACTCTGATTTTTTTTTTTATTTTTTATTTTTATTTTTTCAATTTCAGGTCAAAAAAGCCTTGAAAGATTATGATCCAGACTGATAAGACAAGATTGTTATCCTAAGTTTAGAATTTAGCTACAGTTAATAATGTCAGAATCTTTATTTCTCCCAGTGATAAGACAAAAAAAGAAGGGAAGGGAAGGGAAGGGAAGGGAAGGGAAGGGAAGGGAAGGGAAGGGAAGGGAAGGGAAGGGAAGGGAAGGGAAGGGAAGGGAAGGGAAGGGAAGGGAAGGGAAGGGAAGGGAAGGGAAGGGAAGGGAAGGGAAGGGAAGGGAAGGGAAGGGAAGGGAAGGGAAGGGAAGGGAAGGGAAGGGAAGGGAAGGGAAGGGAAGGGAAGGGAAGGGAAGGGAAGGGAAGGGAAGGGAAGGGAAGGGAAGGGAAGAATCAAGCAAACCAGGAAGAGGCTGCATAAGTCTGAAGTTTAAAGGAATACAAAAATCCTATATATTTTCTTGTGAATACACTGTGTGAACTGGGATTGTTCTAAGAAATACTTTAGTTATTTAATTCCAGTTTCTGGCCTACTTTCATCAAAAGGTATATTGTTGATATTGCCTGGAATGTCAGATTTCAGTTGATTTACACTCAATGATTCAATCAAGGTCAATCAGAGGTGTCAATCAATATTATTATTATTACTCACTTAAAAAGCAGTATTTTTGAAAAAATGCTTTTGTTGTATTCTAAAAAAAAAAAAATCTCTTTTTCTCTTCAATACTGGAATTAAAGCTCTAGATTTTGATGCACATACCACGTTTCTTTAGAAACCATTGTTCTTAAAGTAGGTCAGTAACTTCTCATCCCACAGGCTACACTTTGAGGCTACCCTGAAGTGAACTCTGTATTTTGAAATGCTTTGTACTTCCTTTGTTCCTTGACTTATTTCCATTTGATGAGACAAATCGGAGTGGGAATGTTGCCTTCCAAGAAAGTCTGAAAAATATGCAAATATCCAAGAGTAACTTTCTTCATGGTTTTGAATCCTGGAAGTGGCACACAAAGAACTGCAACTGCTACATTTTGCAGGTCTCTAATATGATTTTTTTTTGTTGTTTTCAAGAAAGAGGGTCCAAAATATATCTAAATACATCATCTGACTTTTCAAACCACTACTCCCTACCACCAAAGTACCAGAACACTTTACAGCTAAAGTTTGGATAAAAACAAATATCTAGTGAAAAATACTGGGCCACCAGAAAAAAACAAACCAAATCATACTGAACTGAACAGAACTGAACTGAACCAAACCAAACCATAAAAGCATGTGGCTGAAGAACTGTTCCAAACAGAGTAAAAACTATTTGAGCAAGTATTCAAGCCTTCTTATTATCTTGGTGGAAAATATTTAAATATGGGGTAATATGTGACCTGAATAATAATGTGTTTTCAACAGACCAGTATTTCTGCACAGGAGATGGTTTTGATATTGTCAAGATTTATAGGTTGCATGAAGAGAATGTTCCTAATTTACAAGGTCAATATCCTCAGAGAGGCTTAAACAGATTCTAAAGTATGTCATTATTATTTTTCCTTATCATCATTTGTTATTTATATAGCATCCTGCCATCTGCCAGATAGATAGGCATATAGTAAAACAAAACAAGTGAGGCTATCTAGAGCCCTTGTTGACAAGTTCAGCAATGACACAATCAGATAAAGAAAGGAAGATACTTAAACATAATTCTGCTCTTTTAATTACTGGAATGCCAAATGCACACCTTTATCAGGAACGATAACATCCTTAAGGAAATAAATCTCATACAATATCAAAGCAAAAGAAATCAAAAAAGAAGTATTATTGCATCATGCATATGTAACAATGCAGTGAGAAAGATTGTCTATTACATAGAAGTTAATCCAAAGGTATATTATTCTTATTGTCAACCTTGTACTTTTATGACCTTTTAAAGTGCTATACAATTATATAGGCTAGGTTATGAATTAAAAGCTGGACAGAAAGGAATTGCAAAATACTCTTGGCTGACAAAGACTGGCTCTGAAAATGAGAACTGAAGTTCAAGTAGCAGAGCAGAGAAAGAAAGAGGCTTCCACCTATGGCAATCAAAACTGGAGCAGGGCATATTCTTGTTAAAAATTTTGGTAAAACACATAACATTTGCAAGACTGCATTTTTCAGTCAGAAGTGTTACATTCCCCACAAAGATGCTTTCTTCTAATAGAGAAAATTATTATGAGTTATTCTGCCCCACCCTACATTTACCTCATCATAAATGTCAATATTTTTTTTGGTAGGGAAAGGAACACAGATTTAGTGCTGTGTTTGTACTAACCAGGATTTCAAAAATTCCCTTTATGGCATCACCATCTAAAGCTTCCCTGAAATGTAACTTACATTTTGAGTTCAGGTCTTAGGTTCAGGTCATTTGTTCATGAATCAAATCTATTCTTAGCTATATGTTTCAGTAAGTGGAGGAAAAATACCCACCACTTTTCTGTCATCTGCTTTTCTGCTTTGTTTTGTTTTTTGAACTGTTGAGCAAGGCATTAACTTGTTTTTTCTGCCAAAACTCCTTTATGTTTTTGTTATATTTTTTTTCTTACAGCACTGATTTAACTTGATATAATTTCAGAATTATGCTTAATTGAACATTAGTTAGTACACAAATGAAGGATAATATTCAAAGTGACACTGAAATTCATTATATTGATCTCAGTGCTACAAACAGAGACATGAGTTGTTCCACTATATCAATTAATCAATTTACTAAATAGTTAGAACATGCAAATATTTGCCAGTAAAAAAAGGATTGTGTTAAAATTGTTTCTTCACATATTCTAGAACAAAAAAAAAAAAAAAAAAAAGTACCTTTAAAGTACTTTTGCTAAGACATGGGCATTTCTGTCATAGATAGCTTTGGTCAAGAAAGCTCCTTCACAGGTTTTTGAGCATACAATTTCCAGTATCAGTAGTTATGGGGAGACTCCTGAGTTTACAGTCTCTTTAGGATTTGGAAAAGTTTATTCTAGAAAGTAGTTTTGCCTAGAATACTACCAAAACAAGTCCTGGCCAGATACCTGCATGAGTTGCTCTGGAGAATTAGAACTGATTGCAGGAGAAATGTCAGATATTTGGGAGATTTCAAAAGAATGAAAATGTACTTTGTGCACACTATGAAAAATTAAGATGCATGTGCATGTACATGTGCAATGAAATGTATGTTTTTAACTGACGTTTAAATTAAAAATCAAAGTTAAAAAAGTATTGTATATATCGAAACACAATATAGTACATATTAAAACATATTGTCCACAATTTTACATATTAAAAATGTGTTGTTTTATTTCTGTAGTTGCTATTTAGTTGTAACTGTTTATTTGTAATATTAAAAAAATAAACAAAACAAAAAACACCTCCTTCTACTTCAGTACATCTACTTTGTTTGGCTTCATAAAAAGTAATGAAGCCTAGAAATATAAATCCTCATTGTAGATATCTTTCATTCAAAGTTTGCTGAGATGTTACAATGAAACATCTTGTGGATTATGTCAATGAATCAGAGAGCTTTCATTGGATACACCTAAAAAGCACTCTACTATTGCATCATTTACACTTAAAAAGATTAAGCTGAAAACTTAAAAAGTTAATACTGGCATTTTACACTTTTTACAATTTTTACTTTTCTCTTGAAAATCCCCATTATCTTTTGTTTCTGTGTAGTTGCTTGTTTTCCTACTCCTTTTTGTTTTGATATTTAGCATGCTTCTCCAGAAGTTTTTCATCTCAATGAATATTTTAAGTACCTGCTTTGCTTTGGCAAAAATGTTTATTCATCAGGCAACTTCTACATGCAGAGAGTCTCAATTATAACTTTTCCCATAAGCTTTATTTGTCTTCTTAAAATCAAAAATTCTTCGGTAAATTGCTGTATTTGTTCATATCAAAGACTTATAGATACAAGCACTTCATTTTTTAATCTTAAATAATCTTTTAACTCTAATATCTCTCATGCCCTTTTGTGACTCAACATTCCTATTATGGAAATCCAATTTTAATATGAGAGTATGCAATATTAAAAAGCATCGCACATTTTCTTCTAGTCATTATTACTAAGGATATAGAGACACAGTCTGAACAAACATCAATATGAATGGAATCATACCTAATTAAACTAGAGACGAAGAAGGTAATATAATCCTGTTTCTAAGAAACAAGGAATATTCTCATTGAAGCTTTGTTACTTTCATGATCACTTTTAAATACTTAATTGCAATCATTTACATTTATAATAAAACATAAACCTTTTCTCTGTAAGAGGGTGCATTACAAGTGAAACTTCTACTCTGATTTAACTATTTCATTAGATGACATTTTGTCATTAGCCATACTGTCATACCTCAGTATGCCTGAAGAGCTTAAGTTCTAACAGTTGATTTATGAAGTCTTTGAGAATGAGGTAATCAAAATGTTTCTCCTGAAAATGAAAATGCTACTGAAAATGTTGCTGCAGCACTACTATTTCCTTCCACCTTAGTCGCACAGGTTAATCTACCACAGTGTTTTCAAATGACTGTCAATTGGCTTTATTATTGTTTCTGTTGTTGTTATAATTATTGCTATTATTTTCCTTAGAGTGCATTTCTGCTTAAAAAGCCCATAAATGTATTTTCAACACATAACTCTGTAAGTTGTTTTATTTTTGTTTGTTTCTGTGTGCATTTTCCTGATTTTGGCTCTTTCTTTTTTTAATTTATCCCCCAAAATTTTCCTTTTAATTAATATTTGCTCAATAAAACATATCTGAGTAAGCAAGAAGATAACTTCATAAATAAACTTTTGTCTTGAATAAAATCACAATTTTCACTTAGCCTTTCTATTTCTTTTCTGCTGTAGACCGGAGCGGAAGAGAGAAGTATTGCACATCATTACAAAACATGTCTGGATGGAAAATCTCATCTACACATGTGACTTGTGAAACACATGGTATATTTGAGTATGATAGTTATGAACTATAATTACCGTTTTAAATGCTATTCTTTTTTTGTAACTTCTTGTGTTCTTATGCTCTTTCCAGGTAGGTTTCAGTACTTGTAATTCCTACTCTGAAGCTATGGAGAGTTAAGACCCTTCTCATCTACAAAACTGGCTTAAAAGATGTAGCACAAATAATGGCAGTATGAGTTTTTCTTTCTGTGTATTTTGCAAGGGTACACATCTAGATCTGTCTTTTTATTCAGAAAGTTTCAATTAAGAGACTATCTGTACTTTACAACCCATTTTCTGTTGTGGACAGTGGACATCATGTGATGCTGGTCCTGGACTTAAATTTGGTCAAATAAACAATAGCCGTTATTAAATAAACCAACCAATCATAGATCAAATGGCAACTACTAGGGAAAGTGCTAGCTTCTGTGTGTTGAATTTAAATACTTTCAAGAGACATAAATGATGTAGTAGCTGGCAGACACTGCTCATTCTCCTGAAATTGCTTTTTGGCCATTGGCAATTTTTCTCAAGCATTTCCTCATTTCACTGCTCCAGCTGCTATAAAGGTTGCCTACGGCTTAAAGAAAGTTAGCTACTTTTGGAACTGGAAAGTTCTCTTTTCTTATGTCTTATACAATAGCATTCTGTGATATCCAAGTAGAAACAAGTGAAACTGAAATGCTACAAGGCTACTGTAAAAAATCCATAATAATAATAATAACAGAAGCTAGTATTTCTCATGAACTAAACACACATTAAGAACACAAAGCTAAATCATTCTGCTTGAGCAGAATTGAAGTCCATGACTTTGTTTCGTCATCATCTCTTTTGGTTTTCTTTGTAATTAATCTGATTTAACATATAACAGGCCATAAAATGCACTAAATTACAATTTGAATTTAAGTTAAACTTTTCTACTCAGTTTTAACTTTGTTCCATTACATTAGTTTATAATATACACTACCTGGAGTGCACACCTATGTGAGAAAGAAGGCTGCTTACGACCATACAGAATCCTCTTTTTCCTGACCACAGGCATACAGAATTTCATTTATATAACCTATTTGTAAGATTTTGTCTTTTTCTGTAAAGAAAGGAAGAAAAAAAAAGAGGTAAACCTGCTGCACATAGTGATAAAAAAAATGTGAAGGGCTAGGTTATCTAAGCAAGTGTGTCTAATGTGTCAGGAACTAGATGGATGTGACTTGATTTTACTTTGTAAGCTTCTGAAAAGGTGGTTCTGAATGACAGATCAGTCTATATCTCTTGTACTTAATACTTAAATACATTTGCTTAGACACAAGCTTTCCGAAAAGGATACAAAACATGAAGGCATCTAAGAAGAAACCAAAGGAAATGTTTGACATTTCTGCTGATAAATTTAAATGAATTTTAAAAAACAGCTGCAAGCATGAAAATGTCTTTCTGCTTTCCATAGGAAATTAAGATTCAGTTCATATGGTAATCACTTCAAATATGAAATTAAAAATAATATTAATAATGAAATTAGAGCTTTTTATTGAAAATACTCTTTCAAAACTGTCACTTAAGATGTAATCTTTATGGTATAAGATCCAATAAGTACTTATCACTATCTACTTAGCAAAAAACTTCATTCATATTACCCATGATAACAGAAGATGTCATATACTTAACAAAACAAATCAGCAGTAACTATGACTGGAATGAGAAAGTATTCAACTTTCAGTATGAAGGTGCTGTCTCCACGTCCTGCTCTGAATAAGCTACTACTGATCAGCTTTTACTTAAAAAACAACCCTGACTCTAAGATATTCCCTATCACTTCACTATACTTGATTCCCAAGAACAGCACTTTACTCAATTACACATGAGCTTTTTGACAATTAGACAAACAAACAAACAAAAAACACTATTGCATTGGTGGCAAGGGATCACAATTGGCATATTTTTTCAAAATGTAAATTCTTTCTAATCATTTTTGTGTTTCCATTTGTATCACCCTGGCTTTTCCAATCTACTCGCCTGTGTTTCAGTGTTCCAGGAAAATTTCCCTGCTAAGGCTAGGTCTTGTCCCCTCAGTTCAAGAAGGACAGAGAACTGCTTGAGAAAGTCCAGTGCAGAGCCACAAAGATGATTAAGGGAGTGGAGAATCTCCCTTATGTGGTAAGGCAGGGGGAGATGGGTCTCTAGCTTGGAGGAGAGGAGACTGAGGGGTGACCTCATTAACGTGTATTAACGTAATGTTTATTAATGTAAAGGGTGAATGTCAGGAGGATGGAGCCAGGCTCTTCTCAGTAACATCCAATGATAAGACAAGGGGCAATGACTACAAGCTGGAGGTTCCACTTAAATATGAGAAGAAATTTGTTCATGGTGAGGGCGAAAGAACGCTGGAACAGGCTGCCCAGAGGGGTTGTGGAGTGACCTTCTCTGGAAGCATTCAAAACCTGCCTGGATGTGTTCCTGTGTGACCTGATCTAGGTGGTCGTGCTATGGCAGGAAGATTGGACTAGATGATCTTTCAAGGTCACCTCCAAACCCTAACATTCTGTGATTCTATAATTCTGTGAACAGAAGAATTCCTGATCACCTGTGTAGAGTCACATACTCTATATCATAAAAATAAAGTTTGCTGCTAGATAGAAGGATTTTGGTGTCTTTGTGCCTTTTTTTCTTCCTTGAATAAATCAGTGTGATTTCTACTTTGGCAGAAGCAAGTGAGAATCAACAGCAAGATTATTTTTAGTTGTGAGCTCTGTTTTTGGCAAGACAATGGCAAATATGAAAGGATAGCCTTACATTTTATTTGGAAAACACATTGGTAAAACAAGCAAAAGCAAGCAAGCAAAATAACCCTAAATAGCACAGAAATTAATACAAAATACCAGCTGTAGAGTGACAAGATTCCGCTTGTCTCTTGTGGCAGTAATCCTTACCCTTTAGTTCACATCACTACAGTCCAGCTACTTCTTTGTCAATTTAACCATCTTCCCCAGCATGTTCTTTCCATCACCTTTTTTCTCAAAGTACTAATCAAAACACTATTAACCCTCAGTCTGAATCCTTCTGCTGCCTTTTTGCAATGCAGTATGAATGGACAGTTTTAAATAGGACTTATATTTTCCAATTTTGTACCTATATATATGGAAATACACATTTCTGTGTAAGCATATGTATCGAAAGTGCAGCTCAGTACCTTGAAAGGTTCATGATCTACAAAAGTAGACAAAGTAATGATTTTTGAAATTATATCTATAAATTATACAAGGAGAAAATGCTAAAAATAACACATTAGCATTGCAATTTAAAATGCATAAAACACAAGGCTAGACACAAATTAACAACATGAAGCAGTGTCATGATAAGAACTTGTAATTTCTTCAAATTTCTTCTTTCTCATCACTCAGAACTGAAGAAGAAAATCATATTTTAACACTATCAAGGGCTTCCTAGGCTGCTGTTGACAGACTAGTTGACAGACTGCTGGAAGTCTCCCCATCACATTGATCTGGGAACTCTTCCTCTCCCCTGCACAAAATAAACCCAAGTTAATACATTGTAGAACTAATGAAAAAGCAGATGGCAAAATGATCTACAAATAACACTTGCGGTTTGTTATATGAGTGAGGATTCCTGTTATAATCTTACTTATCAGCCTTCTGCCCACTGTCCATATTGTGACTAGCTTTAGGAGTTTAATAGTCACTGCTTTGAAGGATATCTTTTCTTTCTCCTTCTCATGAGTTATTATTTGTGTGTAATCCTTCTGTTTTCCTGTGCATATGTATATATATATTTATATAAGTACATGTATGAGCAAGTAAAATCCCATTATATATGTGAGCTCCACTAATATATCTAGAAAATAGTTTCTACCTTAACACGTAGAAGAGGTTTACTTGAGTAACCCACATAAAATCAAAGACCGAACCTTTAACTTTGTACCAATAGATTTCTATTCCTCATGGGGGCATTGCATATTACTGTGATTGAAATGGAAATATCTTATGATAAGCCCTTTCCAACAGCCATTAGTTGAAAATGCCTGCATACAAATTTTATGGTCTTTTAAGTATGAGACAACAGTCCATTTTTTCTATACCTATAGACTTTTGACAGATAATGATTGCTCTTAAAAATTAAGCTATTCTCTTGTGAATTTGCTGCTCTCTAGTATGTTGAATTATTTGCCCACTGGCCTCTCACAAAACCAGCTATTTGGCTGCCAAAATGGATACTAATGTCAGTTTCCTAAAGACCTATGGTTAAAAGCATTTTAATGTCACTAAGTGACATTGTCCCCAAAGGTTTTTTCCCCTTTAATTAGCCTAATATTTAATTCCTAGGGTTTCATTGCAGATAATCACTATTATCTATTAGTCACGTAATAAATAAGTAGATAAATAAATAAATAAAAATTAGACTCACCCATTCTATTTTCTACTGGTAAGACCAAATCAGCAAGCAAGATGACAAGTTTCATAAAGATATAGCTCCAGACAAATAAATAACCAATGCACCTTAATATATATATGCATTTTTAAACTCCAGTGTATTTCTCTATTCTTTTAGAAGTTCAACAAGTAATTCAGAGCCCTATTCATTAATCTTAAGGAACAAGAAAAAAAATAGTGTATGTTTCCTATCATACTTGATCAACATTTTAAACTCAATACTCAGTAATACTTACTGGAAAAATGAGAGGTGCAGAGTTTCCTTACCTTGTTTGACTGCTGTGATGAGATTTTTGACAGAATAAATATGAATTTATCATACTTGAAATTAGAATTTTTCAAGCCTCTCAAATATTTATGTTCTATTTGTAAATTAAATGAAGTTAAATAAAATTATCTGATAAATAACAATTTAAAATCTACAATAATATTCCTGTCTGCACTAGAAAAAAAATAGACTGTTATACATTGTCAAAAGCATGGACAAAGTAGTGTAGCAGGAAATCAAAGCTATTAAACAACTTTATCATTGTTACATCCAGACAACTGATCAATTGAAACTAGAAGATAATCAGTTATGGTCATATCTTTTTTTTGTTTGTTTGTTTGTTTTTCAGTTTTGTCTTGTAAGCAACATGACATAAATCTTATTTTGCTTTCCAAAAATCCATTTCTTTGGTGTTGTAAATATCATGATCATGAACACTTACTGTCAAGTCTATACAAAAATGGGGAGCATACGAGAATACATTTACTACAGTGATGTATAGATGTATAAAGATTTATAGATGCATGTAGATGCATAGATGTATAAAGAATTTCTAAAGATGGATCACATTTTATCTGGTCATTCACCTATTTACCTTGTATCATCCTCTTGTAAGTTATCACTACCATAATATTATTTATGTTCACACCATGACCACACCAAAAAATCCTACTGCCACATATGTATGGATGTATGATGTCTGTACATCAGCATCTGTTGATCTGTATGTACATGATGTTGATGTATGATGGGAAATGCATGCATATTACTGGATTGATATTCCCGATGTGGGTGGAAGTGATCGTAATTAGTTTTCATCGTTCTAATTGAAAATGCTTTAGGTTAGAATTTAATCACATACACTATAATTTTAAAAAAAGAATAAATTACTGACAAAACATTTTTGTAAGATCAGTTCAGAGTGAAATTATTCATTTCATAAATGTGCATTGTTTTGCTATATATATATATTTAAATAGAATACTGAGAGGGACACTCCACTAATCTGTATATGTTGATGTAGATATCAGCAGGGATCATATGTGAAATACAAGCAAAGTAAGAAACCCTTGGTATCTATTAGGCTAGAGCCAAAGTTATCTGACTTCGGCTTAAGTATAATTGTAGAATGTATTTATATAGAATGTATCATCACACTGTTGGATAAAAGCTTAATAAAATTATTTACAGAGTTTACTTGAACATGGCAGGACAAATTAAACTTATTAAACTATCACTTACTATTTTTACATTTAAAGTGTCATGTCTTTCATGGAATTTGAGTATATACAAATATGAAAGATTGTGAAAACATGAAAAACTCATGGCAACCATTTTTAAGTGGACCACTATTCTACATTACACATATATTCTTTTATTTTTTTGGAACAATTTTGCTAACACAAACTGCAGTGTTATCTTTACTAGCTACACTTTCCAAAGGCTTCTTTATAATAAAAGATGACAAGGTTTTATATACTTGCTTTCAGCATTTCTTGGAAGTGTTCTGGGAAGACCATTACTACTGTATTAATTCAGTAAATAGTTTCCACATTATGTGATCACTCAAACTAAACTACAGTTATTTTTTTTATATATTTTTTTTTCTGATTTGGGGAGCACCTCAATTTGTAAGATTTACTAAAAGTTAGTGAAAAAAAAATACCCAGAAAAATATTAGAATGATTGTGTTACACAAAGTACTCTGGAGAACATTAAAATAATCCCTGCTGACGCAGCTAAAAGTTTCTTAACACTCTTAGAACACACAAAGTGGCTATTAACAAGAAAAATATATCTTCCTTTTGGGGAAGATAATGTCTAATTGAGTGAGAACATAATTTTGTAAAAATTAAATAATACAAGAGAAAAAAAAAGTTTTTCACTTGATTTTTAATTTACACTCCATTACCTAAAGGATACTGTGTCCATAATCTGAGTAATGATTCTATTAGGACTGTCCAATTCTTCACTTTTAAACTGCTTTCAGTTATGACTGCAATGTGTTCTGTATCAGTCACCTGCTTGCTTCTCCTCTGACAAGTCTCCTTCTACAAAGACTTACGGGAGAAGAGTGAAAAATAACAGCTTGTGTCAGTGTAATTACTGGGAGAAGGCAGTGTCATGGTTATAGAGACACATTCCGGATAGAAATCAATGAAAAATGAAAATGCTGGATTTACAGCAGTTAGGAGAATGTAAAAACAGCATAATTAATTATAAAAAAAAAAAAAAAAAAAAATTGAACAAAAAAATATGCTTTTGTAAAATTTGAATAGAAAAGGAGTTATTCAAGTCATTCTATCCTTTCTTCAATGTCTTTGTGTTGTTGTTGCTGTTGTTAATTTCAGTTCAAAGTCAAATGAGTTGTCTGAACACAGTTGTCTGAATTAGAAGAGGAACAAGGGAAAAAAAAAAAAAAGTCAGTTTTTTTGCTGATAGAATGGAAATTAAAACATGCAGTATGTGTTAACGGCTCACAAAGATTCACAGGTTTCTCTTAGGTTTATTTTGGTAAATTCTGAGAAGTGAAAGAGAAAAATTTATGGAGCGCAGGAGTGACACAATTTAAGGTAATATAGAATCATAGAATCATTAGAATATTCTAAGTTGGAAGGTCCCCACATGGACCACAAGTTCAATTCCTGGGTACTCACAGGACCACCAAAAAAATCAGACCATATGTCTAAGAACATTGTACAAATGCTTCTTGAACTCTGATTGGCTTGGTGCTGTGACCACTTCTCTGGGAAGCTTGTTCCAGTGCTCAAAGACCCTCCTGGGGAAGAACCTTTTCCTGATATTCAGCCTGACCCTGTTACAGTTCCATGCCATTCCCTCCAGCCCTGTTGCTTTCCTCAGAGAGCAGAGCTCGGTGCCTGCCCCTCCACTCCCCTCCTCCCCTCATGAGGAGTAGACTGTAGACTGCCATGAGGCCTCCCTTCAACCTCCTCTTCTCTAGGTTGAACAAACCGAGTGACTTCAGCTGCTCGTCATACTTCTCCTCTACATCCTTCACCATCTTTGAAGTCCTCCTTTGGACACTCTCTAATATTTTTTTGTACTTTTTATACTGTGGCACCCTGAACTGCACATAGTAATCAAGGTGAGGCCACACCAGCACAGAGTAGAGAGGGGCAATCACTTCCCTCAACCAGTAAGCAATGCTGTACTTGAGGCACATGAGAACATGGTTGGCCCTTTTTGGCTTCCAGGGCACACTGCTGACTGATATTCAACTTGACATCAACCAAAACCCCTAGATATCTTTCCATGGGGTTGCTCTCTAGCCTCTAGCCCCATTGCAGTACAATTTTTCTAACAGAATATCCTGTTTACAGCTGGGATAAAGTTTGTTTCCTTTCTAGTAGGTTGTATGGTGTTGTGTTTTGGATTTAGGATGAGAATAATGTTGATAATATACTGATGTTTAGTTGTTGCTGAGCAGTGCTCACACTAACTCAAGAACTTTTCAGCTTCTCGTGTTGCCCTGCCAGGGTCTGGGGAGGCTGGGGGTGTACAATAAGTTGGGAGGGGATGCAAACAGGACATCTGACCCAAACTGGCCAAAGGGATGCTCCATATGGCATCATGGAGAGGGAGACTGCCAGTGCCCAGGGACTTGCTAGGAATCAGTTAGTCAGTGGGTGGTGAGTAACTGCATTGTGCATCATTTCTTTATATACCATTGAAAATGTTTATCACTGAATGGTTTAATATCATTGCATATTATTTTACAGTTCTTATTATTCGATATTGTTGCTGTCATTATCCCTTCCTTTTCTGCCCTAATAAACTGGCTTTATCTCAACCCACATGTTTTACCTCTTTTCCAGTTCTTTTCCCCTTCCTGCTTGGGAGAAATGAGCAAATGGTTGTGTGTTTTTTAGCTGCCAGCCAGGTTAAAACAACAACACAGAGCATGCTAATGTGACATCCAGAAAGCTACAATGATTTCTCTGTGTAGTGTTATGGCATTGTGCAGCCACATTGTCTTTCTCAAGACTAGCTCTTATGTTTCTACACTGGCCAGAGCAGACATGAGCTTGCGCTCTCAGTTTTAATTTATGGCTCCTCTTCTTACATTTCCTCACCTCTTTCCCCAGCAGAACCTCTGTTGCTTTTAATTTAGTTTAACCCTCAGGTGAGCCTTCTGTCATAAACAGTAACTCACGGAACAAGCACACTTGCTGTCTTTGCATTGTTCATAGCATGTCTATTACTTCATTGTATAGCTGTTGTTTTTCCTTGAGGTTGCAATGATATCAGGCAGAGGCTGTTCACTACTTTGTTAGTCTAATCCTAACACAGTACTCCACATTTTCTTGGTTTGTCCTTATGCACAAATATAATGTGTGATTTATCATCATGTTTAGCATTGAAAAGAAAGCTCTACATCTTATGGTTGTTTGGGCTTCTGCATCTCTACTTTTCCTTCTAATAGTTCTTGATGTATTATATAATGTGAACACTTATTCAGAATAAATAATGCTTTTTCAATGCTTTTTGAAAGAAAATGATCAGAAAATGACATGAGTTTATAAACTGTATTCTTCCTCACAAAGCCACTGTCTCCTTCATAGCTAATCTTTATTAAAAGACATATTTCTTAAAAGGAGTAGTAGTCGCAAAGGATTTCCACAGAAATATGAAACATCTTTCTGTTCCTCATAGTGGTTTCCACAAGACTTCCCTTTCCTTGGTACAACAAAAAAAAATTACCAATTCTGTGTTAGTATTGCATTGTAGCACCTGGAAGATTCCTACTTATTATAAAGGTACTTGTTATATTAAATACTGCTCAAACATAAAATGATATTCTTGCCTATATTGCCGTCTGATAGATGTTTTCTGAACACATAAGACTGCTACCTCTGGAGCAAGTAGCACAGTTCATAAGCATAAAAAACTAATGAAGAGTCAGCAGAAGAGAACCAAACAGAAACAGATGACAAAGCTCCTCTGAGCAAAGCTAGAGATCTGGAAACTTAAAAGGAATTTTAAAAGGATCATCTAGAATCTGTACATACAGCTCAAAGAGATCAGTTCATATATTGTTTATTGCTATAGAACATAAACTGAAAAATTGATATACTAATAGAACATAACTGATGGAATATAACTGATAGAATATAAACTGATAGAACATAAACTGAAAAAAGTGGATCTTTGTCATTGCTTTCATAGAAGCAAGTAGTTTGAGGGTATATTTTTATTTATTTTTTGCCTATTTTTAAAGAAAAAAAAAGAAATTCTTAGGTGGTAAAATATTTCTCTGAAAACATACACAAAAGATTCAGTAGATTAGCATACTGAATAAGATGAGGAAATAAAACTGAGAATTATGCAAGCTAACTAAATATTTATGATGGACCTGAGAAACAGCAATAAAATCAAGAAATAACAAGAAGTTGAAAACAGTAGAAGATAAACATTGATTCAAAAGGTGAAAACATCAGTCCTTGCAAGAAAGCAATACTTGTATTCCCAAGGCTGAAAAAGATGAGGCTTTGTCAGAAATCAAAGTGGAATACAGGCCAAAAATGTTTTTGTTGTGTTTACATAATAAAAGAATATATATAAATTTTAGAGCAATAATGACGTTTGAAGATGCTGTGAAAAGTACAAATAACATACGGATCGGTAAAAGCTGAATTTTAGTCAATATGGTCAGCTAGATTGCCAAGTTGGAAAAATGGTAATTGTAGGAGAGGAAGCTAGCAGAAAACAATAGAGGGATGGGGGAAAGGATAAACAGCGAAATCACAATTAAACCAACCAGAAAACATTAACGATTTTCATCTCCATGAATTATATTACATTCCTGGAAACATTCAATTTACACGGAAATGCTTACATTTGTAGTGCAAGTTGGCACAGTGTACACCCCCTGGGGGAAAAAATATATATATATATATATATTTATATTTATATTTTTTAAAAAATATATTTATATTTTTATATGTATTTTTTATATATATATATATATATATATATATATATAATTAAAACCCCAAAATAATAAAAAAGCTAACTTTATAGTTAGAATGAATCACTTCAGAATAAACAAGCTCAGTATTAAATGTAAGGGGGATGGAGTTTTTCATGGTTTAGGATAGGAGGAGTCGGGGGACACAGAACTTTTTCATCTGTATAATGAGTACTTGCAGGTTTAGACAAAAATGGTTTACAGATTCGTCTTATGAAAACACAAATCGTAAGAATGTCAACAAAATAGATTATGAGCTGTTTCTTGGATATACTATTTCTATGCCATAGTGTTTTCAAAAACTGGAACTATTTTAATTTCTGTAGAATTCAGGAATTTTACATGAGATTAATGCTCATCTCAATTTTTGAGTGAATTCATGCTCAAATTTAGTCATCATTTTTTCAAATGACATCATTATAGTCTGAAGAAAGTAGAGCAGAGGCTTCCACTGAAACAGTGTAAAATGCATTGAAGGAAAATAATATCCATTGGCAGCAAGTGTGTGCCCATGTAAAAATCCACTGTTAAGACTCTACCCAACCATTACAATACTAGCAAGAACAGACACTGCGTATTTTGACATTTTTGTCTGTAAATAAGTCTGAAAACCACAGTTCACTGTTTTCCTACAGTCCACAGATATATTGAATTATTTAATCTAAAATAATGATTTAGAAACAAAAAAAAAAAAACAAAACAAAACAACAAAAAAAAAAAACAACTCAGAAGCAGTTGTGAAAAAAATCAAAACATAAAGGATGATAATATTATCAGGTAGAACACTTGCAGTTTTATAAATTATTATTCTTTAAAGTTGTTTCAAAAAATAACTTTTTCATTTGGATAATGATAATTTTAAAAATTTCATCATTTTTGAGATAGTAAATTAGTTGAAGTTAATTCTTTCCCACGAACAATTCCAGTGAATCAGCTAATTCCACTAACTATTTGTTCCTTATCAACTCGCTTGGAAAAAAATAAAAATTAAAAAAAAAAAAGCGGTAATCGCATTTTGCATTAAACTATGGATTCTCCCACACTGAAAGGTTGGTAAAAGCCACTATTTGGTTTGCCAGAAGGAAACAACAGGATAGGTTTTCTGAAAATAAAGTGGCTTCTGTAGAAATAATCACAATATTCATGTATATACAAAATATGGGAAAGTATAACCAATGGCTATCATATTGAAAGCTTTTAATTAGACATTAGAAACTGTATGTATGTATTAGAAACTGTATTTTATTATTTTACTCATTTGAAGATAATTGTGCATTCACATATTACACAGAAACTGGAAGGAAATATTTTAGTTTGTTCAGATGGTATGACTAAAGGTTATTTTATAGGGGTTTTGTATTTCTTTGGGATAACAGGATACTATATGATACCATGAAAATAAAAAGTCAA
This sequence comes from Anas acuta, assembly GCF_963932015.1. NCBI lineage: Eukaryota > Metazoa > Chordata > Aves > Anseriformes > Anatidae > Anas > Anas acuta. Next base: position 99,081,942 of record NC_088979.1, on the reverse strand, counting down.
GGGAACCTCAATGGCTCAGTTAGATAACCCTCCTGCTTTGAAATAGTATTAGCTGCCATTAAATGTTATGGCTGAGGTCCAGTTCTGAGTGGCAATAAGTAGAAAACTGATGCACATAGATTTTGGAGGGCCAACCAAGGTAGGTAAGCTTCTGGAAGATGAAGATTTAAGACTTCAGGAAAAAGAAAAAAGAGTGAGAGACGAGAGACCTACAATTTAAGCTGAATCTGGTCAGAGTTGATGCAAGTTCTAAATTCTAGCACAGGTCATTCTGGGGGAAAAACAAAACAAAACAAAACAAAACCCACAAAAAACAAAAAGCATATCTTGTCGTTCAGATATATTCTTTTTATTGATTATCGAAGTCAAATATGTCTTGCATATTAAGAATATGTAATATACTCAAATCAGAAGCTGCTGAAATCAAATTAGTAATATCTAGCAACTTCAATATCTCAATATCTTTGAGTAAGAACTGTACAGAGTGCATTCACTAGAGTGCATTCACTTTTTTTTTTTTTTTTTGTATCATGCTTCCAATGGAATCGGTTTTATTTTTATTTTCCAGTGAAAGAAAGAACATCACTGTGAAGGAAATATATATGAGACGATTTTTTGGACTCAATCCTGTGAAAAAAAACAATCTGCAACAGAAAAAAAAAAATATATATATATATATATTTGAAGGTATGCTTTGCTGAACAAAGCAGTTATGATTGTATGATTGTGGGACTTTGTAATCAGAATCTCATATACAAAGAGGTAGTGTGATAGCTACATCACACTAAATGGAGCAAAATATCTCCATTTTTGATGGAGATATTTTAAGCATTTTAATATTTTGTGGATATTTTTGTACATATTTTTTCTCTTGTGTAATGTATTTCTACAAGTTTTGCTCATAATTATTTTTTTTAGCATTTGATTTAATGGGAGACGAGAGATGAAAACAACTTGTTTCATTCTTAAAAATAGGAGGTTCAGAAGGTACACTGCAAAAACTGCTAGGATTTTTTTTAGAGCAGAAAAGCTTATGGAGGTTGTTTAGTACAAGTCCCTTGCATTTTAAGAGCAAAATATTCAGTACTTTAATAAACAAAAATCATTAGGCAAATTTCCTGCTAATGCCAATTCAGAATCTCACTATTGCTCTTACAAGAAAAACAGAATCAGCATCAGACAGACTGCCATAAACAGTGTGTGTCAAGCAGACCAGAAAAGTGCTAATTAATGTTAGGAGCACATAGAAAACCTTCATTTATTTTCTTAGTTTAGTTTAGTTTAGTTTAATTAAGAAAAAAAAAAAAAAAAGAAAATATTAAGCAACAGTATGTTTTGGATTTCTGGTAAGGAAAAGAGGACAGGAATATCACCAAAGTGAAAAAAAATGATTTGAGTGAAGGAGTTATAACACTGCCATTTCACTTTCAAAAGTATTGTCAAGCTGATATTTCCCTTTTTCTATTAAAAACAACAACAACAACAAAACCCAACAATTATTAACATTTGAAGTTCTAAAGGATATTTGAATATTATTAGTAAGATATCAGAAATGCTTATTTTGATTTTGAGAAGATTTCATTACTGGTCTTTCAGGAACAGCTCTTGAGGAGACTGGAAGATCTTTACAATGGAATGTAAGAAAATAAATAAATTTAATAAAAAGAAAATTGACCAAGCAAGTACCATATTTAAATAACTCTCTAAGTTAAACAGGATGATATCCTATTTATTTAATGAAAAATAGTGAAATAATTTATCTAGATTTTTCTGGAATATGGTTTGATCGTTTGTCCTTGAAATATAAAAATACATTTATTTACAGTCGCTAAATGAAGGCTTACAGAAAAATGAACAAATGATGTAAAAAATAGAAAGTGTACCAAAAAAAAAAAGGGGGGGGGGGGAGGGTGGGGAGAAGCATTTTAAGAATGGTATATTTAAAAAATTATCATGTTCTTTGGACACCAGTGGGCAGGAGGAAGTGTGAAAAGAGTTCATAATTTATTTTAATCAATGAAACTTAACATCCAATCTCAATGAATCCTTTATTTCCTATAAACTCTACCTTTACATGTGTCCTAGATATTTTAGTTCAATTAACAGACAAAAATTGTCTTTCCAAAACCTAGTCTTAGTATCACATTGTCTGAGAATATTGGAAGGGATATCTGGAGGTTGTTTGGTCCGATCCACTGCTCAAGCAGTGGAAGATAAGGACAAAAACAAAAAAGCTTCAAAACTATTCTATTCTAATGGAAGAATTTTATTTCTTTTTCAATGAAGTTATCTGTATAGTGACAACAATCGGCTTCTCATAAAGAGGAATAATGTCATAAAGCTCAGTGGCTTATGATAGATAAGCCACAATATATCATGAGAAATATACTGCCTATAGAAACTTAGTTCTAATGAGAGTCAGTATCATCTCTTAAACAAAATATTCTGGTTTTGGAGGGCCAAAACATTCCAATGAAAATTTATTTTCGTCACTGCTATTAATACAATCTTTTCTCTTCATTCTAGTTAGCAGAAATTGTAGTGGGTTTCAATTTGCACTGGGGAAATTGAGTTTATTTTGGCTCAAGATGAAAAGGGAAAGGAATAAAACTGAGTCCAGCAGAGGGCCACAAAGATGATATGGGGCCTCAAGCATCTTCCCTATGAGGAAAGGCTGACAGACCTGGGTCTGTTCAGCCTTGAGAAAAGAAGACCGAGAGGGGATCTTATTAATAAATATCTTAAGCGTGGGAGACAGAGGATTTAGCCAACCTCTTTTCAGTGGTTTGTGGGGACAGGACAAGGGGCAATGGCCAAAAAAACATGGATCACATGAAATTCTGCACTAACATGCGAAAGAACTTCTTCATGGCGAGGGTGACGGAGCACTGGAACAGGTTGCCCATGGACGTTATGGAGTCTCCTTCTCTGTAGATATTCAAGGCCCGTCTGGATGCCTACCTGGGCAACCTGCTCTAGGGAACCTGCTTTGGCAAGGGGGTTGGACCCGATGATCTCTTGAGGTCCCTTCCAACCCCAAAAATTCTATTATTCCATGAAAAAAAGTCAGAACTTTCAGAGGATAAAGTCAGACATGGCTTTACAGCATTTTCCAACTTACTTTCTACATGCTTTTTTTTTTTTTTCCCCACTGCATTGAAAAAGTATGAGCGAAGAATCAGTCAGTCAAGAAGAGCAAACATTTATCACAAATAATGAAATAGCAGTAATGGTAACTTGGAAAAAAAAATATCCCTAACTGCTTGTGGTTTTGGTTGGTTGGTTGGTTGAATTTTTTAAGTGCTTAGCATTTTAATGATTTACATTGAGGATATAAGTATATACAAATGTGTAGAGTATCTTTATATGCTGTTTTAAAAAAGATTTACATAGTAAAACATTGTCTTACTATGTTTGTGATTTTTTTTGTTTGTTTTTTAATGCTCTTCTGGGACTTTTACCTGTGTTAATTGCACATACAGATTCAGAAAAGGTGACAGCCAAATTTCTACAAAATGTCTTCTGTCTACTACAACAGAAGTTTCACATATCTGCTTTTGATGTAGCTATCACCAGATAATATATAGAACAAATACTAAATAAATAAATAAGTCTTGACAAAATAATAAAAAAGTTTTTCTCTATATCCTTGACATTAAAATCAACCCCTTAGAACATTTGGAAATCTTTAGTCTTTCAAGGATCTATTGTATTAGCAATTCTGAAATTAATATGCTGGCCAGATTAAAATATTTATTTCAAGTTCTACTTGTCACTGCTCTATTTTCTTTAAATCACTCAGAGCAAAAAGAATACACCTAAAAGTATAAAAAATACAATAAATGTAACTAAACCCATATAAACTTCAAAAGAAAGAAGAAAATTTCTGATTTTTTTTTTGATAATGTAATTCAATTTCTTATCATGACAGCACTTTTGACTTCAATCACAGTAGAGCTTAAGACATCATAATGTCTTCAATTTAACAATAGGACAGGGAAGAAATGATAATTTTTGTACTTCCTTTCTTTTTGAGCAAGTTACTTAAAAAGTAGTGAAATTAGAAGACAGAAAAAGAAGTTAAGAGTAAAATTGGAAGCATGTTACATCTTAGCCTTCAGTCTTGTTCAAAAATCTTCATAAAATTTTGCAGTCAAAACTACAGGCAATACTGTGTAATGTAAGATTTTAATTAGCAAGAAATCAAAATGTTTGAAAACAGATATGATCTTTCAAAGTTACCTCATGAAAGAAAAACAGAATACAAGTTTTAATTTGTAATAGATTTATCTTCCCTTTTAAAAAAATAAACAAACCACTCCCAAACCCTGGGAAGCCATGATCTCTTGAAATCATTACATGCAAATCCCCCTCAAATCGTATTCTAAATCAGGCTAATTTTTTCTCCTGCCAGAGATTGCCTTCAAAGTGGTGTGGGAGGATAGCAGAATCATTAAAAATGGCACACTGAATCTTTGCCTCATTAAAATATCCATCTTTAGCACCTCACAAGATTGAGCTGACAAATTTTTAATTTACTATTAAGTCTCCAGACAATCTACCTAAGAAAAGCAAAAGTCAGAATATTAGCTTATCATAGCCAAGCAAACATAAAATAAAATAATTTCTCTGACTGTGAAGATTTTTAATACCTCACCCACAACATAGAAGAATTAACGTTTTTGCAGTGCTTTGGTTAGCAATATATATTTCTGTGACTTAACTGAATTTTCTACTTTGTAATGAAGTCAACTGGTCACTTCATTAAATATTTGCAAAGTGCTTTGTAAAAGGCACATGGACAGTGTGATTCTTGAATTAAACAATCAAGTGAATAACATAAGATTTACCTCTACTCCCGGCAGAAATATTTGAGAATTAATTTTTGTTTGCCTTTTATCACGTGTTCAGGACTGCGAGTATCAGGAGCTGCAAAATGTCACAACAGTACAAAAGCAATGCTTTTTTTTTTTTTTTTTTTTTTTTCCAGTGGCTATCTATTAACTACAGGGTTTCTCTAGTTCTATATCCATGTTTATATCAATAATCTATTTTTGCATCAGTCCTTACTCCACTTCAAGTTTGTATTCCAGTTGTCTTCCCTGTTCATGTAAGATTGTTAAAAATGAATTGAAAAGGCAGAATTCTGAACCTTCTTCATTCTTCTGTTATCAAACTTCATACAAGTGTTCTTCATACTTTGGAGTTCAACCAGTATTTAAATTCTGTACTTATCTCAGGCAAGGACAAATGTGGAATGTGTTAAATAGTTAATAACATTTTTAATTCCTCAATAATCAGCTTTCTTCAAAACTTTATGCTCATTTCACTCTTTGTTTTGCAAATGTGGACAGATTATGTTACAGTTTTCCTTGCAACTACAAAATTATACAATTATTCAATTTAGGCTCATTTATAGAAGCAAAGTATAAGATCAGCTTGGATACCAATCATAAAAGGACAAAAATTTTACTTAAGGAACATAGAATCATAGAATCATTTAGGTTGGAAAAGACCTCTAAGATCACCTAGTCCACAGAGAAAAGTTAGAAGTAATTTTACAGTTTAATTCGAAAATAACTAATGCAGAAGATTGTTAACACAGTACTGTCCTGTTTTAGTTGCACATTGTCTGAAAGAAAGAAAAAAAAAGTATTAATACGAACAGAAACAACAACAAAAATATAAAGTAAAATCAAAGAAGTAAAGTACCATAAACACCTGCCCTTATGACAAAATATTCAGAACTGATCACCTGCAGGAACAGCATATCTCACCTTGCATTTCATCTGGTGTATCCTTAGCATAAGGACAGATCAAATGCCAGTGCTTTAGCATTTTATTCAAAATATAATTAATAATATTTTTAAACGTTTCTCTTCACTAGATCACATTATCTTCTTTCCTGATTTCTTTAAGGATCACTGCAGTAGTTTGGCATTTGTAGGATGAATATCACTCAAAAAAAAAAGTGGGGCAATCTAAACCTCTCAGAAATGTTGTCTTATGATACATAGGCTTAAGGAAAATGGATTTGGCTGTACAGACCTACTATGAAAAGTCATTTTACACCTTTGAACATCTAAAATAGCAATAGCTGGAAGAGAAGATACTGGACTATTTAAAGAACAAAGGCCAATCTGCCTTTGGCAGGCTGCTCCTGCAGCCCTGAGAACCACACTAGGCTTTATAAAACGCGTGTTCCAGCAATTGTCAATAAGATGTGGAGTTTCTCACTCCAACTCATTGCTTCCTAGTGCATAAAGAATGCTTCACATTCTGCTGCACAAAATTCATGTTCTGCTAACATGAGGTCTTTTCTGGTGGCTCACACAGACAGCCTTGATAGACTGTCTACTGTTTAAGGTGAGCCACAGCTTACATTTCTATGAGCAGCAGATGAAAGAAAAGCTGAGGACTAAATGGCAGGATATTTTTCCCCTATAGCTGGAGCATAGTATTTTGCCACTACTTTCTGTGTTACTGCTTTCTGCGAAAAATTGTCTAGATAGCAGAGACACATTTCTGGTAGAATTAATCAAAATCAGTTATAGAAATAAGCAAAGGAGTAAAGGAAACAGACATAAAATGAAAGCAGAAAAATAACTTTCTAAACACCTTTTTCCCTTCTTCAATTCCTTCCCTTTGTTTTCCATAAATAAATTATTTAATTACATTTTCTCTTTGTTCTCTGGACAGTCATTTTCTTCCTACGATTCACCTATGATTAAGTTTTACATAGGCCAAGAGGCCAATGTGGCTGTGGACAGAGTTGCCAGCAAAACTATCAGCCTATGAGGAAATGAGAGAACTTTGCATCATCCTTTGGATCTCAGCAGAACAAACTGCAATATCTGTTTACAACATCACTTGCATTAAGCATCAGAAAAACTTGGTTTTCTGTGTTCTTACAAACAAACATCACCTTCTTGGGTATGGAGTAACTCAATACTCCCCAAGGAAGAATTGACAGGTTCTACCATCCTCTGCTGAATTAAAATACTCAGAAAACAGGGAGAAAATATTACTACAGGGAACGAAGAATATTAGTATAAGCTTTTGGTAGGAAGGAGGAGGAAAGGGAGAAAACACATGCCTATCTTATTATTTCAGGCAGAAATAAAGAAAGCCACTCAAGATACAGAAATATGTCAATCATAAAGGCCCAGACTTAGCAAATATCCTTACTTTGGAAGGGCAATAAGGCAAGTATCTAACTTGAATTAGGCTGGGGCTTAGCTGGAGCTTTTAAAGTAAAAGATGTGCTTAATTCCCTTCATAAACTGAGATGGTAATTTTTTCTTTGCCTGTTTATGTGTATGTATACGCACATGTATATGTATATGGTGGACACTACAGCAGAACGGACAATTCCTGAAGGAGTCAGAAGTTGTCCTGAAGGGTCAGACTGTCAGTGCTGATTCATCTACTGAATTCCTGCAAAACGATTTTATTGATACTAATATATTTAATATATTCCATAATGTAGTAGTAGTAGTAGGTTCAATTTTTACCTTTTTTCCATTTTTAACCTACAATGCTGTTTCAGACATTTAATCTTTGAATATTACACAAAAATCAATCATCTATGTGGTATGCTAAAGGTTATATGTTCTTCCTTGGGTCAGTACAATTTAATGCTGACAACAATAAAGTAACCATAATGTCTACTTTTTCATTGCCTGTTATTTTTACTAAGTAGCATATTCAGAGGGCATTTATTACATTTAAATTCATTGGCTCAAAATACTCTCTAGAGATTTACCTTTAAAATAATATGCATATTTTCCTTACACAATTGTAAAGTAACACTGCCCCCTTCTGTCAAAGGAAGATGAATCTCCTTAGAGACAGGCTATTTTTTTTAATTATTTTTTTATTTTTTTGGAAACACAAACTAGATTAGAGCAGATTAAAAATATTACCTTATATATAAAAATAAGAATATGTGTTATGTTCAAACAATGCATTTTGAAATGTTTTAATTTTTGTTTGTTCTGCTCAATCAGTAAAATTCTTCTTTTCTCCCTATTCCAAGACACGTTTTAGAGCATTTACAAACGTGGAGGCATATTGCAAAGGTTCTGGTTAATAAACACCAAACCAAATTCTTTAGCTGCTTTCCTCTATGAGTAGGATTACATATGGCAAAAAAATCACAAATCCGTGGTCTAATTTTTTCTATAGAGATTTATGTACTGCAATCTCTCATTTATATAAGCATGTTATTTTTGATACTTTTCTCCATTTTCCTACATTATGCATTTTATTTTATTTCAGTTCATTTCATTTTCATTTTTAGGGCGGGGAAAGAGGTGTGCTTAAGATCTTGTGCAAACCCAAAAGTTTTGCTAAGAATTCTGTACAATATTTTGGTTTTCAAAAATAGAATAATATTGCATTTTTCAATTAAAAAAATAATGTTTCATTTTCAAAACTTGCATCCTCATCTTTTATCTAACCTGCCTTGAATAACCAGTGTCTGAACTGTGCCACTAATACTATTATGTGCTTATATTTAAAAACAACTGATTTTTTAAAGCAGGGATTTAAAACATAAAACCACTGGGAGATTTAATTCTGTAGAAATCTACGCAGGGACCCATGCTATCAGAAAGATCTATACAGCTTATGCAATTTGACAGTCTTCTTCTTTCAAACCTACCATTCTCATCTTTTCTTACTAGAGGAATTCCTACATGCTCATGTAAAAGGCAGCAATTCTTTGCTATTCCATTCTGCTCTCTGAAAGAAGAAACTGAAACTACCACCAATAAACTGAGTTTTAAGGTTATTTTTGGTCTGTTGTCTTCTGTAACTATTAAGAAAATTGTTCTGTAAGAAGAATCATCTTTGCTCTTAGAACATCAGTGAACCTCTGTCACTGAAGAGGAAGCCATATTCCATATTTCAAGTTACATAAGATAATCTATCATATATATCATATATATATATATATATATAAAGTATCAGAAAAAAAAAAAAATACCTAGTGAGCATTTTTTCTTTAATTAGAAAGACTAAAAATAAAAATAAAAATATAAAAATAAAAACAAAAACAAAAATGAAAATACTAGCACTGCAAGATTATTTTCTGGTACTATTAATATTTCAGTAACAGAGTTATCATTGCAGCATTCAACACAGGTAGAACAAAACAGCTTCACTGCTTTTGCTTTGCAAAAGAAACAAAAATCAGTTTTACAGATAAAAAAGTGTGCTTGAGATTCCTTTTAAAAATATGGGAAAACCAAGATTATATGGAAAAATTCAATGATGTAAATAATGTAAATATAAATTCAAATATTTACAATCTAAAAATTAAATACATTCCCACGTAGTTCAACACACAACTTTATAATTTTCCAACAGACAATTTTCCTACATTATTTCATCAGTTTATTTTTGATGTCAGTTTTATTCCATTCCTCAAAGACTTCAAATTTAACTTCACTTAGTAAAATCTTTGAGACACACCTCTTTGGTTCAAGATGTTCTAACAAATCACCTCATATTCTCCAGAAGAGATGCTTTTTATAAAATTTTACCTGTCCACAGATGTTAGGTTGAAATTTTGAAAATTAAAATGGAAGTTTGTCACAAAGAAAATGCCAAGTTCTGTACTAAAACATATAATTATATTTAAATATTATATAAAGAAATTGTAATTAAAAATACATAATCATAGAATTGTAGAATTGTAGAATCATAGAAAACCCCAAGGTGGAAGATCACCGAGTCCAACTCCTGATTCCAGACAGGACCATCTAAAAATCAAGCCATATGTCTGAAAGAGTTGTTCAAATCCTTCTTGAGCTCTGACAGGCTTGGTGCAGTGCTTGACCATTGCAGACAGGCTTGACCATTTCCCTGTGGTAAAACCTGTTCCTAACATCCAACCTGAACCTCCCCTGTCACATCTCCATGCCATTCTCTTGAGTCTTGTTGCCATCACTGGAGAGAAGAGGGGCACCTGCCTGTCAACTCCTCCTCATAAGGTCTCCCTTCAGTCTCTTTGCTAGGCTGAAACAAGTGATTTCAGCTGTTCCTCATATGTTTTCCCTTTTAGACTGTTCACCATCTTTGTAGCCCTCTTTTGGACACTCTTTAGTAGTTTTATGTCTTTCTTATACTGTAACACCCAAAACTGCTTACAGTACTCAAGGTGAGGCCACACCAGCACAGAGTAGAGAGGGACAATCACTTCCCTCAACCAGTAAGCAATGCTGTACTTGAGGCACCTGAGGACACAGTTGGCCCTTTTTGGCTTCCAGGGCGCACTGCTGACTGATATTCAACTTGCCATCAACCAAAACCTCAAGATCCATTTCTATGGGGCCGTTCTCCAGGCCCTCATCATCCCCCAGTCTGTATGTATAATCAAGTTTGCCCCTTCCCAGGTGCAGAATCCAGCACTTGCTCTTGTTAAACTTCATATTGTTGGTAGTTGCCCAGCCCTGTAATTTATCCAGATCTCTCTGAAAGGCCTCTATAGTCAACAACGCTGCCTAATTTAGTATCATCTACAACCTTACTTAGTATACCTTTACATCCTGTGTCCAGATCATTTATGAAAACACTGAAGAGAACAGGCCCTAAAATGGAGCCCTGAGGAACCCATTAGTGACTGGCTGCCAGCCTGATACAACCCCATTTATTATAACCTTAAATCCCTACCCATCAGCCATCATATATTATGTATTTATCTAGATGTATGCTGGACATTTTGCCCAGAAGTATACTGTGAGAAACAATACCAAAAGCTTTGCTGAAATCCAAAAAGATTGCATCAACTAGCTTCCCTTGGTCCCACCCACCCTAGGTGGGTGACCTTGTCATAAAAGGAAATTGAGTTTGTTAAATAAGATTTTTTCCTTGTGAACCCATGTTGGCTCTGACCAAGGACTGAATAGTCTTTCAGGTGTTTCAGGTGTAAACTCAAATGAGTTTAACTGAGTATACACTGAAGCAGGTAGATTCAGGATGATCTAACAAGCCAGGGAAAAGCCATTTCAAATCTGTTTTGCTTTTAGCATGATTTTTTTTTTTTCCCAGATGTTTTCAACCTACTCCAAAATACTTCAATAAAGTGACAGAATATTCCTCCTACAATTTTCTCCACATAATTTTAAAAAGTTGTATGTTTTCTGGTTGCTCATGAGAGCCCTGTGAAGCACAGATTACATATTTTTGGGGAGCTCTATAGAGAGTAAATGCAGGGCAAAGGCTGTCTTATTTTCCTGGTCTTTCTGGTCTCTGAAGGTAGTGGGACTGTATTTACCTCTTATAGTTTCACAGTGGCATTCATTGCTAGACCAATTGCTAGACTTCTATCCCAGCCCATCATAGGATTATAGTGTTACAGGGCTATATGAGGCCATGGAAACAAATTCTGCAAAGGATATCATATTCTCTCTTCTAAAATTTGTCTTCTATTACTTATGTCCATTAATGTAAAAGCTTCATTAACCTGAGACTCTAGCAGGACAATTCCTGGTATTGGTCAATGAACAAATTATGACTGACACCTGAATTAGGATAAAAGCAACATAGATATCATCCTCATCTATACCTTCCACACTGGACAGAATAGCAGCTGTTTAATGGAAGTTACGTCAGAAAGGTCTAAGCAAACCAGAAGCAAAATCACAGCCTTATGATCCACCTTAAACACACTAATGAATGACCTAAATAGGGTAAGAGACTGAACAATGTTAGACAACAACATTTGTATTCTGTGATTGTTTGGACAACTCTCCCAGACATACAGATTAATTTTTAAGGTAGTCCTATGTGGAGCCATGAGTTGAACTCGATGATTCTCGTGGGTCCTTGCCATATCATATTCTATGATTTTATGACTACCATTTCCAAATTATTGGCTTTTACAGCTTTATCCTCAGTGGTCCTCCCCCAGTACCTCACTAGAAGTACAATTCAAAGATATTCAGCAAGGAACTACTGAAACCTCAATAAGAGACATACAACTATTCTATAAAGTATGCTTTTAAAGAAAAGAGGCTAATGTGCGTCTGATTTTAATGCTGAAAATAATTGTACATGATGTTTCAAGGTTTCTAAAGTAGAAAACCATGAGTGCTCTGATCAAAATTCCTAGGGAACAAGTGCCATCTTTCTAGTAGTATGCTTAGCACTTATATCTAAAGTGTAAAACATTTCTAGAATGTTAATTCTATGAAAAGCTATTTTTTGTAATACATTCCTTGAAGAATATATATGAACCCAGGAAAAACAGAAGAGAAACACAAAAAGTAAAGAATAAAATAAATTTTGTTAGTGCAATTTTTTCAGACCAACGTCTAAGGATAAAGATTGTAGAACTGCAAAGCATGACAGTAATAATTAACAAAGTAAATGGATTTGAAATAGCAAGACAAAATATGGTATATGGCCAGAGAAATGGGGAAACTAGATTAGTAGTGAGGAAAAAGAAAAAAAAAAAAAGAGAGAGAGAGAGAGAAAGAAGAGAAAGCTTCATGTAAATCTGGAAAAGACTCAAATTCTAAACTGAGAAATTATTTAGATATTTGAGGAGCTGGAGAGCACAAAGACTGTCTACATATGTATGCATTTTTTCAACTGTATAATGCTTTCAGGTTAAGAAAGCAAGCAAACCAGGACATGTCCAACTCTAATCGTCTAACCAAATTCTATCCATTGTAAGGTCAATATGGAAAACTGCATAAAAGGCAGATAACAATAAACAAACTAACTAAAACAAACAAAACAGTACAAGAGATTTTACACTTTTTTGTTTGTTTTGTTTTATATAACTTTATATATATATATATATATATTTAATATAACACCTACTTCAACTTTCCATAATGTCTACTTAAGGCATGACTGAAAAGTTTATGCTGTTTCCCTATTCTTAAATGTTAGACTAAAGAAACAGAGTAGATCCATTTCTAGCAAACAGGGAGACTGTAAGGTACACAATTAACCAGTCAATGTAAAAAGAAGAATTTGTAAGTTCTTTCTCATAAATAGAAATCCATTACATAGCATGCCTTACAGCACAGTGGTAGCACACAAAAGTAAATTTGATAGTTTGTATAGGTCTCAACATTTTTGTTCCTATTGTATATTAGCTTACAAACTTAACAATTCATGTAAGCTTTGTTACCAACTGGACTGAAGATACTGATACTAAGATATGTTTTATACATATGTTATTCAAACACATCGTTTTTTCCAGATTACCACTCGACTGCATATTTTTCTCCCATCAGAATTTCTAGGAAAGACTTAAATTTTGGAAAGCATGTGAAGCATTTTATTCAGGAAGGCTCCTAACCATTGATATTAACTAGAGCATGGAGAAATGGTTTTAAATCAAAAGAGGATAGGTTTAGATTAGACATTAGGAGGAAATTCTTCACTGTAAGTTTAGTGAGGCACTGGAACATGTTGCCAAGAGAAGTTGTGGATGCCCCATCACTGGAGGTGTTCAAGGCCAGACTGGATGGGGTCTTGGCCAACGTGATCTAGGGAATTTTCCTGAGTGTCTGAGAGAAAAAGAGAGTTTATATCCAGTGGAAGAAGGGACAAGCAACTTGGGGAGAGTACAAGGAAGCTGCCAACATATGCAGAGAAAAAATCAGGAAGATCAAAGCACAGTACAAGCTCAACTTGGCCACTATGGTTAAGGATAATAAAGAATGTTTTTGCAAATATATTAAAAGCAAGAGGAGGGCCAAAGAGAATCTCCATCCTTTACTGGATGCAGGGGGGAACATGACTACTGAGGATAAGGAAAAAGCTGAGGTTTTTAATGCCTTCTTTACATCTGTCTTTACTAGTCAGACCACTTATCCTTGGGGTACTCAATCTCCAGACTTGGAAGTCTGGAACATGGAGAAGAAGAAACCCCCCATAGTACAGGTGGAAACAGTTAGAGACCTGCTGCTCCACCTGCACTATCACAAGTCCGTGGGACCAGAAGGGATCCACCAAAGGGTGGCTGAGGGAGTTGGTGAATGTGGTTGCTGGGCTGTTTTCCATCATCCATCAGTGATCACAGTCAGCTGGAGAGGTCACGGATAACTGGAGACTTGCAACTGTGATGCCTATAAGGGCTGTAAAGAGGACCTGGGGAACTACAGGCCTGTCAGCCTGACCTCAGTGCCAGGAAAGGTGATGGAACAGGTCATCTTGAATGCAATCACGCAGCGTATGCAGGACAACCTGGGGATCAAATCCAGTCGGCACAGCTTCATGAAAGCTGAGTCCTGCCTGAACAACCTCACCTTCTTCTATGACAGGGTGACTTGCCTGGTGGATGAGGGAAAGGTTGTTAATGTAGTCTACCTAGAGTTCAGCAAGGCCTTTGACATGGTCTCCCATAGCATTCTCATGGAAAAACTGGCAGCCCATGGCTTGGACAGGTAACACTCTTTGCTGGGTTAAAAACTGACTGGACAGCCAGGCCCAGAGACTGGTGGTCAAAGGAGTGAAATCCAGATGGCGACCAGTCAACAGTGATGTTCCCCAGGGGTTGGGGTTGGGGCCCATCCTCTTTAATATCTTTATTAATTATTTGAATAAGGGAATTGAGTGTACCCTCAATAAGTTTGCAGATGACATCAAGTTGGGAGAAAGTGTCGATCTACTGGAGGGTAGGAAGGCCCTGCAGAGAGACCTGGACAGGATAGGTTGATGGGAAGAGGCCAATGGGATGAGGTTCAACATGGCTAAGTGACGGGTTTTGCACTTTGGCCACAACAACCCCTTGCAGCACTACAGGCTTGGGGGAAGAGTGGCTCGAAAGCAGTACAGAGGAAAAGGATCTGGGGGTTTGTCCTGGTTTCAGCTAGGATAGAGTTAATTTTCCTTCTAGTAGCAGGTATGGTGCTGTTTGGGATTTAGGATGAGAATAATGTTGATTCCATGATGATGCCTTAGTTGTTGCAGAACAGCGCTTACACTAAGCCAAGGACTTTTCAGCTTCTTGCTCTGTCCTGCCAGCGGGCAGGCTAGGGGTGTAGCAGGAGCTGGGAGGGGACAGACCCAAGACAGCTGACCCAAACTGGCCAAACGAGTATTCCACACCATCTGACATCATGCTGAACAATCAATATGGGGGGGATGGCTGGGGCGGGGGGATCGGTTGCTTGGGGATAGGCTGGTCATCAGTCAGCGGGTGCTGAGCAATTGCATTGTATGTCACTTGTTTTGTACACGCTATTTTAACTACTATTATTGTCAATATTTTCCTTTCTTTTCTGTCCTAATAAACTCTCTTTATCTAATCCACAGGCTTTCATTTCTTTCTGATTCTCTTCCCCATAGTTTCTTTCACAAAACTGAACTCTGTCCCAACCAAAGCCATAACAGAATGCTTTAAATAATATTTGTTTTCTATTCCTTATAAACTAGAATTATTTTTATTGCTTATTAAAGCAGAGAAAATCTGAATATGGTGTATTACAATGCACATAGCCAATTGGTAAGAATTCACAGGCTGCATGAAACACCATGTTCTCTTGTTATTCTCCTCCTAGTTTCACAGAGAGAGATACAAACAGTAAGATGCAGGTTTTAGGGTCTGCTTTGTTTGTTACTCAAGTATATTAAAAAAATATATGTTGACTGACTCTGCTGAGAATGATCATGGACAATCAGACCCAACATTTATGAAATGCTTTCTGTTAATAACTTCTTCATAAGTCTTTGATGATTAAGTTTTTGCTCCTCAGAAAATTTGCACAGCTCCTCACAGGGTATGGGACCACAGTAGCATAATAAATATTACTTCAAATCAACTTCCAGAGGCAAAGTGGTACAATCAACAGGGTGCTAAATAGGGACGTATATCAGTTTAATTCTGGCTTTGCTATTGGCCTGATGGGTAACCTTGAGCAAGACACTTCACATCTGTGTGCTCCTATTAATCTTTTGATCTATTTAAATTGTAAGGTCTTTGGGAGGACATTGTTCCCTCCTTTGTGTTGGTATGGTACTTAGCACAGTAGGACCTGCTGTAATGTGCTGCTGCTGTAATTCATAAAACCAAATAGCTAATACAAAAAAGCAAACAGTTCTAACAGACCATACAGAGTTTTGCAATTACTAAGGACAGAACTTGACCCAAGGGATTATTAGGTTTCTATTACATAATCAGATTAAGACCAAACATTTTACAGGCAAAGTTAATCATCTCTGCAAATAAAGTTATAAACATTACTCTTCTTATTACCATATTACATAAAAAATGCCTAGAAAGTAGTGTGATGTCTGTCCCCTCCCCTTTTAAGTTTATATTCTAAGTTAACAAACCAAAAGATTTCATCTTCCTCCCTTCTCAGCTATCAGACTTGATAGTCAAATTAGGACCGAAAATCAAATTAGATTATTTCTGTCTAAAACATAATCAATACAAGTAATGACTGCACTTTCTGCACTTGACATGCAGTCTACTGCTAGTCATGTCTAAGCTAGAAAATAAATTTGGGATCCTACCATCACAGCCCTGTATTGCTAATAGCAGAAGCTGGTACTAGAACTGACAGAGATGACCCAAATATTCCTTTGCATGCACACACTGTTATCTTTGCAAGGGTATCCAAGGAGAGCTGTTGGCCCACATGACAGAAATATATTGACAGTGAGAGGCTACAATTTTTATATATAGGCAAGTCACTTCTCTCATATATCCATAGTTAAAATTAGCATATAAAACCCCATATAGCATAAGTTGAATGCCACTGATAGCAGAGAAGTCCTGCAGGTTAGACCTGCTTTAAGCAGAAAGTATGCAAATCATTCTCAACATACTTTTAAGCCTAACTACCTAATAGCAAGTATGAAACTAGTAAGAAACAGTAGCCAAGAGAACCTGCAAAACTGTAGATATATTTATTACTCGACTTTTTTTAAAATTAAATCCTGTTTCATCAAGATACCAAAATGCTACCAATTCATTAAATGTTGACATCTTATTTAGAGTATCTGTTCCCGTTCTTGCCAAATACAAGGGGTATTTCTGCTTAAATTGTAAAAAAAAGAACCAAAATAAGCTTATCTGAATAAATAGAATGGCAGTGCTAAATAAAAAAGTACTTACTTACAGAGAATGCAGGGAAAAAAAAAAAAAAAAAAGCATACTCCAGGAGCACAAAATTAATATATTGCAATCTTAATTTTAAATTGCTAGGAAAAAAAATAAATAAATAACACCTTTACACATACATACTTTCAGAACTATTCCAATAAACCATTCATTAACTTCTAGTCAACCAATTTATTTTTTTTTTTCAAGGACTATTTTTAAGTGCTTAAGAACATATTTTTCATATTCTTCTGAATTATTTTGCTGGAATTACAATTTTAACATTCATGTAGAAAGAGAACCCAAACAAGCAGTTTCCAGATTGCATAGCAGCATCTGCAAGCTCAGTTTTGCTTTGTGCTAGTTCACTCTCCTGACTCCTTACTTGGTGAAAATGAGTCCTACGAAGATAGGAAAGACAGGGAATTAAAAGCAACCAGAAAAATAACATTAATAAACATTCTGGCACACACTTAGTATGGAAGCAAGTTGCTGTTCCTCTGAGTAAACCTTTAAGATGATCCTGTTGTTTCTGCTTTTTCTGTCAGAATACATCCCTTACTATAGGCTTCAAGTTTGAATATACTTTTCCTAAAGTTTAAAGATTTAATTTTAACTTCATTTTTGTTTTCTATGAAGGATGAATAAAACTCATGAGACAGCTACCTTTTCTCATATGACATTTCATCAAAAAATACTTTTTTCCATATTTCCAGATTTGATTATTTAGATACAATCTTGGGTTGATTTCTCTGTCTTCAGCCTTCTTTTTTTTTTTTTTTTTTTTTTTTTTTTTAATGCTTCTGGGCTACCAATCAGTAAAAAGAAGTGTATTAAAGTTCCATATCCATCTTTATGTAATACTCCATTACTCTTCTTTAAAAGGTGTTAGTTAGCTCAGCATATAAAGAACAGCTACACTGTATTTTCTTTGTGGATAGACATAGACTAGAGTTGGACACAGAATGGCTGAGGTTGGAAGAGACTTCTTGAGTTGATTTTGTGCACCCCTCTGTGCTGCTTTCCATCTAGTTGGCACCCAGCATATTACTGGTGCATGGGGTAGTTCTTTGCTGGAGAGTAAACCAAGCATTTGAAGACTTTTTCACATATGGAATTAGTTCTTAGCAATCTGATCTAAACTTAAGTTCTCTTTTAAATGTTACAGAATTTTCCTGAATAGTATAAAGACCTTTTTCTGTATCCTCCTGTAAGCTTTGACAGCCAGAAGTAGAAAACCTCATCACATTTCTATGAGACCTGAAGTGTAATTTTCTTTGGGAAAGGTTGTAGGATATTTAGGGGGTTGACATGTATTTATATGAATTACAAGAGCTTTTTAGATTTTCTAAAACTAAGGTAGCTATTATTTCAGTATTGCCACTAGGCAACAGATTCTACGTGGAGTTTTTAGACAGCTTTCATAGTCTGAAATTGTAAGGTCTTTTCTTTCTCTCTCTCTTCCTCTCTTCCTCTCTTTCATTTTCCTTCCTTCCATCCTTCCTAAGTTTTATAACTATGCTTCAATTTCCACATCACCATGACTTTCTGTAACATATACATCTGCTTGATGGTAATTTTCCAAATGAAGAATTTGTTACCAGTTGGTACTGTTCCCCAAAGTGACCAAAAGAATTTCAGCTTCCTTATGTGACTACTTTTGTGATTTTATCCACTCTTGGACAGTAATTACTCTAAAGTATTAACACTTTTTGAACTGGATTGCCTACCCAGTCTCCTAGAAACATAGCAAAAATTAAAAGAAAATTTAAACAAATAATTCTACTTTCTCACTGCAGGTATTTCAAGTTATAATATGTGTATTTTTTAATAATATTTGTAATAATTTTGACCTCAAATACTCTACTTTCTATAAATACTGTAAATATAAAGACCATATATTTGCAAATAAAATAATTACATATATATAATTATATATTTAATTATATATTATATATATTTAATTATATGTATATAAATTTTATATATAATTATAGGAAAAGTTTCAGAATATGTTTTTCAGCAAGGAGACAACAAGATCACTTCTGTGTAGAAGCACTACAGAAAATATTATATTTCTATACTGTAAGTTAATTAAGTACAAGTATACTAATGTCCTGAAAATAATCCTTTTGAGTGAAATTCTCATCTTATTGAAGTTAATTATTTTTTTCTTCAGTGGAGCTCAAATATCACACATTGACTTCATGGGTTTTGTTTATTACAATGGATTTACCCATATAAAAACTAGTTCTGAAGATCAGTCCATTAAACAAGGATATATAATAACTTATTCAATTATTCAAGATAGTAATTTATTCTGGTGCAATACAGCTTGTCTTTACTTTACAACAGGCAGTTAAACCAGTGATTTAAATCAGTGATTTCAAATGTTTTAAGAACAGAGAGCACAATTTGCAAGTATTAAAAGAGCTACTATTCTACAGCATATAAGCAGACCCTTAAGAAAAAAAATCATTTACAAATATTATTGTTACTAAATTTTGTATTACAATAGAACAAAACATTATATTTTTGACAGGTAAATAGCAGGCACATCTTGAAATAAACACCTGCCTAAAAAAAAAAAAAAAGCTACAAGAAGCTACTGCTACTGTTTATGATTGTTATGATTGTTATCTGATTTTTCATACCCAAACAGACAGAAAAAAAAAAAAAAAAAAGCTTGGGTAAACCTTCAGACAGCATCTGATTAGTTGGGTGTCTATGCACTCTGAAGCATTTGACCTTTTGCCTGTCATTAGCTTACAACATCTTTCCCCACCATGGGAAACAGCAAGGTGCCTATGAAGATTTACATCTGCAGCACTGAAATCATTCCCTCCTCATGTGATTTCTCTGGTTTAATGGCCACAGAAAGTTCCATGAGGTCATTAAACCCCCGTAGTTTCTACAGTCCTTCAAATGCCACAGAAACAAAGATTCTACAGACCAAATAGTTACTCATTACCCTCAACTTTTCTGCTACTCAAGTCTTCCTTTTAACATTGCCAGGGTGAAAGAAAATATTTTTTTTCTGCCCCAAAACACCTTCTTGTATATGTCCCTGAAAGTTTTAAAAAGCCATCCATTACCTTCACCTCATACTATAAAAAAAAAAGAACTGAGTTAATGTTATTAGGTTTATGAAACATCTACAAAACTGTCACGTTATTCCCACTTTTCATGCAGAATTACAGCGGTTTAATTTTTGAACATGAAATACGAGGTAGTGTTAGACTGTTTGTTAGTTTGTTTTTACTACTATTTCCTATTCTTGGGACAGTACTTAAACTTCAAAATGAAGAATAATGCAATCAAATAGCAAGTCCAGTTCTTTTCATACGAAGACTTGTATATAAGAACTTTGTTCAGGCCAAATTCCCTTTAAAAAACTAACAATTCTTCAAGATGAAGCATAATTCCCCTTGTCAAATAGAAGCAAGATGCAATAGGTGAATCTGTACTAGTTCTTCCCACCACCCCTATTAAGATCACTTTCCACACGCCTTCAAGAATGTTACTACTAACAGAAACGTTAAAGAAATCCAGAAATCATAAGGTGAAAGTCTCTATATGAACTTTTGGGACTATGTGTTCATACAGATGAAAAAAATATGTAAATTATATATATACAAATAAACAGATTTTCCTGTTCATGGGCATTAAAAATGCATGCATTTTGTGCATCTACTTTGAAAAGTGTTACTGGCATATCAGTACTGGACAAATTTGGGATCTGCTGGCAGGTGTATTCTTATGGGAGACCCTGCAGTATCATGTGGCTCCAAAAATACTTTGTTCAGCATTCTAGTGCTCAACATAATGCAGAAAAAACACCAGAACTTCAAAATATAGTTTTCAGTTCTTCCTTTTTAAGGTCATCTTGAGCTGAAATGTTGAATGCAAATAATTATTAAATTTCAAAATATTAGGCATATTAATCACTGAAAAAAAAAATAATATAAAAAAATAATGAAAGAAGCGTTACTGTTGCTGCTTTGTGGTGGCCCCCTTTTTTTTTTCCTCTCAGTCATAGCACTCTCACCCTCATCTTTCAAAAAATCAAAGAGAAAACATGTACACATGCCTCAGAGATTGGTTATGCTAACTAGATAAGCCAGCTGCTTGGCAGTGCGGTTATATCTGAGGCATTTCCATCAGGAAAGGGGGCCAAGTCTGAGCAGCACTAGGCTCTCATGTTGTGCTCCTTGGGGAGCCCCTTAGTGTGCACAGTTGAAAGGTGGCTTGGAGGTAGAGCAGTACTTCTGTAATGTTCCCATCTCCCCACAGTCTTTTTCCTTTGCTGCCTCAAGCAAATGCAAGCAGACTGAAGCCATCATTTGAAAATCTTTTCTACAGCACATATTTGAAAATTTGCATTCATATCATTCCCTAACTAGAAAGAAAAGCCCTAGAGAAATTATTCTTGGAGAAGAAAAAATGAAAGAGAACATGGGTTTATATATAAGGTTATATGGTTTACCAATACTCTAATACTCAATCATTTGGTATTTCCATGACAAAATGGTAAAAGGAAGTCTGTATGTTTTGAGGAGTTGCTTTTAATAGGCTTTACTATGTATTCAAATACTGGGTTGAACCTATTGCAAATGTCTTTAGCATGGTAGAAAAAAAAATGAATGAAAACATTGTCTTTTCATCCCTTCTTCACAGCACTGTTTACATGTGCTCAGCATATACCTCCTTTACAAAGAAATACTGTTTATTAAGAGGCACTTCAGGATTTCCCCAATAGTTTTGCTAATAACATTAGGTACAATTATTATTATTTGTTTTGTTTTACATTAGTAGGTTTTCACAACATGTCAGTGTAGTTTCATGACCTTACAGTGATAACATGCTTAACCTCTTCTGGAGAAAAAGAACACTGTTATTTAATTTCAGGACTGGTTCCACTCACCTGATTAGAAATTCAATGTATTTTTCTATATTGCAAATATACATCCACATCTGTGGAAGAAATGTTATTCTAATAATATTTTTTCTTTAACAATGAAAATATCCTGACACTGGTCAAAAGACTGACTTTAAAAAAAAATAATTTTCATAATACATACAAACTTTCAATTATGTTTTAAAAAATTACATATATATTTAATCTTTCTTTTTGCCTTTTCCAGTTGCATTTCAAGTCCTGATTACTTGCAAAATTCAATGAAGGACATTGGCAGCCTCACAATATCACTCACACGGTTGTTGTGGTTTACCCAGCAGGTAGTTAAGCACCACACTGCCGTTCACTCATTCCACCCTCCCAACTCCTCCACCCATGGGATAGAGGTGGAAAAAAAATTAAAAAAAAAAAAAAACACAACTTGTGGGTTGAGTTAAAGATAGTGTAATAGAACAGAAATGGAAGGGATGATAATAATATACAAAGCAAATGATGTACAATGCAATTGCTCACCACCCACTGACTGATGCCCAGACAAGCCCTGAGCCATGACAGCCCTCACCCGGCCAGCTCCCCCTATATTTATTACTAATCTTGACACCATATGGTATGGGATATTCCTCTGGCCAGTTTAAGCCAGCTGTCTTGGTTGCGTTCCCTCCCAAATTCTTGTGCATCCCCAGCTTCCTCACTGTCAGGGCAGCATGAGAAGCTGAAAAGTTCTTAACTTAGTTTAAGCACTGCTCAGCAACAACTAAAACACCAGTGTGTTATTTTATTCTAAATCCAAAACACAGCACCACACCAGCTACTACAAAGAAAATTAACTCTATCCCAGCTTAAACCAGAACATCTGGTAATATTCTACTTACTATTAACATTTTGTTTCCAGCCCATGGAGTCAAATCCTCAAACGCCACCTTAGGGATGCACAGTCTTCTGTACATTTACAGAGAAAAAAATAAATAAATAAAATAAATAAATAAATAAAATAAATAAATTAATTAATAAATTAAACCTCACAAACTGCAGGAAGAGACATCCAGACTAGTAATGGGAAATGTTCATCCCAAATCTGCATCTTAAAATTTACATTCACCTATAGAGTTTATGAAGTTATGAAGAGTTATTTCATGTATTAAGAGAAGGAAAAACTGCACGAGGAAAGATGAGTCATATCAATAATACCATCTTAAAGGGAATATAAATAAGGTTTTGATGTGAATACATGCTAAGAATACATTCTCTTCCACAGGGAATAAGAGTTTTTCTAAGATTTCGCTTCTCACAGATTTGCCTTACCTCCCCTTATATTTCCTGCATTTAGTTCCTGTCCATAAGGATGTGTTATGATAAAAGTAATATAAAATACATTAAAGCTTCCCCCTAGTACCTATTTGACCTTATCTGAAGGCCAGTACATTGCCAGGTTTTTCTTGTACATCTATAAAACCACAAAAATTTTTATGATAACAGAATATAAGCACAGTTAAACAGAAGTGAAAAGCTCAGGGCTGTCTGTCTGTTAATAGCACCTTTGGATATACTGACAAATTTTCGGGAGACATTGTGTAGAGCTAAGCATTAATGTTGCTACAAAACAAACAAAACAAGCAACAACAACAAACAAAACCCACAGGCTGTGTAATTACCTTAGTGTAAAAGTCATGCATGAAAATCGGTAATCCTAAGAAACTATCTGCCAAATTGTAAATGTCAATTTACTCTCAATACTCAAAATATGTGAACTCAGTACTCAAAATACACGAACTTCTTTACTAATGTCTAGCAGCAACACAGAATGTTTATCACCCCAAGAAGTAACATGTTGATGAAAAATTTCCATGCTACAGAGAAGTATCTTTGCTGTGCAAATGATACAGTGAAAGGCATGTGACTATATCCTGAGCTTTCTTCTTCCATTTCCATAAAGATGTTGGCATGCAAACAATTTTGCAAGACTGGTATTGTGACAAGACAATCGATTTTTCATTATGGTACTTGTTCACCACTTGGCTTTCCTAAATCTCCTAGGTTGTTTTGCACAGTACACATAGTGAGCTTTAAAGTGCACATAATATCCTACCATCTGTACTTTGCATGAAAAAATGACGGTTGTAGATCATTGTTGTTATTGCATATTAGAGATTCAATACCATACTCAATGGTTTTAATGCTAAGAGAAATGGAGGCAAGAACTACCTTATTTCACCTTGGATAACACTGTTTTATTTCAAGTGCTTAAACTGTCATCCTTACTCTAATAGTGTCCCTGTCACACCCCTCCCCCAGTCCTTCTCTCTGTGATATAAATTTTAGTTAAAGTAGACTCAATCTACAATCCAGATTATTTTTTATATTGCATTTTTACACTCCTTTGTACATATATTCATATAATATATAAATGTAAATATATTAGTATTTAAGCACTTCCAGGTCCAAAGAAAGCAGGCTGCCAATCATCAAGCTAAATGAGAACATACGGGTATAATGGCATAAAGAAATGGCCATCAGCTTACCACAGAGCAGAATGACATTTAACAAAATGGCAGCTACCTTCTGTAAATGGTGGTGTCCAACCATAACATGGTGGCCAAAATAAAATGGCAACCCCATCTATGCAAAAGAAGGGTCTTCCTGTTCTGATGTATTGTAGTTAAACTTGAAGGGTGGTCAGGCATTTCAGGCAATTGTGACAGAGCATGTGACCAGAAGAGAGTAATGGCATGCATTAGATCAGGATAGGTTATCCATTGGATGACCAGAAATGGATAAATGACCCCTGAGGCTGCTGGGACTGTGCAGGGTTTATGCCAGAAGGTGGGTGGTGGGGCACCTGTCTCTTCTGGTCTTGTAGATGGGAGGTGTAGCTAGGTCTAGCTAGTGCAGAACATCAGAGGAAGCTGCCTATGCCATACTTGTTGTACTGAATGCTTTGGGGGGATACAGAGCACTTCCATTCTGCTGTTCCTTAGAGACTGGAGAGACTCTAAAGTACCTGAGATGTCAGGCAGCAGAATGACAGAGGTTATCTAAAGTTTACATTGTCTAACACACTTAAACAGCCAAAAAGGTGTATATAAAGACTCTCTTATAAATAAATAAGGTATAGTCCTGTTAATATCTTTGTCACAAGCCTAGCAGTCCCATTTGTATTTCCAATTGTCAGAAAAGGGGAAGTTAGCCTTGTGGCATTGGTTGGTATTGAAGTCAGCATCACTCCCTTTTCTTTAGCACAGCCAGGAAGAACAACCAAACCCTGATCTGCTTTTAGAACCAGGATAATATGAAGTCTGATGAGAAGCTCTAAGGAGCTCTCTCTAAAGGGCAGTTCACATTACCTAACTGTAGATTGATTTCCTTCATCTGATATTAATACTATTAGTTTTCATGAGAACACAGATCCATTGATCGAATTCCAAGCCTGAGCAGCACCTTGCTGCTCCAAAGGAGGACATTAGTATTTCTTAGTACTTACAATACGCAGTAAAGCACCTTGAAATCTTAAAACAATCAAAAATCAACCCCCAAATATACAAGTTTTCTATGTATTTTTAACTTTACCGATACTTTATAGTTACATTCCAAAGCCCTTAACTGCTATACAGAAGGTCTAAATACATACATAAAATAGGTCTCAAGACATATAAGGTAATCATGAAGTTCTCATGTAGCTAGAAAAGCCAGGAGAATATTCTCCCCAGACATGACAAAAGTACAGGACCTTAGAACAGTTTGTTCCTTACAGATGCATGAGCAGTCAAACTGAGTCAGGTAAGGGCTTATCTCTTTGTCAGAGCAGCATGGGACACAGATGAATAGCCAGCATCTTGGGGACCTAATGAGAGCTGGGCAAGCTTAGAGAAAAAAAAAAAAAAAAAAAGTAAATAAATAAATATATGTATATATACATGGTTCTGGACTGTCATTTAGTAGATCCTTCTTTAGAAGATTCTTCTTTAGAAGGTCATCTTCTATAAAAGTGGGAAAATCATCTTTTTCCACTCCACATCCACCATTTTCTTTGGCTCCAAGCTTCTCATCTTTGCTATAAATAAAGCAAAGTAACTCACTGTTTGCTTGGGTCAATCAATTATTAGTTTACTTTTCCTCATTCACTGTATAGAAAGAAACAAAAAAGTCACTTGCCATTCATCCCATCATTTCATGATTTGTAAGACCTCATTCTTTCAGGCATCACTGTACCAGTCCTAACTGGCTGAATTTTTCCCACAGAGCAACTCCACATTTTTTCAAGTACATCCAACATGGACTCTTGAATTTTTTTCTCTCTGCTCATTGATGTTATGACAGAGCAAGAACTGCAAACAGTAGTCAAGATGCAGTTGCACTAGTACAGCAATACAATGAGTTTTTTGTTTCCTATATTTGTCTAATAAGTCCTAAAATTTCATTTTTTGTTGTGACTGAGCACCAAACTGAACTTTTCTCAGAAATGTTAAATTTTAGAAGTTTTATATTGTCTCTAAACTGAAGAGATATGTTTTTGATGGTAAAGGATGAGGAATTGCCTGGATGGCCACATCCAAACAATTACAGTTAACAGTTCAATTGCCAAATGGAAACCAGTAACAAGTGGTTTCCAACCCTCAGGGATCCATATTATTACTATACATATATATACGATTTAATATCTTCATTAATGACATGGATAGGAGGACTGAGTGCACCCTCAGTGAATTTCCAGATGACAGCAAGCTAAGTGGTGCAGTTGACACATTAGTGGCAAGGGAAACAATCCAGAGAGACCCTGACAGGCTTGAGAGGCAAGCCTACATGAACTTCGTCAAGTTCATCAAAGCCAATTATAAGGTTTTGTAACTGGGCTGGGGCAATCCCGAACATCAATACAAACTTGGTGATGAATGGATTGAGAAGAGCCCTGAGAAGACCTTGGGGTAACTGGTGGATGAAAAACTCAACGTGAGTGGCAATGAGCACTTGCAACGAAAGCCAATCATATCCTGGGCTTCTTGAAAAGAAGCATGGCCAATAGGTTGATGGAGGGGATTGTACCAATCTGTTATGCTCTCCAGAGACCCCACCTGGACTAGTGTGTTCAGCTCTGGGACCTCTAGAACAAGAAAAGCACAAATCTGCTGGGGAGGGTCCATATAAGGGCTATAAGGGCTATATCAAAGGGCCAAAAAAATCACTCCTATGGAGACAGGCCGATACAGTTGGGTTTGCTTGTCCTGGAGAAGATCCAGGCAGACCTTATTGTATCTTTTCAATACTTGTAGGGGCCTTATCAGAAAGATGGAGAGAAACATTTTACAAGGGCATGTAGTGACAGAACAAGAGATAATGGTTTTAAATGGAAAGACTATAGATTTAGATTAGATATTAGGAAGAAATGCTTTACTATGAGGGTGGTGAGACACTGGAACAGGTTGCCTAGGGAAGTTGTTGATTCCCCCTCCCTGGAAATGTTTGAGTCCAGGTTGGATGGGGCTTTGAGAAACCTGGCTTGGTAGAAGGTGCCCCTGCCCATTGCAGGAGGGTTGGACTAGATGATCTTTAAGGTCCCTTGCAACCCAACCCATTCTATGATGACTTTCCTGACCAGCAGTAACCAGTCCAGAACTGATTATCAAACATATGGAATATTTGGATTGTGTGAAACAAGTCATGTAGAACAGCTGCTTATTAGACCAACAGCTTTGCAAGGAGAAGCAGAATAAATTAAATACATATACATATATATATATATTTGTTGTTGTTTGTTTTGTTTTTTTTTCTTATCTGTGTTTACTTGTTAGATAAATCCCACCCTAGATACTGGGGAGGAAGGGGAGGAAAAGTTAAATGCACTATAATGCAAGGTCTTAGGGGTAAAGTCTAAACAAAGGAAATTTGCAATGTTGTTTTTTGCTTTTTTTTTTTTTTAAAGCATAATCACTTTTTTTTTCCTCCCTTGCTTTGTCCCCTTACAGAAAAAATTTTCATGTTTTTATATATCACTCCTAAAAAAAAAAAAAAAAATAGACTGAGGGCTCATAAGCTGTAGAAGAAGTAAAGTGTAACCAGCGTGTGAGTTCTTTCCTTAGAACTTAGAAAATTGTTCCACAGTTCTGAAGTACCTGAAATCAGACAGAAGCTGTCTCCTTAAGCAAAAACTCCTCAAAAGCCAGAATACTTGTTGCATGATTCTTGTGAACCTAGCAAGAACTCCCTCCTCCCACAAACATCACTCATATTTTGTAGAGATTAAAACATAACACAAGAAAAGAGACAAGGTATTTAAAAAGAAGATGAAACTCACGTTTAAAGTCCAAGTGGCAATGAAGTTGATCTGACATTGTTGAACTTAACCTTTTTACTTCATTTGCAAAGCATTTTTTTAAAGTTGCAGCTACTGGATGAGTTTGTTTTCTACCCCTCCAGTCGCTAACATAAATATATTTTCATATTACCTTTTCAAGAGTGTTCTGTATGATTGCAACAATTTTACAGAATTGCATTCATGATGAAGTCAGAGACTCAAGAAGAGGCACTTTCTAATCACTTGGCTTGCCCTGTGTATTCTCTTTGGTTTGTCAGAATACTTCTAAAGAATAGTAGGATATTCTTATAGGATACATTAATAGTAGGATAATAGGATCTATTTCATCTCTAATTAAGTATCAGTTTAAAAACAGAAAAGAGACTTTTTTATATTCTGTCACAGGTCCAGACTTTGTGAGTAAGAACACAAAGAGAGATGAGGACACAACAATTGCCTTCTTATAAAGGCAGGTCAAACCTGGGAACTTATTTTCCTTTACCAAGAAGTCTTGAAACATAAATTCCCTGCTGAACAGAAGCAGATTTGTCACAACTAAATGGAATAAAATTGTATGTCCAATCAGTTACTTCTATTCCTTTTCTAACACCTTGTAGCAAAAAATAATAATAATAAAACAACAACAGCTTAACCAAAAATGATTTAACTATAGTCCTATTTGAATCCAAAATGTTAAATGCTTATTTCATTTCCACAAATAAATTATTTTGTTAATCAAAGCCATGTATTTGTGAGAATTTAAACACAAGTAGGTTACCATTTGAAAATGTAAAAGTTTTTTGTATAACTTTTCACTATATATGTTCAAACTGGAAATGGAGATTTTTCTTGGAAACTACTTTCATTGACATTGTTATACATGTAAATGGATCAGTCTTCAAAATAGGACTATAATCAAAGTTTACAATTTATTAAAGGAATAGAGGTAAGCAAACAGCGCTGGGTGCGCCGAAGTCTCTGCTCCACCAAGATGCACACCAGTTACATCAAGCAGATGATTTTTATGCTCCTACACCAACACATATTCATTACTACTTCTAAAAAAAAAAAACAGAGTTATTATAATAAGTTTCCAGAATCCAAACCCTCCTACTGGAGCATGCATATCAGTCTCTGGTGGTCCCTCTGGGGGTCTCTGGGGGTCTCTCGTGCTGAAGGCTCATAGTCTTCCTCCCTCTTGTCCTTCTCCTTTGTCCAACTTGGCTGTATGTCAGAGACTTGTGCAGCATCCCCTGCAAGCTTTGTCTTTTAGTTGTTAATCAGCTCTCCCTGTCTCCTTAATCTCCTGGCCAGATATCAGAGACTTGTATAGTGTCCCATGCAATAGTCGTAATAGTTAGCAGTTATTCTGAAACCCCCCAGATATCAGAGACTTCAAGGAAAAGCCTACAAATACATTTCCCTTCAAGCTCTTTATTGACATGAATTGCTAAAACATTCCTTTGCAAGATACAAGAATTATATACATTAACCACTCTGTTTTTCTTAGACTTGCGGTTATACCAGTGTATGTGAGACAGAAGGTCACATCATACCATGTGGCCCTAGCATTGTTCCATATTGACACGAATCAGATGAACACATTTCACAACATTAACACAGCTACATGTTTCTCATGAAGGCATAATGAAGATATTCTATTGTTACATAACCTATTTGTAAATTAAGTTGCTTTTTTTTTTTTTTTTTTTTTTTTTCTCTGATAGGAAACCTCTCAGAAGTCACCATCCAAACTCAGAGAACCACAACCCTCTGTGGTGAGTTTATCATGACCAGTTGCCAGATGCATACAGACACATCCACCTCACTTCTGAGACTCAGCTTCACTCCTTTATCCTCAATTCTTTTACCTACTTCCCCATGAGTAGTGCAGGAGGATGAGGAATGGCAGCTGTGGTCAGACCATAACAGTTCCATTCTGCTGCTTCTTCCTCCACACATCACACACTGTGACTCTCCATGGGCTGCAGGGAGCCCTCTCTGCTCTAGTACCTTAAGCACCCCAGCCTAACTCTCCTCTCCCCCTGGTGTCCACAGGGTTGTTTCTTGTAGTTTTGCGGGGTTTGATTGGTTGTTGTTTTTTTCTTAGTTTTCCCTGTGGTGGGGATATTGGAGCTGGCTGGAACCAGCTGTGTCTGGCATGGGGCAGCCATGCCTTCACTTCACAAAAGAGCCTTCAGCCACCCTCCACTCCCAAGCCCTTAAAATCTTCACCCTATACAAAAATGAACATGTGACTTACTCCGCGTCCCTCTGGAAACCCCCTTGGAAAGGATGATATGTATATAAAGGAGTCCCGCAGAAATTATACAGTGAAAAAGTAGTTGCAGTAACATTAGACTATGTGATAAGCGAATTGCTGAAAAGAATAGAGTGATCCTTTGCACAGAACTTTTATCTTTTTAATTTAAAATTTGAATTGACAGAATTTTTCTTGAAGTAGCTTATTTTTTTGTAAAAGTTATAACTGTGGTTGGAACAGACTATGTGACAAGTTGTTTTAAAATGGTGATTTATAACTAAGTTGAAAGAAAGGAAAACATTCAAAATACACACACAAAAACACACAATGCTGTAAATAATGAGTATCTTAATATTTGCTTACTTTATAGAAGTTGGGCACCTTTTGCATAACTTTTATAAAAGGGATGGCAGAGAAAATAGTTTGCTACTCTTCTGTCCACCCTTCTGTCCCTAGTCCCCTGTGACCTTGAGAAATATTCTGAGGCATGTACAAGGCTCCATTCCTTTATTTTCTCAGTCCAGGGAGGAAATGTGTATCAACCATGACCACAGACTATATAGCTCAAGATCCTGGTATATTACTAATTTTCAGAAATACTTTTGTTTAATTCTAATCAAGCACTTTAAAGAAATCAGACAGTAAAAGCAAGGGCTTTTTAAGAAATACCTGGCAACTTTGTCACTATGAAAATGCCTACCACTAGATTATTTTCTTACCCAGTACCTGTTTTTCTTCATCATTCTATACTTCCACACCAGTTTGGGTGGTGAGTTATAGACCTAGTTGTAGGCAGTTTATCATTTGCATATGATCCTTGGAAAGACAGAAACAGAAAAGGAAAAAAAAATCACAGATCAGGAAAGTCAGTTTTCATCCTGTCTCGAACTGTCAGCCTCAAAGCCTCAGCAAAAGTAGTAGAGCTAGCCATACACAAAGGGTGAAAACATTGCAATAATAGCCGTCATCTTAGGTTTGCTATCTCCCGTCCAGAATACAAGGCAAAAAGTATCTATATACAGAAATATGCAGTCTGTATGAGCCACAGTGGTTTACTCTGGAAGTTTCTTTATTCAGCATGAATAACAGGAACTATAAAGAACTGGATTAAAAATCAAAATGAGTCTACTAGACTGGCGTACTTAGCTCCAATCATGGACCTCTTCTACTTGCATATTCAGGACAGCCTTCAAGGTCATAAGTATATTCTCTGTATACAATTTTTGTTAAAAAATGTTGTTAACGTTTCTCTAACAACTCTTCTGCTGTTCTGGTGGAGAAACAAATGTCTGGAAACTGAAATCATTAGTGTTTAGTAGTTTCTGCTACAATAGTGTAAGACACTCCCAAGGTTTGAGGCTGTGAACTTCTAGGTTGCAGTTTTCTTTCCCAGAGCTCAAATTTCTTCTGTTTTTCAGTTACCATTAAAACAAGCAAGACCTGGCAACTGTATTTTACAAAACCAAGATAATTACACTATAACATGAACAATTTGATATATACACAAAAATAACACTTTAATGCAAATTTATTTTTTATATTCTCCTAATCATTCACTCTGCATTAGTGCTCTCCTGCATGAAGTGGGATTCCTCTTCCTCCACTTTGTTCTCTTTTGATCCTTCAAATCTCCTCAGTTTTCTTACTACCTGGACTTCGATACAAAAGGCACAGTCAGAAAGAGTTATTTTTTCAGACAAGAACAAGTTAACCTGTGGACTTCCTTTTGAATTAACAATCATGTGGATTAGTGTTATTAGTATGTTATATTGAACACTTGAATGCATCATCCAATATGGAGTATGAAATAAAGTATACACAAATAATCCCTATTTTAACATACATACGCTACGACATGAGTGTTAGGTAAAAATATATACTAAAGTTTGTTATTCATCCAACAGTCACTACTTGTTGATTGCCACGCCATAATGCAAAGCTCACCTCTGAGAAATACTGAGTCAGGCAAGGAGAAATTTGCTTAACATGTTGTAGAAGAGGTATCTTGGTAGAAATCTGTTAATGTATACTGTTCAAAACAAACAAATTCCAAATTCATGCAAACCAAACCAAACCAAACCAAACCAAACCAAACCAAACCAAACCAAACCAAACCAAACCAAACCAAACCAAAAAAAAACCAAAACCAAAAACAAAAACAAAACAAAACAAAACAAAACAAAACAACAACAACAAAAAAAAACAGTACAACAGTTCAAACAGTTGTCTTCCCTCTTCCTTCCCTGGCCCCCCAAATCAACAAACCAAAAAAAACAACTTTAGAACAACTACCAGACATAAACACACTGGTAACTATGTTCTGAATTCATCTTGACAACTGTAGAAGCTAAAAAAAAATATGTTGATACTTTGTCATCATCAAATAAGGCTTGATTTCACACCCGTAAGCTGGGGTTTATTTTCTAAACAGAAACTTTGACACTAACATTTTTTCACATATAAGCCCTAATAGACATTTAATTAATGATTCTGATAACTGATGAGGCAGTTGATGAGCTCTGAAGTTAACTATCTTCTTCAGAATTTATGTAACTGATTAAGATAAGAAAAACCTTTGGGCAGAAATATTGCCACTCTTACAAGTGGTAGGTTCTTTATCACAAACACAAATACATGCAGACTGTAAAAAGTGAGGTTTTTTAAAAATGTATTATGCAGAGTTTACTGAGAGAAAGGTAACTGAAGAGTTTAAGCTTAAATTCAAGGAATGAAAATTTTCCAAAACAGAAAGAAAAAATTTGATACTCAGCAGAACACATGTTGGGGAATAAACATACAAACAAGCAAACAAACAAACAAAAAATCCTAATATATTAAAAGTGTGATCTTTGAAGAGAATAATTTGCTATAGAATTGCATATAGTTCTGAATTGCTATGATTCATAGAATATTAAAGCTAAATGAAGAAGCCGAAACAAGAAAGTGAAACAATTGTTAAAAAGGAAGGTTTGTGTATATCAAACTATGGGAATTCATGTCTGAAATGTATGGCAAGTTTCCAGTACAGTTAAGTTTATTCATGAGCAACAAAAGCAGAAATTTATTGAGAATACTTACAATTAATAGTTTACAAATTAATAGGTTTTTAGGTACATATAATTCAAATCTGTTAACAGATGTGAAATTGCAATCATCCAATAAAAACATCATGTATAAAACTCATTTCATGACTGTTTTGTTTGTTTGTTTGTTTGTTTTACAGATCAAGTTAGACTGAATAAATAGATGTATATACAAAATATAATATAAAATATAAAATACAATATTTCTTTAAAGGAGTTCTTTCCCCATCTGAAAACTATAATCATTGTCACACACAAATGAATATGCAAATATAAAGAGAAATCAGTCTAACTCATTGCATTCTTTGCTTACCGTATACTCTCTGTGGTACATGTGCAAAGATTCCCTAGGCAATACAATTCCCTAGGGTATACAAGGTTAGTGCCAGTATAGACAGGAAGCATTCAATGAAAGAATTAAATATTAGTTGTAATTTATTACTAATTATAAAATCTTAGCAAACACATGCTTTGTTGCATAGTATATTATCTTTAGCTTGCATAACATGCCTAACAACCTATGAGAGTGAATACAGAAGAGTGAAAGTAAATATTTTTTCTACTTACATCCAGATTGATCTTATTATGTGCTGTAAAACCCATATATCCTCCTTTTCACAATTACATACTGCTGGTTCTGTATTCTCTTAAAATTTGTTACTCTTTTCTAATTTTCTGTACCCTTTTTGAACATTATTTTTTATTATTTCTGAAAGTACTATTCATTCATGACAAACAGTAAGCAACTTCATTACTGAGCTCTTTCTGGATGGAGTGAATGTCTGTCAGGTGTGGCTTTAACTGACAAAATGTGTTGTCATGTCCTGTTTAGGGAAAGAGTCCTTCATTCTCTCAGGACCAAAAAATAATAAAAAAAAAATGTTGGCATCCTTTTACCTTGTTCCACAGATCTGTTTTTACACTTCTTTTCGGGGGAGGGAGGGTGCTTGAAAGCACCACTGAATTTCAAAAATTGTAGATTTACAAAACAATGGACTAAAAGTAAATGGAAAAATGTTACCCAAAACAGATATAAGTTGTATTACAATTTATATGATGCTTTTATCCACTTGCTTTTATCCACTGAGTAAATGTATGTCTAGGATGTTAACTGTTCCAAAATGATAGAAATATTATTCCTATTATCAAGTCTGGACTGCATGAAGTACAGTAATTCTGAAAT
This sequence comes from Anas acuta, assembly GCF_963932015.1. Lineage (NCBI taxonomy): Eukaryota > Metazoa > Chordata > Aves > Anseriformes > Anatidae > Anas > Anas acuta. Next base: position 99,047,135 of record NC_088979.1, on the reverse strand, counting down.
GAAGAATATGAACTCTTGAAAATATTAATGATACACAGAAAATACATCAGTTTTTAACACTAAGCCTATAAACATAAGCCTAATCACAGTGAATATATTCAGATTTACTGAATATATTCCAAATTTTCAATGAAGAAATAGAAAAGTCACATGTTTAAAAATTTTGAAAGAGTCAAAGTATTGAAGGACTTAAAAATACTTTGTAACAATCTTCATTATAGAACTGAACCTGCTATTGGGAACAGGTGTGATTTTATGTGCATTGCTTGATGGTATGCATAAGTTCTAACATATTCAGATGGTTCAGATGGTTTGAATAAAAAAAAAAAAAAAAAAAAAGATTTTGGAGACAGAGAAGAAAATATCTATAGTAGTCATTATAAAGTATGTTTTTTGTCCGATAATAGAAATACAGATTTTTTATAAATCATTATGACCAATATTAATCTAACAACAACATAGGGACTGACAACTTTAAAAATGATAAAGAACTCTGGAAATGTGATTTAATCTTACATGATCTCCATTGCTACTATTATGTATTCGATGGGAAATCTAGAAAAAGTTAGAGGGGGAGATATTTCTGTTGTTAAAGAAGATAAGCAATAAGTAAATGCAACTTAAAGTTAGAATTAAATTTGGTAGCATAATTAGGGTATCAGTTTGTAAAGCACCTTGTGACATAGCACTTCTTAATTAAATAAAAAATCTGGAAAACAAGGGTAGAGCAGACAAAACTCAGTGCCTTTTTTTTTATAAGAAAAATAACAATGGTAAATTCATCCTGACTAAAATAAATAAATAAATAAATAAACTACTTAGCCCACAAATTGAGACATTAGACATTACATCAGTAAGAAAAAGATAACAATTCAGTTAGAGAATTAATTTTTCATTTAATACCCAGTACCTTATTGCTGTCATGATGGACAAAATTGACACTGAAAGCACAGATTCACAGATTGAAATTGAAATCTTGCAGATATAATACAGCTAACAGCAGTTACTCCTTCCACACATACCTTCAACTATTACTACAGAACTGGATTTCAAGTAAAAGTTAAGGAAGACATACAGTTTTATAAAAATTATGCTTACAATGAATAAACACAGATTTATAACTTGTTACGACTGCAAGAACACTAAAATGGTTTCACACATTTATGTTGAAACTGTGTTAAGATGTCTTCTACACTGTCTACTTGAATACAGAATTTTAGCTGGAGCATACTTTAGCAGGGATTATTTACGAAGATGTTTCTGAAGAGGTAAACTGTGTTACAACCAGTACATTTTGAAATGAAAGTGATGTGAAAGAGGTAGGTTTGTAATCACTGATTTACAAAGGCAGATATTAATAGCTCATCTAGGATTTTGTCTGGCCTTCACATTTTCTGGTGCTCATAAATTATAACTGTGGTGTTACTATAACAGGTAGAGATGATTCAGTATTCAAAAAACAGTTTGGAAATTAATGATATTGTTTGGACTTCCACATGTATCTTTCTAAAATGTAAACATACCTAGCTATGTCTGCTGATGCATCAACTGGGAGAATATTCATGCACAAAACATTGGGAACATGAATGTAACCATATTGCTTACCCCTGGAGATACGTATCTACATTATAGATCAATTATACTGATATTTATAGCATTACGTTTACTTCTCCAAAATCGATGTTTCACAAGCACACTAGATTCACAAATTGAAATATTTCCAAAGATGAAAAACAAATGAATGAAGATATTGATCACACTTACACTGATAACAACACACACACTGCATTCATTTTTTCACAGCTGAAAGAGAAGAATTAATTCATTGCAAATATATTTGCCTTGGAATTGTTCAAAGGCAATGGAGTTTTCAAATAACTAATATTATATATATGTAATATGTATATTTATTAATAACTACACTATATTATTGAACAGATTTTATTGTGAATGCTTCAGATGAACGCAAATAAATCTTGGCTCTGGCTTCTGAGTTTAAGATATAGAAAAATAATGATAGCATAAAGTAAAATAATAATTTAACATTTCACCTCAGTGAGCTGAGGGTACATATCCTCACCCCGACTCACAGACATACTACAAGTATTTTGACACAAACACAGAATCCAATCTAAGTTTAAACTGAAAGAACCATGCTGTGTGCAGATTCAACTAATTAAAATTTTAAATATAGCTACCCTATGATCTGTAAAGCAATTTCAATCAATGAACTATTTTAATTACATCAAATGCTTTTATAAAAGGGGTTTTAATTGCAATCTACTTTAGCTATCCATTAGTTAATACATTCACATGAATGAATATAACTCATAGTTAGGATATCTTGATCATATGGCCAACACAGACAAGGTAACATGCTGATGTTTGCAAAAAAATTACCCTTATCTCTTGTTAAGGAGAGTAGAAATATTTTTAAATATTTGGTGAAATTTTATTCATATTCTGTTTATTCAAGGGTATTGTTCTTGTATTTCAATGGTAAACATTCAAAAAAAAAAAAAAAAAGAAAAGAAGAAGAAAAAATAAAAAGATCACAGAGTCGTAGAATCATAGAATAGTTTGGGTTGGAAGGAACATTAAAGATCATCTGGTTCCAACACCTCTGCCATGGGTAGGGAAACCTCTCACTAGACCAGGTTGCCCAAAGGCCCATCCAGCCTGGCCTTTAACACTTCCAGGAAGGGGTCACCCACAAATTTCTGGGCAACCTGTTACAGTGCCTCACCACCCTCAGAGTAAAGAATTTATTTATATCTTAACTAAATCTGCCCTTTTTAAATTTAAAACCATTATTCCTTGTCATAGTACCCCTTTAGGTAATAGAAGGCCACTATAAAATCTCCCTGTAACCTTCTCTTCTCCAATCTGAATAACTCAAACTCTCTCAGCCTGTCTTCATAGGAGAGGTGCTCCAACCCCTTGATGATCTCTGTGGCCTTCTTCTGGACTCATTCTAATCCTTCCATGTTCTTCTTGTGCCAAGGGACCCAGAGCTGAACACAGTACTACTGGTGGATTGTCATGAGAGCAGAGTATAGGAGGAGAATCAACTCTCTTGTCCTGCTGGCCATGCTTCTTTTGATGCAGCCCAGGATACAGTTGGCTTTCTGGTCTGCAAGCACACATTGCTGGCACACACTGAGCTTCTCATTGACCAACACCCATCTACCCTCCCCGTCCTTCTCAGCACTGCTCTCAATCCATTTATCACCAGGTCTGTACTGATGCTCAAGTGGCCAAGAAGGCCAACAGCATCCTGGCTTGTATGAGGAATAGTGTAGCCTGCAGGACCAGGTCATGCCTCCTCCTCACTTCTTGCTCATCTCCAGCCTACTGGCTCTGGGGAATTTTAGAGAGAATCTGGATGCTGTGCCAGAATTGCTCAGCAATAGACAAAACATTGATGTGATACCATTGTTGTGTAGCTGTTCTAGCTACAAATGAAGAGCACGACACTACATGGGCCACTGCAGGGGGTTAACTCCATCCCAGTCAGACCTGGTACAGACATGTGGCTAGTGCTTTTGCTGGTGAAGACTAAGGCAAAAATGTCATTGAGTACCTCAGCCTTCTCCATATGCCAGATGACCAGGTCTCCCATTTCCTTCTGGAGAGGGCCCATATTTTCCTTAGTCTTCATTTTATCACTGATGTAGAAGCCTTTCTTGTTGCTCTTGATGTCTCTGGCCAAATTTAATCCTAACAGGGCTTTGGCTTTCCTAATCTGACCCCTGGATGCTCTGACATTGTCTCTGAATCCCTCCCAGGCTATCTTTCCTTACTTCCACCTTCTGTAGGCCTTGATTTTCTCCTTCAGTTTGGCCAGGAGCTCCTTGTTGGTGCAGACCTCCTGATGTCTTTTTCACAAACTTCCCCTTTGTTGGAATGCATTGTTCTTGAGTTTGGAGGAGGTGATCCTTGAATATTAACCAGCTTTCTTGGGCCTCTATTCTGTCCAAGGTTTTGTCCCGTTGTACTCTACCAAGCAGATCCCTGAAGAGGGCAAAGTCACATCTCCCAGAATCCAGTGTAGTGAGCTTGCTGTGCTCCCTCCTCACTGTCCTCAGGATCCTAAACTGAATCATTTCATAGCCACTGTTGTCAAGGCTTCTCTTGAGCTTCATATTCCCCACCAACCCCTTCTTGTTGGTGAGAATAAGGTCCATTGTGGCACCTTTCTTCATTGGCTCCTCTACCACTTGGAGAAGGCAGTTGTACTGCTGTAGTGTTCCTCCAAAAGATACCAGGATGGTAGAAGTACCCCATGGGACTTGCGAACATGAGTCTATAGAGGGCCTCATCTGTTTGGTCATCCTGGACGGATGCTCTGTAGCAGACCCCCGCTATAATGTCACCTGTCCCTGCACTACCTTTAATCCTGACCCACAAGCTCTCTGTCAGCTCCTCATCCATCTCCAGTCAGAACTCCATGCACTCCAGCTGCTCATTGACATAGAAAGCAGTGACACCTCATCATCTCCCTTGCCTGTCCTTCCTAAAGAGCCCATATCCTTCCATTCCAACACTACAGTCATGGGAGCCATCCCACCATGTCTCCGTAATGCCAATGACATCACAGCCCTGCAGGCATGCATACATCTCTAACTCCTCTTGTTTATTGCCAACTCTATACGTGTTAGCATAGAGACATTAAAGATATTAAAGCTGGGCCCCTGATGAAGCTGACTTACTGGCTGGAGTGGCTGGAATTCCTTTTTGCTGTTCGTCAGGTGCTCTCCTGCTGATTCATAACCCTTTTCCAGATTCTGGACATTTATTGCTAACACCGGCATCAAACTAGGAGGAGTGGGATGAATTGAGGTTCCCTACCCCAGCAACTTTAGTTTAAAGCCATCCTCACCAGCCAGGCAAGCCTATGACCAAAGATGCTCTTATCCTTCTCTGACAGGTGGATCCCATCAACTCCCAGCAGACCAGGTTTCTCAGAGTACCATGGTCTAAGTAGCTGAAGCCCTCTATGTAGCACCAGTTCTGTAACCATCCGTAGATTTGCTAGATTTGACTGGTCCTTTCAATCCCCTTCACTTTGACTGGCAGGACTGATGAAAAAACTACCTCTACTGCTGGTCCCAGTACTCTGTATTCCCTCTTGATACTCCCCAGACAGCTCCTGGCTGCATCACTGATGCCCATGTGAAACAACAGCAGTGAATAATAGTTATTAGTCTGTACATGGCTTGGCAATGGCATCCCTGATACAAACCCCTGGTAAGCAGTAGACTTCTCTCAAGTGCAGGTGAGGTCAGATGGGTTCTTCTGTACCTCTCAGAAGAGAGCCTTCTACTGCTATTACCGGTTGTCTTTTCTTAGTTGAACTGGTTGTTGTACTGGGAACAGACTGGGCTGCCTCACTCAGCTCCAGCCCCCCTTCAATAAGTCTTTCCTTTGCAGTTTGCAGAGGGGTGAAGTGGTTCTATAAGGGTACCTCAAGCTCCGGGGGAAGACTCGTCCTCCTGCTGGTCTTTGTCATTGCCAGCTTCCACCCTCCAGTGTTATTGCCCCCCCACCCCCTTCTTTCTGTGAGTGTCAGTGAGGAAAATGTCAGTTTCAGGCAGTTTGGCCATGAGCTGCGGGTCCACTTCAGACCATCCTAGGATCCAACTGCCTAACTGCTCCTCAGCCTCCCAGATACTATGCAGCCTTTTCACTGTCTCCTGCACCTTGGCCACCTGCTACAGGAGGTCCTCCACTAGGGCATACCTTTTGCAGGCAGGCCTGTCACCTGTCCATGCTCCAGGAGAAAGGTGTGGGCAATTGAGTCAGGCTTAAGTATTTTATACACTGACTTTTACATGAATGATAAAAAAGTAAAAATAAAAATAAAATAAAATAAAATAAAATAAATAAATAAATGTTATGAAACATGTCATTAAAGTCTTCACAAAACTTTTTCCTTTTTTTTTTTTTTTCTTTTTAATGTATGCAGATATGTAAATAAATTCCTGTCAATGTAAAATTTAGTTTTTGTTGCTTTCCTCATCACCTAATCTTTAGTTTGTAAGGAGCAGGGTGTTATTACAAACTAATAACAGCAATGGAGTAAATTCTGTAGAGATACATGGTGTCACAGCTGTCAACATAAGAGAACAGAACAACAAAGCCCATCTTCTCTATTTAATTTCTACATTCTAATGCTTATAGTATTGCCAGCTTTCTAGCAGGCTTCACAAAGCATAGCAATTGTCTGAGAAGTACAGATCCTGTTTTAATGCCATTGTGCAAAAAAAATGATATTTCCGGACCAAATTTACCCTATATTGTTCAAATTGAAGTATTTGGAATCTTAGCTGTCATTTGGAGGCCCAACTGTTGTGTTTAGTTAGCTGTTGCTGAAAGCTAAATGGTATCTCACGACAGTTCTGTCACAAAGCAGCAAGTTAGGAAAGAATCATCTGATGAATCAGTATCCATATTGGTGAAACAGAAATGCCAATAGAGAAAATTATTTATGATCATGGTAATTATTCAGAAGAATGCTGCTATGAAAAGTTATTCGCTCTGTAAAAGGCGTAATCTGTATAATTGTTACTGCCCAGTTACTGTCCACTTGCTAAGTATATACACCAATGATAAAGGACTCTTCACAGTCTTCAAGAAGTGTGAGCTATTTTGAATATTCAGATTCCAGGAATTACAGTAATTTAAGTTGAAAGGTATTCTGCTTTGTTTAGACAACTAAAGTAATTTACCTTCATGCGTAATCAAGCAGGCTTGCATTTTACTTGAAATAGAAAAGTTAGTGTGCAGTAAATACTGCACAAATAATTCCAAACTGCAGAAATTCACAATATATATAATTATTATTTTTAAAGTATTTTGAAAAATTCACATGCTTTCAGCTTTTAAAGTATGACAATGGATTGTATTTTGTCCTGAATTTATCGTATTTATCCTTTGATCTTTGATTCCAGCAGATATACTCCAATATTACTAATTATTTTCTCAGCACTGCAGGTATAGCAGACAATATCTTTCAAGTTCTAAAACATTCCAACTCTAGCAACTAACATTTGGTGATTTTAATCAATTGTTTACATCTCTATTAAAGAGGAAAAAATATGGAAACAGAAACCTTCACAAATCTTACAGTATTTGTAAGTACTGTAATATAATATGTATATAAATCATAATTTATATACAAATATGGATGCTCAGAAAAATGATATTAAGTTATTCAACATTAAATTGGTTGTAGAGTTTAAACCATGTTTTGAACCATGGTAAGAAGAAACTGTTTCTTGCTATATGCCTATGTAAACATTGCTTAACAACAACAACAGCAGCAACAACAACAAAAAAATCTTCAACCTGTGTGTATTTCAACTGAACTCAGTAATTCAGTAATGTTAAAATATAAGTAAAATTGTATTGCACTAACTTTCAAAGGAGGGATATATCTAACAGGTGATGAAATTATGTTCAGAAACCTGCATGTCATATTTAATATTATTTAGGGGTGTCAAATTTGTGAATGTGTAAAATGTGTATGGACAAGAATAAAGAACCCAGATCTTAGAAGTATTTAAAAATGTTTATTGCATTTTTTGGTGTCTCATCTAAACTTCATGTTTGTTAGTTAAAATGACGTCATGGTGGAGAAGTACAACTTTTCTTAATTCTTTTCAGAATTTATTTTAATATTTCTTTTGCTTATTAAAATTGACGATAAAATGCTGCAGGTAGAGATGCACCGTTTTTAAAGGTGGAATATATTAAAACAGACTCTATCACCAATCAGTCATTATACACCACTTACAGCAATATTAATTCCATGTATCCTAATTTTTTTTAGTACAGTATCAAACGACAGATCTTTTAAGCTTCCAAAGAACATTATGTTTATCTCTGACTTTAGAATGACCATATCAGTTTGCACACAGAGGAAAGTTTTGAAGATTTCCTCCCCATCCCATTATCATTTTTTTCCTCCCCATCCCATTATCATTTTAACTTAACAGTGTAATCAGTTACTGAGAAGGACCCATATAGACCCAAATAAGGTTAGCCACCATTTTCTGGTGTTCTGAGCAGTTGGAATAGACTTGAAAGTTTAATTTGACAGCCCTCTATAGAATTTTCAGAGCAAGCAAAAATACAAAACCACACTAATTTTTGATAACTGCAAAAATCTTAATTTTTGTTCATTGCATACCAGATATAAGCACTATTTCTTTTACTATCCAGTCTCCAAGGACAGGATTTTGCTGACTCAACAAAAGGTATACAAACCTTTCCAAAAACCATGAGTTACAAAGTGATAGAAAGAAAAAGATTTCCAAACATCGTAGACTGGATACAAGTGAATGTGAATGTGAATTCTTCATAAATGGTATCAGTTTCATCACAAAAGTGGCTAGATTTAAGTAAATTCTTTGTAGGTATGGGCACACGAAAAGTTACTGACTCATCAAAAGACGCAAGGAACCCTGAGGTGGGCTGAAAAGAATCTGATTAAGTTCAACAAGGAGAAGTGCAAAGCCCTGCACCTGGCAAAGAACAACCTCATGCACCAGTGCTTGTTGGGGTCTATGGGGGCTACCCCATTGGAAAGCAGATTTGCTGAAAAAGCATCTTGGTGGACTTGAAGTTGAACATAAGTCAGCAAGGTGCTGACTGCCACTAAGAAGGCTAATGATATTGTCTGCATTAGACAAAGTATCACCAGAAGGTCAAGGGAGGTGATCCTTCCCCTCTAATCAGTATTGTTGTGGCCCTACTCAGCATTCATGAGGCCACACCTGGAGAACTGCGTCTAGTTCTGGGCACCCCAGTACAAGAGAGTCATGGACATGCTGGAAGGAGTCCAACATAGATCCTCAAAGATGGTGAAGGGACGGGAGCATCTCTCCTATGATAAAATGCCTAGTGCTGGGACTGTTTAGCCTGCAGAAGCAAAGGTTCAGAGTAAGAGTCATATCAATGACTACAAATACTTGTAGGGCGGATGAAAAGAAGACAGAGTCATGCTTTTTCCAGTGGTGCCTGATGACAGCATAAAAGGCAATGAAAACAAAATGAAATGCAGGAGGTTCTGTCTGAAAGTGAGGAAACACTTCTTTGCTGTGAGGTTGACTGAGTTCTGGAACAGGTTGCACAAAAACGTGGAATCTCCCTTCTCGGACAACTTCAAAATCTCTCTGGGTCCTAGGTAGCCTTCTCTAGGTGACCCTGCTTGAGCAACTAGATGACCTCTGGAGGTTCCTTCCAACCTCAACCATTCTGTGATTCTGTGAAGCCACACAGAGTATGCCTTAGATAGTAAACTATAGGTTTAGGCAAACATAACATTGACTTGCTGAACTGATACTTCAACCTCTACTGATACAGAAAGCACAGAATTTGAATTTCAGTCTATGAAAAACAGCTTTATACCCCAGGCAGATTGTATTAATTGTGAGACAAACTGCTAAGTTCTATTTATTTATTTGTTTGTGCAGAGAAGGAAACTTCCAAAGAGATGATTTTAGAATTCCTACTCTCACTTTTAAGAGCCAACACTAATTGCCGTTCCTAAAACAATAATGAAATCTAAATATCCAGTGTAATTTCATTTTTATAGTGGGGTAGAGCAACTTTATACAGCCTTAACTATACAGCCCTTGTTTCTTTTGCCTCTATGAAAAGTCAAAAGCCAATTAGTATGGAACTTTCCCTGACAATCTCAGAGAAGAAAGTCAAATTGAACTTAGAGTCATTTTTAATCTTTGTTCAATTCATTGGTTGGAAGACTATCTGTGGTGGTTTTACTTGGGTGAGCAGCCAAGTTCCACCATGGCAGCTCTCTCACTCCCCCTCCTCAAAGAGGAAGGGGGAGAAAATTAGGCACAAAGAGCTCAAGGTTTAAGATATGAATGATTTAATTAAAGGGAAAAGTGTGTGTGTGTGTGGGGGGGGGGGGGGGAGGAGGAGGAAAGATAAAGAGAAAAAAAGCAAAGGCCTCATGGAAGCACAGAGAAGAAGAAGAAGAAGAAAAATCAGTTAGTCTGTACTTCCCATCAATGAGTGATGTTCAGCCACATACTGGGAAGCAGGGCCTCAATACACATAGCAATTGTTCAGGACAGACACTTCCACAATGAGAGCATCCCCTTCTCTTTCCCTTTTCTCACCTTTTATTGCAGAGTGTGACACCACATGGTATGGAATATCCCTTTGGTCAGTTTAGGTCAGCTGCCCTGGTGATGTCCACTCACCATCACTTGCCTATCCCTAGCCTGCTGGCTCTGGGGTGCTTGGAAGGAGTTCTTATGTGGTGCCAGAACTGTGCAGCAATAGATACAACACTGTTCTAGCTACAAGTGAAGAGCATAGCTGTATGGGCTGCTACAGGGAAAGTTAACTCCATCCCAGCCAGACCCAGCACACTATCTTATAAGAGTTTTTGTTTTGTTTTGTTTTGTTTATTGTATATTTATATAACATGATGTTACCTCAACATTTGTGATCTTAGATGTTACCAAAGAAAGAATCCTTTCTGTTATTATTCTTTTATTGCAGTGGTTGTAGGAGGCAGCAACAGACAGAGAAGAGGAGATATTGTGGATATATTATTATAGGTATTATGAAAAGCCTATAGCATGAAGACCCTGAATATGACTTTGTTGCTTGACTAGTGCATTAAACATCATCTAATTCAAGGTTGATTGAACTTGACTGCTTGGTTTTTAAGAGACACTTTCAATTGACCAAACTGCCTCAGAAAGAAAAAAAAAAAAAAAGACTCCTGTTTATGCATCACAACTCAAAGAAAGAAAAAACGTTACAGGTTTGCAGAAATCAGTTCATCTGACATGATTGAAAAGGTGTTACAAAAAGTCTGGTCAAAGACTGATTTATATCTAAATAAGACTCACAAGCACAGAATATTTTGCCAATTTTATCACTACCTCTTCTGCTAAATCCTTGTCTAGACTTCTAGGTTATATTTCAAATGTTCAAAGAACAATGTGAACTAAATAGTTCCTTAGTCTCTAACTAGTATATCTCTTCTCCATCATTTTAACAATAAGAGATTATATTGCTAAAAAATGTGTACCATACTTTTATTCTGTAATTTTTGAGTAATTCCTGTCAAATTACAGAATAAATAATACAAAATAAATTGACTCATTGCTCAATACTTTAAGCAACTACTGTATTTTTCCTTATACACGCTTAACGCCTCTGAAGTTTTCAGAATTTTTTGATACTCCAATATACAAAAAAGACTTAATGGGACATATAGCACTTGCAGTAATTTACTGATATTTACAGTATAATGTACAGCTATGCTCTTCAAGCATCATTTACCTTAAAATTCTATAATTTACAGGAATTTAAGTTTCTTAGTAATAAACAGATATCATATTGTTTTGATTGTTTGAAAAGTTCATAGAGATTTTTTTTTTCTCCTAAATAAATAGTTTGTGTATCCTTTTGAGGGCCGTATCAGAATTTAAAAAGTTAGAAAAGAAAGCAACTTAACAGAATGAAAGAGTGCCAGTGTGAACTACAGGAAAAAAAAAAAAAAAAAAGAAATAACAGATCTTGCCTACAACCTAAAAGTATATGAACACAGTCAATTTACCTTCTTGGATACCTACACTGATACCATTGAATTAATCTTTCCCACAGAAAGATCCACATGCTCGGATTTTTAGAGATATTTGAGATATTTGTAGAGATATTTGAGATGTCTGCATTGCCATCAGACAGATAATCCCCTAAACATAGCCAACATTTTCACAGCATGTGAGTCCATAACAAAAAAAATGGGTACCTTTACAACATTTGCCTTCCCAGTAACCTCAGTGATTGAATAAGCTTGCACAGTTTGGGTCCTTATGTTAGCTTAAACACAAAATATCTTTTTGAAGAGAGGAGGAAGATAATCTCCCACCTAGTCTTTTACTGTATCATTTGTTCTACATCACTGAATGGTTCTACTCGCTGTGGCATCTTTGCTGTAGCGACTTTGATTGAAGATAAAACCAACTACTCATCTAGAAAATATACACAGTGACAACTGTCTGAATACAAACTGAAAGTGATGACAAATTCATCTATAAAAATTATTGGAGTTTGAACGTGAAAGATGAAAACAATTATGTTTTAAAAGCTGTGTTCATTTATTCCACGATTACAAATGCCATGTAAAAAGTGAGGTAAATTGGTTCATTTTTATTTGGTTTATAATGCACAAAACCTTTTCTATAAGGTCTGTGTTCATAAGAGATGAGCAGGAATAATTCTCAAGGAAAAACAAACAAAAAAAAAAAGAGTACTGTATCATATTTCTTAATAGCAAAGCTTTGCATGACTCTATGCAGTTATGCTATTCCAGACATAAATCACTATTTTTCTTTCTTTTTTCTTTTTTCTTTTTTTCCCCAGAAATATAAGAAATATCAGGAAAAAAAAAATCATTAATTTGCCATAAAGGTGAATTCTTTACAAAATTTAGTTAAACAAATCTAAGATGTCAAGAACCTTTTCAAGTTTGTTTTTGATAATGTAATATCAAAAACCCTCTCCCCTCCCCCCCCCCTTTTTTTTCCTTGTATTAGTAAGATAAAACTTTTTAAATCAGAAACACATATTTTAGCATCAGTAAAATATTTATTTTTACAGTCTATCAGATGCAGGATAAAATCCCCAATAAAATGATGGACATCATCCTCAGAACCATACGGTCATGTTAGCTTAAGTTTTAAGCTAAACCCAACCCTGAATTACCTAATCATCATGCTAGTGTTTGCTTTTTTTCTCTCTTGGCTGCTAGTCCAGATCTACAGGTCTGGAGACTCAGACATTTACCAGGGACCTGACCTTACTTCAGTGGTATTTGCAGGGACCATATAGGCGGTGCAGGCTGGTTTGGTTATGCCTTTGAATCAAGCATGACTGGGACAGTCATCCCCAACACCTTAACACTCTGAGCTAGTTGACTTTTCTTTTGACATTGGTGAGAAGTTACACCCTGAAGTTGAGGCATAAACACAAGAGCCTGCATGCACTTGATGTGGAATGGAAAATGGAATGATCTCCTTACCTAATGCAAGTTTTCTAAGCATAACACCAGCACTCATAGAAGTCATCCTCATATTACAGACTACTTTGACTGGCCTTTGCAAGAACCAAATATTAAATTCTTACATAAAGCAAAACATTTTTACTGAAGTTATTTATGTGTTCAGATCTCTGCTGCATTATTAAAAATGTAAAAGATCTGTTTTAAAATATGTATTTTAAATACATTCAGCTGTTTAAAAGCTATATTTTCAATTTATTTTTAAAGGAAGTAAAGACACTGGTACTCACTCGTACTGGGTACATGAAGGAAAAAAAAAAAAACAAACAAGCATGTTTAGTAAGACTGAAACATGATGATTTGAGGTATTGACTACACAAGTGCCTAAACTGAACTGACTGCAATAACTATCATTTCTGTCATTAGAGCAAGCGTGCATTACAGTTTAGAAGCTGAATGCACATCTGACATGCGATATATTGATTCTGACAGAACATACATGATCTTTTATGGACCAGTGCCTCAAGAGAAACAGACAATGTGATAAAAAATACAGGGCAATGAAAATAACAACAACAAAACACCTTCCAATAGCTTCTGTCCTGCTTTTTAAAGGAATATGCTAACATAGACAAAACAAACAAGCAAACATAAGATACTCCAATATGTTTTCATTACTGACAGAATTCTTACCCTGAAAAAGCAAGAGTAGATTTGTGAGAACTGGAACCCCTGAAATTTGATTTGTCTTTACGTCCTACTGCAATAACTTCAGCTTCCATCTCCTCTAATCCTGCCTTCTGCACTATGTCTTTCTTTTACTCTGTACCTCAGAATTGTTACTCCTTTTAACAAACAAGATGAGCACAGAGCTGCTGCACAGGCAGTTGTTTTGTTTGTTTTTGTTTTTGTTTTTGTTTTTTCTCTCTCTCTCTCTTTTTTTTTTTTTTCCCCTAATGTCATTGGTTTAGGTTAACCACACACTTGAGGTACAATAGAATTTTGTAATTAATAAGTCAAAAAGTTTTGTTTACTTAAAAATCATCTTTCCTTCTTGAACCAATCAAGGTAAAACTTGTTTGTGCATTTATACCTAAATCAAAGTACTGGAGAAGGGGACAGTTTGTCTCTCCTTTCTTCTAATTTGAGAATTTTTTTTATTCCCAATTTTTGAATTTTTTTGAGTTTTTGAAATAATTCCTTGGGTGAATAATCATGGCAGATATACATTCAGGCAGATTATTGTACCTGTTTTATCACTGGGACCTTGTTTGGGGTTCTCTTTTTTTAATTCAACTTTTCTTCATCTTGCACTAAATATTTTTGAGTTAAAAAAAAAAAAAAGAAAGAAAGAACTAAGATAAGACAGATGTCTGTATCTTGACAGATATCAATAACCTATATTGAATTTAGTCAAAGTAGACTAGGAAAGGTATTTGTTCTGTTATATTGTTGTCATTGTTTTTTTGTTTGTTTTGTGGTGCTTTCCAGAACAGAAGCATGATGTGGGAGAAATTTATTGGACTGATTTTTACAGCATGCTTTTGTGCAGTTTCAAAGATGATTTAATGAACAAAACCACTTAACAGGGAATTAATAAAATCTACTCCTTGTAAAAGGTCAAGTGATTTCTTTACTCCAGCCTTCCTCAATATTGTTCTATCTGATCTGTGTTGTAATAGAGTGACTTCTCTAATTGTTCAATTAAGAACCTGCTTAGATTCTGGGGATCTGCTGCAGGTGGTTCCATCATAAAGCTGGATCATGGCATTAATAGGATAAAACAAATACTCCAGATTTTTTATTATGACAATGGATCCTTGAGAAGTAGATGTCATACCTTGATATGATTACCTTGGACTATGACTCTAGCTATCTTCGAGTGTTATAATTTTTTCAGTGGCTGTAAACCACTACTCTCCAAAATCCATAGACTCTTATGATTTTAGCAGTGTTTAGATTATTCAGCTCTTGAAATTAATTCCAATATAAATTATGTCATGTATTGAAGAATGTTGAGAGATTTTTGAGATGTTAACGGAGATGAGTCCTTATCTTAATACCCAGATTCAGTTGCAGTTCCCTGCAACTATTCACCAAACAGCTGCGCAGCTTGCACTGAGGGCTCTTCTTAGTCTCCCAGGGGAAAAGAAAGCACCTCCATTTGCATCTGTAGAACAGGCCCCTGGGGAACCATATGCTAAATTTATCGATCAGTCCAGGCAACCAGATGTGGTGGCACAGGACTGTCAGAGATTTGCTTTTACAGTACGCTCCATTAACAAACAGACCCTGGCAAAGTGCTATGAATGGCTAGTGCTTCTACAGGGGATGAGGAATTCCCCTACATTATGTCAATTCTATGTGGCCTGGGCATTACAACCAATTCAGACAGTGTGGTGTGACGTAATTATTTACCATTAAATGGATAACATTCAGTTTGGTAGGCCAGAATGCTTCCAGGATTCAGATTTAAAGTTTATTTGGGATACTTTGGAACCAAAAGGGTTGAAGATAGCCCCAGTGAAGGTTCAACAGAAACAGCCATGGCTGTACTTGGGATGGAAAATATCAGACTCTACTATTCGTCCCCAGAAAGGTGATATAACTACAGTGTTACATACTTTGACAGATGTACAAATGTTCCTGGATAATATTCAGTGGGGTTGCCACATTGTATGGATTACTAATGATGACTTAGCTATATTACTACCTTTATTGCCGTGCAGGAGTGCAGAGCCACAGATTACACTAACAAATGACCACTGGCAGGCTCTTTCACAAATAGCTTCTAAGGTTGCAGCCGACACTGCTTGCAGATGTATAGCAGACGTTGCACTCTCCTTCCTAATTAGCAATCGTGTCTCATCCATTTGCGGTGATTGGTCAGTGGCAAAAAGAAAAGGGGGAGAGTAAGGGGCGACAAAGACAGAAACGGTATCAGGAGGATGCCACTGACATTGACAGCACGGGTAATAGGAGTAGTATAAGTGACACAGGTGATGGCAAGGGTGGAAGGATAGGGCAGCATTTTTGAGTTCTGGAATGGATTTTCCTACAGGTTCAGCCAAAAACAAGTGTTCAGACACAGGCAGAAGCTATCGCAGTGTTAGTACGTGAGGGTTGCTCTCAGAGTATTGAGATCAGCGGGCAGGAACCAGGAGATCTTCCAGGATCTACTCAGGATCATTTGGAATGGTGTTTACAACAATCCATACCACTACAAGAAGCTGTGTCAGATTACCTGGGATTGGTACATTCCCAAACTCCAAAGGGGCCTCTCTGGCAAGTTATAAGATCATATAAATGGCAGATAGTACCATGGCTTTCATCCCGACCAGTGGTGGGTCGCACTCTATACACTGATGCAGGTGCAGCAAGTAGGAAGGCTGTGTGTGTGTGGTACGAGAACGGAAGTTGGGAGAAATACGTAATTCCGGAGAAGACAGGGGATTCATTACAAACATTGGCATTGTCTGCAGTTTGGGCTTGTCAGTGCTGGATGCATGAGACGATTAATTTAGTCTCAGGCTTTCTGTATGTTGTCAACATGGTAAAACGGATAGAGGATGCCTTGATACGGTAAACTAAGAGGGAGAGATTGTTATTATTTCTGCAGCTGCGAGATGCCATTCAGGGGAGAACTGCACCTTACTGTGTTATCCATATGCATAGTCATCAGTTCTTGATTGGGTTAGCAGAAGGTAATTCACAAGCAGACAAATTGGTGAGTTTTGATACTTTTTCAAGATTCATATGGACAACAGCACAGGGGGGAGAAAAAGCACACCTTGTGTGTAGACATCTGATGGTGTGTTGCCATTATGAGTGCCACAGCAGATCAAGATGGATGATGGTCCAGCGTATGTCAGCAAAAGGGTTAGAAAATTTATGAAAATGTGGGGAGTAAAGCATATCACAGGTATTCCATATTCTCCCATGGGCCAAGCGATGGTAGAATGATCACATCAGGTTTTAAAGGAACAATTGTCAAGATTAAAAGAGATCAAGAACATTGATGAGTGACTGTCCAAGGCATTGGTTGTCTTGAATCACTTATGTTTGACTAGGGACCGAGAAGACCCTCCTGCGAGTATTCATTTTCAAACAATAAATATAGCAGCACCAAATGTGTTACCACAAATAAGAATGAATTACCGAGATCCTGCTACAGGAACTTGGAACGGGCCATACGGGCACAGAAATACAAATAACACCTGTGATTACAATGACACCTGCTAGGCAGGGTTTAGAGGCTTATGGCATGGAGACAAGGGGTAACAACTGTAGCATTTGGAACAATTGTACAGCTATGACCTTACCTCCTGATGTTTTTGTGATTTGTGGGGATAGGGTCTGTCAAGGTATCCCTGCAAATGCTATAGGAGGTCCATGTTACTTAGATAAACTTACTATATTTGCTCCTAGCTTGTCGCAGTTGCATGAGATCACCAGACATAAATGGGCATTGCTCGCACCGGATTGCAATGATAATGTTGAATTGTTTGGTGTTACAGCTAGAATGGAATTGGCAAGTTTAGTGCCAGGAGTGGCATCTGAGGCCGCACTTAACAACTTAAAAAAATTGGTATGTTGGGCCGAGAAGCAAGCCTATGCCACAACAGAGATACTTGAGGAGATGTTACCAGATCAAAATAGTCTGCAACATGTGCTTTTACAGGATCAAGCTGCTATTGACTTCTTGCTTTTGGCTCAAGGGCATGGGTGTGAGGACTTTGAGGGAATGTGCTGTTTAAACCTTTCTGATGATAATGAGTCAATTCACAAATCCATTACTTTCCTGAGAGAGCACATGAGAAAGATTCAATATGATATCAATCCTTTCAATCAATGGCTCACTGATTTGTTTGAAACGATGCATAGATGGTTACTGGGATTAATCAAAGAGGGATTAAGGATTCTGTTTGTTGTGGTGTTAATCATCATTGCGTGTTGTATTGTAATAAATGTGGTTAAAGGGTTATTTGCAAAACTGTTACATCGGGCTTGGTTTGCTCAAAAAAAAAATAAAAAATGGGGGAATTGTTGAGGGATTTTTGAAACAGCAAAGATCCTATGACTTGCTGCAGCTGAGCAAAACAAGCTACCTGGACGACTATGAGAAGTTCCCATGACAGTGTTCCCACATAGCCTCACTGAGGAATTTAGAAAAATATTGTTGCCAGCAGCTGGCTTCAAGGACGGGATCTATGTGACTGATAATCACAAGGGGGTTATTTTCTTGCAGGTGGGGTTGTTTTCGTGCAGTTGTTTGTCTGAGTGCTTTTGACCAATAATCTTGTGTGAGACACTATCCGCCCCTGTTAAGTTCACTATAAAAGTCAGGCTATTTGGGTAATAAAGGGAGAGCATGATCTGACCATACTAGTGTCTGTCGTGTTTTTGGCCATTCTTCCTGCAACAGAAGAATCATGATTACTTTATCCATCCTGAAAATTCTGTACTTCACATTTATTTTATATGACTAGAGACATTTTCTTCCCACTAATTTATCGTATTTCTTTCTGTATATGAAACAAGCCTGGGTGTAAAAATTCCATGCTTTATTTCTATATAGATCACAAACAATGAAGATTGCACTTTAGGAAAACAAGCTGCAGGAAAGCTTTAACCAAGATGACAAAGATATTCTTTTCATTCTGTGGCTGTCAAAAGTGTTGCCAAGGTTTTCAATATTTTCAGCTCATTAAATAATATGATTATGATTTCAACCTGTTTCTTTGAATTTCCCTTGACAGGAAAAAAAAAAAAAAAAAAAGACTAAATAATAATAATAATAAAGACTCAAAACAGTGACATGAAGTGACACTTACAGAAGAAACAGTGAACAGTAGAAGTTATATGCATCAGAAAATGTATCTACATGGCATAATAGAACAAGAGCCACAAAGATGATCAAGGGGATGGAGAACCTCTCCTGTGAAGACAGGCTGAGGGAGTTGTGAGAAGAGAAGGTTCTGGGGAGACCTCTGAGGAGGCCACTATAGGAAATCTGAGAAAGGACTCTTTGTCAGGGAGTACAATAATAGGACCAGGAGCAATGGTTTTAAACTAAAAGAAGACAGGTTTAGATTAAATATGAGGAAGAAATTATTTACCCAGAGGGTGGTGAGGCAGTGGAACAGGTTTCCTAGAGAAGTTGTGTTCCATCCCTGGAAGTATTCCAAGGCCAGGTTGGATGGGGCACAAAGGAAATGGGAGATATCCCTGCCCATGGCAGGGTGGTTGGAACTAGATGATCTTTAAGGTCCTTTCATAAGCAGACTCAAATCATGATTCTATGATTCCATGCACAGATCAATAAGCAGATATGAAACTTACACCTGGCTATTTTGTGATTTGAGAGGATTCAATGTATTTTTTTTTTCTTACAATTGTAATACCTTTTTTGATTATGTTTTCCAACACAAGGGTTTGTTTCTTATATCTATATATATCTATATACATATATATATAATATATATAATATATATATGATATATGATATAATATATATAATATATATAATATATATATACACACACACACACAAAGAATTACTGTATTGCATTTCAGAAACAAGAGGACAGAAGACAGAATATAAACCTTTCCTGGAAGCCAAGTTATGTTAATGATCATTGCTAAAAGTAAAAGTTGAGATTTAAGTTTATTTTGACTGCGGTAATGTTGTTCAACACAAATGCCTAGACATGTTGTTTACGAACAAAGCAGTCTGGTTAATTTTAATACACTCTCTTGTATTTTGTATTGTAATTTTGTTGTTGTTGTTCTTTTTATTATTATTATTATTATTATTATTATTATTATTATTATTATTATTATTATTATTATTATGTAACTGCAGGTATCAATTTCATAAAATAGAAAATGCAAAATTTACTACATTAACTATTGTCTTCATACTCTCATTTCTCTGTCCTGTATCTGTCTCCTGAAATAAATTTTACTGACATTTCTGTCTTTGCTTCATAAATATTTTTTGATGGTTCTGCTCTTTTCCTGAAGCATAAATCTTGCATGGTTATTACAAGGTTTAACATACACATGTTGGACAAAGGACATACTCAGATAAGATGGATCAGACTTGTTTGTCTGTGACAAATTGCCTGGAAACCAACTCTTGACTTTAATGTTGATCAGTGTTGATGCTAATAGGAGAGAAAGTCCAGTATACCTACAAATACCTATAGGTACACACTTCCACAATTCATACAGTTATTACTGTTTTAAAAGTACCCTCATAAAATAGTTTTATTTTTTTTTTTATATACATCAATATTTTGTTCTTTTCATTTCATGAGAAAACATGCAACTCAAGTTCTCAAAAGGGTATGTTTTGACATTGGAGGGATGTATACAGGAGCAAGAGTTGCTAGGAAAAAAGTGAGCAGTCAGATTCAGTTGTGAAAGGTTTTGAATAAATGACTAATATTAAGTTGCTAAACAGCAACATGATTTAAAGGGGCCTTCTGAACAATTCTGCACTAGGGCAATATTAATCCTAATTTTGCCATCAACATCATGTCCTCAGAATGAACAGAGCTAGGCCCTGCTTTTTCTTCTTTTCTTCCCTCCTCCCAGACAGCACACAAGGGTTTAATATGTGTGAGATGAATGTAGTTTGTGTTCTAGTAGGAAATCTTGTGGAGTAAGAGTTGGGTGAGCAAATATTGTTTGCAGAAAGCAATATAGAAACAAATTATAATAACCAAAAGTGTAGTACTAATTGTAAACAGAACATATACTTTGCATCAACACATATCATCTATATAGCTGTGAGAAGCTTAGGTCAGTCAGACTTGAAGTGAGCTTTTCTATTCCTTCAAACTAAAAAGGAAAACATTGAATATGTAGGGGTATAAAAGAGATTTCCATACAATAAACTTATTTCTTCAATATTTACCTAATATAATTTATATTTTCATTCACTGTATGAATGTCATTCTGGTAATATTAATGTTATTAAATGTACTACATTTGGAAAACCAGCATGGTATTATAAATAATAAAGTAAGTATTATAAATAAATAAATAAAAAGCCCTGTCCTCCTGTCCTAACTGATGACTAATATGTTAACACAAGTTCCTTTGATCTTCAAAATTTGCTTTACAGTTTCAGATTAGATTCCAAATTAATTTGACCCAAAGTCAGCTTGCTCATTTCTCATGTAAACATCAGTTTTCAAGGCCATGGTAAAGTTTTCTGAAAGATGCCATGCATGGAAGAAAACAAAATCTTCGGGAGTAAGTTCTTTAGTAAATAAAATGAGACTAAGATCCACCTGAACTGTGCAATACTATACACAAGAACAGGGAGATTAATGAGTACATAGATCCTAAAAGGGCTCAACAGGAAGTGTTTGACAGCTCTACTTCTGATACATGGAACATGGAACTGGAATGTTGAAGACTAGTACTTTCATGAAAACATATAGCCTTTTAACCATACATCATTCATTAGACAGTTCTGAAGGAAATACTTTGAAGACTCAGGTCTGCTCAAGTAATGAAAAGATTGTTTATGGACATTAGTTCCATTCCATATATAGATATAGAAATAAATATGCACATGCATAAAGGTGCTTTCTGGATATGTACAGAGTAAGAGACAGAAAAAAAAATGTTACATTTTAAAAATTACTTATGTGTGTTGATAAGCAAAATCAAGCTATCAGGTTCATATAGACAAGTGCTGTCAAAGTAAGTACAGTTTTAGCTATTTTCAATCTTAAAACAGCATAACTTAAGAAACTTACAGGAAAAAAAAATATATATATAGGCCAAATTTTGAACTGGTTTACATTACGAAAAGACACTGAAACTATGCAGTGAGGTGTGAAATTTAGCCTGTTTGATGTCTATTTTTAGGTTAAGAACAGAAGAGGACAAGTGCATTTAAAATTGTACGTTTCAGAGAAAATGTACAAGTACAGTTTTTTAGTACATGCTCATGATAATACTGATCAATTTTTAACTAGTTTTTATGGATTTTAAGCTGAACTTATCCCATCCTGATATTAATTTTCTCCCCTTATATTCTTCAATTCTCTTCCTGTTATCCATGCCCTAATTAGAGGCAGAATACACTGGAGTGTGAACAAGTACAAATGGCAAATCAAGCACAACAAAAACTTGAAAAACTGCCTTTGCCAAGGGAGTCCTATTAACTCATGATTATAAATTGTACAAAACAGAACCATATACATGTAAATAGCACACATTTAAATCTACATAATCAATCCAGTAAAATAAAGTTTTGTAAAAATTCTAGATTATAAATTTAAAAAGTTGAAGCTTGTAAAAGAAGATAGCTGCAATAGAAATTATTTTTAGGAAATAGTGAAACTTGTAAAGCAAGTTTTCTGTTATTGCTGTGTTTTGTTTGTTTGTTTGTTTTGTTTTGTTTTTCAAGAGAATTATTGAACAATTCTCGAGAATACTGAGAAATAATAGGGCTCAAAAATATTTAATGTCCGCTTTAGGAAATTTATGGTTTAGTCAGATACAAAGTAATATGACGTATGAGACACTGATGGTTTTGGCTAAAAGGTTTTGGCTTTTACATGTGTTTCAGCCATTACCACAGTGGATTCCATGAGTGACCTTTCAGCAAGTTATAAGTTGTGAATGTCAGGAATGATCCCTAGACCTGAAATTCCTTGAGATTCCTTGAGTAAGTTAGAAAAAGAGTAGGTAAACCCTCAGGTTCAAATAGAAAGTAAAATCAGTGTAGCCATGTCATAGATGGTGAAGAAGTAGAAATTTTAATTAATTATGCTTTATGACCTGGTGCCAACTAAGTTTTTAAATCAGACTGCCATAGATGAACTGAACTTGAAAAGGGTAAAAACAGGCAGAATTACAGAGACAAAAATAGGTTTAGGAAAACGTGGTTTCTTATTAGTTATTCCACAGTAGTTTTTCTGGACTCTAGACTCTAGACTACTAATTATCACAAAGAATTCAGTAGTTTGTGGAAAGTCAGATTAGAAAGAAACTTTGGAAGAGCAAGAAAGGGAGCGTACATACATGTTTTCTGTTTCCTACCTTTAATCCATTTATCTTTTTAGAATGATTTTTTTTTGGGGGGGAAGGAAAGCTAAACTGATTATTACAAAGCCACATGGAGCATATTAAAAATGAACAGAACTATGGCTTCCAGTACCTACAGATTAAAAAAAAAATAAAAAAATTAAGCAATTAAAAAAATAAAAATGTTAATATTGCTTCTTTCCTGGCAGAAATAATGTATAATAGTTGGTGTCATAGTCTAGGAATAACTTTTAACATGGCAAAAATTTCCTACATAATGTTAAAATGGTTTAGCTTTTATGTTTTGGCCATAACAACCCCATGCAGCACTTGGGGGAGAATGGCTCAAAAGCAGTGCAGAAGAAAAGGGAACATGAGCCAGCAGTGTGCCCAGGTGGCCACGAAAGCCTGGCTTCTATCGGGAATAGCGTAGCCAGCAGGATCAGGGAGGTGATGTGCACATCACCGATGCAATGTGCTCTCGGTGATTCTTTTTGGGCAGAGGGGTTGGACTAGATGATCTTCAAAGGTCCCATCCAACCTCAACCATTCTGTGATTTTATGAAGTGCTCTATATTTATTATATTAATTTACACTACAAAATATTTCTAGAATAAAACAATTTGAACAGAATAAAAGCTATTTAATATGAAATCCATCTGTGGATAATAGCCACAGATATTATGGGTATAATATTTGAATGGAAAAAAAAATAGAAATTGTCAATATCAGATTAGAATTTAGGAAAAAAATCTAATTATTTTGCAATATAATAAAATATGAAAGGAGAATATTAAAATGTCAAAGGAGAAGCTGATACATTTATGGATGTTTCCAGGTTGCATTTGCAACATAATGTGCACAGATATCTGGTCTAGAAGATAGAATGTTTCCTAAATATGAGAAGAAACAAACAAACAAACAATCACAACATTCAATTCAAAACAGCAAATACATTTCAGAAACAATTTTTAATAAGCTCCATAAGTCAAGCCTAGTGAATTTTCTGACAGAATAGTTTTGATCTTTACAGAAACAAATCGCTAATTGGATCCCAATTAATTATATTGTTCCTGCTAGAAAACAAACAAACAAACAAACAAAACACTTCCTTTTTTATTTATAGATTTCCCCCCAGCACCCATGAAGAAAATTATATTTTTGTTCAACAGATCATGCTTATGGAAACAAAGATGAAAGACAGCAATTCACAGCATCCAAACCCTCTAATCTGAACCCAGATCATCTAATTTTCAAGCTACTTTAGGATGTATTTTCGGGCAGACTGAGAACATTGCTAACTGATTCTGTTCCACCTGCCTAGAAGGGCCTGTAACAGTCAAATTATTGGTAACAGTAATCGCTTCAACTTCCAGTAAGAGATCCAGCATATATTTCTGAATGTATACAATATACCATATATCCTAAATACATTAGTGACTAGCAAATCCTAGACTACTCCAATTGGGCTCACTAAATATAACCAAGAAAAACAATTTTGTACATCCTGTAACAGTAATCTAGCAACATAAAACTTACCAAGGTATTTGCATACACACTCTAAGGATCCACAAATTGAACTGGAACTTTGTAAGAACATTATGACAATATTCAAAATTATCATCTCATTCCCATATGAACAAACACCTGAAAATCTGAGAAAACCAGAAGAAAAGCTGGATGATGAAATGAAGCAATTAGACGTTTTTCTAATCCAACCCCAAAGCTTCAAAAAGTTTGAACAACTGCAGAGGAAAAGATGATAATTTTTTTAAATTTCCTTCCCTGTACTTCAGGACTTACAAGAATACTCACAAACAGCTTAGAAGACTGATAGAAGTACGTACCATTTTTATGGCAAAGCTTAAGAGACAAATTGTCCATACTTATCCCCAGAATTAAGGAAGAAGAAAGACATTTTTCATTTTTAAAATTTTTTCAGAAACACTAAGACGTTTCAAGGTCTTCCAGATACAGTTTCAGTCCTTCTATACGAGCTTGTAACAGCTTCTAAGACTTTGATTTTGTTCTTGTCATAACCATAAAGGAAAATAATTTTATACATTCCTCCTGATATTGTTTGTTGTTGTTTTTTTTTGTTTGTTTGTTTGTTTTTTTTTCTCTCTGAAGTAGCTAAACTCCGCAAAAAGCCAATAACTATGACTTATAAATGAGATTTAATTTTTTTTTTATTACTTATAAAAAAATATCCCTTATACCCCTTAGTGACATGGTATTCACAGATGTTGTCTGTGTTAGAAGCTGGGTTAAACCTATGAGTGGAAAAGTGGCAGAAGCATCTTATTGTGACAAACATGAAGGTACCAATCCTTGGCACACACTACCTCAGAAGAAGGTACCTTAAAGACCTTACCAAGAGGTCTTCCAAGAAAGTAGTAGTGGACTTCTGTTG
The DNA here is from genome assembly GCF_963932015.1 of Anas acuta. NCBI lineage: Eukaryota > Metazoa > Chordata > Aves > Anseriformes > Anatidae > Anas > Anas acuta. Next base: position 99,021,618 of record NC_088979.1, on the reverse strand, counting down.
TAGCCACTGTGGATTGAGAGAATATCAAGCAGTGGTCTACCTTGCCCAGCCTCTCAGATGATCCTTCTGTTGTGGGGTTGCTGTGTGTCAAAGAACAGCAGGTGCAAATTGTTATCATGACACTGCACCAGCAGCAATATCACATCAACTGCCCCTGGTTCCCATCCATCAGCTGATTTTTTAATTTGAGACTCTTAATCAGCAATACTCTAACTTTTTAATAGTCCCATTTGGGGTACTGAAAAGGGTTGTAGTAGGTTGACTCCAGCCAGCAGCTAAGCACTACATTTGCTGTGGGAAAATGTGTAAAAAATAGCCCCAAACAACCCCAGAATAAAAGGGGTTGTTTGCATTATGAAACCCCGTGATGCTACTCCTGGCAAAGGTCTTCATGGCTTTCATAACCTCCCTGCCCTGGGCTTCTTGAGAAAGACAAACTGCTAGCTTTCAAAGCCAAACAGACATTGAAAAAGCCCATGACAGAAATTAAAAGAACACTTTGCAAGTTTACTGAAGAGCTAGAACTGCATGATTAGAGAGGAAAAAAAAAAAAAAAAAAAAAAAAGCTGCTGGAGGAAATAAGAATTCAAAGCACTGCTAGTTGCATATTGAATATATCAGTCTATACATGCGTAGTCTTGCAGCCTCCTAGTTTTATTCTGTTTGTTTTGTTTTTCTTCTTTTCCATTGCCAGTATTAATAAACATTCAAGTACCGTCTGAACTATAGTTGCTGGACAGAAACATCTACTGAATGGATAAAGCAGTTTACAGCTACAGGAGGAGTAAATGGAATTGCATTGTACTGCTAGAAGTATGCAGGATCTTCACTGTCAGAAGGAAAACATGCCTGGATCAGATTGATTAGTCTTTCCATAAATACAACAGCAAGTACCTTTAGATATCACACTAATTGCATAATTCATGAGACCAAAAAAAAAAGTAAAATATTGTGCTTTTTATTTAGATTCATCAGCAATATGCTAATTTTCTGTGAACACTGAAAAACAAACAAACAAACAAACAAAAACAATCATATAATTAATAATAGCTGCATTTTTACCCTTTTCTTCACTCCCACAAAATGACTAAAATCATTAAGATATTAACTTTTAAAATGCGTTTCCCATTGATAAAATTGCCGGGCACTTATAGCGCTGAGTTTGTTGTAATTGCATTACTACTCCAAAATGCTAAAGGCACTTAAGCTAATAAACTCATTAACATGAAACAACTACCAAGAGACAAGTTTCATAAATGAATGTTTTATTTAGTTCTTCTCTGTATTGTGATAATATGAATTTAAATTGATTCCCCATAATTCTTGATAGCAACTGATGATAACAGGTATGCAATCTACCCAGATGAAAGATAATTCATTCTTAATTTCTCTTGAAACAGTTCTTGCTATTTATTATCTGCTGTATGAATAATAACATTTAGTGATATGATTAGGCAATTAAGTAACTTCTATTCTTAATCTAATGTTACTGACACTAAAGCTGTTACCTGTGAATAAACTGGAAAACTCTCATGTGTGAGCCAATGTTTCAGATATGGTAAGTAGTAGTTTCGGTGTCTTCCTAAAGAATTCTTGGTGATGTCATTCAGATCAGCCATATGTTTCATATCAAATGCTCCATAACCTGTATATGATATATTTTCCATAAACCCCACCATTAATCATATGACTGGGCTTCAGAATCTCTGGTTTCACATCAAGAAGGAGGTGAAGAAGGACACATACCAAATGAATCATACAGTGATACAAATGGCCTACATCTGCACATAGCTTCATAAATAAATAAATAAAGTCACCACGACCAAAACAAAAAACAAACAAAAAAAATAAAAAAGGCCACAAAAAACTTGCAGCAGTGTGGTCTGCCATATTCCATAATATCCCGTAATAGTTAATTACATTTCATTTGCATTTTCCTGTAATTCAAATGCCAGAATTTAACCTATATTATTTTTACAGGGAAGTCCAGCAAATAGATCGACTGTCTTCTTAGCAATGGTATATTTAATGTCATCTTGCTTCATTGTTAATAGCACTCACTATTTTACTAGAAACGTTTTATGATTTATGATTATGATTTTATGATTACTGCTTTCACAGTTCAGTATGTGTGTATCTCAGCTTTCATTGTCTTTGAGTAAAAACTACTAGCCAATAGGAATAGATTCTCAATTTTTTAATTTCTCTGTGTTATGTATTTGACTGCAATGACTGAGAAGTCAGACAAGAATGCTCACAACTTCCAAGAATATCATCTGTAACATGAAATCAAGAGAGAAATCCTACCTTTTAGGTAGGAAAGAACATAAAACCTGTATTGCCATGATTTCTGACTGCAACTGAAGAAGGGCAGTAAGAGATAATGTGACAGAGTAACCATGGTTAACATCCATTTATCTATTGCTTTTTCTTACCCCCTCCTCAACAAGGCAGGGGGACAAAATAGGCTGACAAAGATAATGGATTCAAAGATGAGGAGGATACTGGTCACTTACCTCTAATTCACAGAATCACAGAATCACAGAATCACAGAATTTCTAGGTTGGAAGAGACCTCAAGATCACCGAGTCCAACCTCTGACCTAACGCTAACAGTCCCCACTAAACCATATCCCTAAGCTCTACATCTAAACGTCTTTTAAAGACTTCCAGGGATGGTGACTCCACCACCTCCCTGGGCAGCCTGTTCCAGTGCCTAACAACCCTTTCAGTAAAGAAGTTCTTCCTAACATCTAACCTAAAACTCCCCTGGCGCAACTTAAGCCCATTCCCCCTCGTTCTGTCACTGGGCATGTGGGAGAACAGGCCAACCCCCACCTCACTACAGCCTCCTTTGAGGTATCTGTAGAGAGCGATAAGGTCGCCCCTGAGCCTCCTCTTCTCCAGGCTGAACAAGCCCAGCTCCTTCAGCTGCTCCTCGTAGGACTTGTTCTCCAGGCCCCTCACCAGCTTCATCGCCCTTCTCTGGACCCACTCAAGCACCTCCATGTCCTTCTTGTAGCGAGGGGCCCAAAACTGAACACAGTACTCGAGGTGCGGCCTCACCAGAGCCGAGTACAGGGGGATGATCACCTCCCTAGCCCTGCTGGTCACAGTGTTTCTGATACAAGCCAGGATGCCGTTGGCCTTCTTGGCCACCTGAGCACACTGCTGGCTCATATTCAGCCGACTGTCCACCATCACTCCCAGGTCCTTCTCTGCCTGGCAGCTCTCCAACCACTCATCTCCCAGCCTGTAGCTCTGCTTGCTGTTATTGCACCCCAGGTGCAGGACCCGGCACTTGGCCTTGTTGAACTTCATACAGTTGACCTCAGCCCATCGGTGCAGCCTATCCAGATCCTCCTGCAGAGCTTTCCTACCCTCGAGTAGATCGACACATGTGCATAGCTTGGTGTCATCTGCAAACTTACTGAGGGTGCACACAATGCCCTCGTCCAGATCATTGATGAAGATATTAAATTGTTATGGGCAAAACAGACTCGACCTGGGGGAAAATAATTTAACTTATTGACAATTGAAATTGGTTTGGATAGTGAGGGAGCACTTGCACCCCTCTTTTCCCAAGGGAAACTTCACTTCATCATTGCCACCTCCCCTTGCTCCTGTACCCCAAGTGATACAGAGCTGAGAAGACTGCAATAAGTCCACAACAGCTCCTTTCTGATGCTCCATTCTCACACCTTTCTGCTGCTCTATGATAGGCTTTCCACAGTTCCTTCAGAATAAATGTGCTCTGGCACAGGGTCTCCTACAGCTGCAGTGTGGATACCTGCTCCAGCATGGCTCTGTCCACAGGCTGCAGGCAAATACTTGCTACACCATGGGTCTCCATGGGCTGCAGAGCCTCTGCTTGTGCACCTAGGGCACCTCTCCTCATCCCCGAGTGTCTGCAGGGCTGCTCCTCACACCGCTCCCCTCACCACCTGCTGCTGTGTGGTGTTTGCCCTCCCTTCCCCAGGCTGCCCCCAAGGTGAGGCGCCACCATCTTGGCTGAAGGGCCCAGCCATGCCTTTTGGTGGGGCCATTGGAGCCAGCTGGAACCAGCTGGGACCAGCACAGTGTCCACAGCAGCCCCACTGCCAGCACCTGGGCACCTGCACATACAGATAACCGACATCACCTTCATTGTCCTGGAAAATGGAAAGTTACATTTTATATCTCTTCATTGAATTAAAGGATTGTAACAATAAACTGATTATGAAATTCAATTGCCAAAGTACTGTCATCAGTGAAATTATGTCTTATATATATTTTTATCCTCCACACTAAAAGAAAGCGAGAGAAACAAATTGACTCTTACTATAAATAGGTTCAGTAAATGACTGGAGAAACATTTTCTTCCCTCTTTTTTAACTTGATTCCTTTTAAGGGAGGCATAGTAGCTCATGTGTATTACTACAGTCACCAGCTTTTTCAGGTTGGTTCCTAAATTATGGTATGACAATTTCATGTACAGTCATCAAGTCTTATTAAGGACAACTGTATCTCCTCAATGAAATGAAAACATAGTTTTCTATTTTTAAACTATTTTTAAAGGGGGTATTAAATACTTTTTAATATTTATATTGTAAATAAATGAGTAAAATCCTTCTGTAGTTTATGTGCTAATACACATTACATCCTCCAAATGAGCCATAGGTATAAAAAATGCCATCATAAAAGCCTTGGAAAGACATTTTACTACTAGCTGAGAAAGACCTGAGTGCCAGTGTGTTCTTCTAAATTAAATCAAAGCCCATGCATTCAGCAGCATCAAAATAAAATAAATAACAAGATAAAGCAAATGCTTAAAACTTGTTAAAATAAGGACCACACCATGGATGGAGATGGACCCAACTATAATAAAGACCCTCATCTGTACTCTTCAGTGTCTTCAGATGAACCAAGGTTGTACAGCTGTACCTGAATTATAAGTTTCCGTGTTCTTTATTTTACTGTTTTCCATTGCTGTTATCTGCACTGGATTATGGACAGTGTCAGCATTTTTGAATTAAACTTTATATTTTAAATATGGCTATACATACTATCCAGACAGCTTGTATACATACATTCTTGCTATTTCAAGATGTAATGGAATTTCCAGGGATATATAATATCTTTGTCATTGACATTAATTTGATGAACTTCTTAATGTAAATGGATTAAAAATGAAGGACCATTAATTATTTTGTTCTGTGCTATGTGCCATTTAAAATTAATTATTTGCTTAGTGTGTTGAATTTTTATAGCGTCACTGCAGTTATGTCTTTTGTGATGGCTGTAACTGGCATGTCTTTAATTTTTCAAGTCAATAAATAAAAAGACAACATATTTGCTTTCTCTGCCTTGCACAAAACAAAGAAGTTCTGATTTAGTTTACAATTTGCACATCTAGGAAAACACAAGGTTTCTTTCAGAAACTCTTAGATTGTTTGAAGTGTATTTATTTAGTATGTCTTTGTCTTCTGTGCATTTTTAGTCATGCTTCCAAAGAGTTCTCTTTTCAGATGAGTCTGGACATTTATCTGAGAAATTAAATAGACTGCTGCTTTTAATTCACAAATTCATGCTGTTTTGTCAACAAAATCACCTTAATAGAAATGGCTAAAAGCTATGTGAATTCCTGTTCTACTAGGAAGCTTTATTCCTGCCAGCATGATAACTTTCAGTATTTAAAGACCTTTCCAGGTCTTATTCTTTTGTGGTTTTGTGGTTTATTGTAAACTGTGGTTCGGGAAATGTTTATATATTCTTCAGTGGCAGTTATTCTATGTATGCATTGTGAATGTGAATCTCCAGTATTAACTTTTTTTTTTTTTTTTTTTTTTTCTAGTGTTCTTTTTTTCTCTGGGTTTTTAGTTCAATTTAGTAATCTGTTAATACTGTTTCTTAAGCATGCCAGAACAGGCTGTCAGGTGTTATGTTAGACCTCAGTATTAAATAGGATATAATTTATACAATTTTACTTAAATTGTAGAGTCTTTCAGCATGTCTGCTGACCAAATGACACTACATATCACAAATATAGGCTAAGCAGAAAATAGATTGAAAGCAGTCCTGATGAGAAGAACCTGGGGGTGTTGGTTGACAAGAAGTTTGACAAGAGCTGGCAATATGCACTTGCAGCCCAGAAAGCCAACAGTATCCTGGGCTTTGCCAATAGAAGTATGCCCAGCAGGTCAAGGGAGGTGATTCTCTCCCTCTACTCAGCTCTCATGAGACCTCACCTGGAGTACTCCATTCAGCTCTGAGCTCAGCTAGTACAACATGGAAATTATCCTTCACCTTCAGTTTGTAATCAGGAGGCCAGACCTGGAAAACTAACTCCGGTTTTCAGTCCCATCAGTAAAGGAAAGAACATTGGCAAAGAGTAAGTTTGTCTTTTTTTCCACTTTGTCAAGTGGAAGATCACCATGAAGGCCAGGGTGTGGCAGGAACACATGGTATGTAGAGAGATAATTGAATTGGCTTGTTTAGCCTTGAGAAAAGGTTAATGGCAGAAGTCTGATATGTATCTTCCACTATGTAAGGTGAGTTATGTAGAAGATGTGGATCTTTCAGTGATGTCCACCAAAAATGCTGGAAGCAACAGACACAAATTACAACAAGAGAAATGCCTTAGACATACAGGGAAAAACAAATAAACCACATTGGGAGAGACTGAGCATTGGTGAAAGTTGCCTAGAGAGGTCATAGAATCTTTACCTTTGGCAGTTTTCAGAACTTGATCAGATAAGACCCTGAGCAATCTGTTCTGACTTTGAAATTAGCTCTACTTTGAACAGGAGATTGAGCAAAGTGAATTCCTGAGGTTCTTCTCAACCTCATTTATTTTATGTTTCTATGGAATGCAATGTACCATTGAAATAATACCATATTGTCTTATGAGATTTCCAGTTCAAGTGTAATAGAAAAAAACAGGTGTGTAGAATGTTTCTTCTATTTTAGGGAGTTCAGCATCTGCTCATACAAATCAGGGTCTTTCTTCAAACTGTTCAGTATCATGCCCTCGATATGCTGATTGAAAAAATCCTGTTTGTCTTCTAGCTTTGAGTCTAATTTTTAGCAGTAAAACTGATCCATTTCCTCCTGTGCCAATAATGTCATTTGATTCTTATCTGCTAGATAAACTGCAATCCTAAATGTAAGTTGCAATCATAGTCTTTCTCAGCTTTCATCTTGCAAACCTAACAGCTCGAGGTTTTTTTGTTGTTGTTTGTTTGTTTGTTTTGTTTTGTTTGTTTGTTTGTTTTTGTGAGAGAATGTGATATAATGATTCCCAAACTAGCTCTGAGTGATCTGGTACATTTATCTAGCTTTATATGGAAGAAAGACAATATATCTCCACTGGAACTAAACAACAACCATTATAATCAGTCTGGCTCATTATCAATTAATTAGAAAGGCTGTAAATGAATCCCACACTCTGTGACTTATAACCACATCCTATTCCTTCTGTCATTTCCAGCTAAACTGCAGACCACTGGAAAAATAAAATAAAATAAAATAAAATAAAATAAAATAAAATAAAATAAAATAAAATAAAATAAAATAAAATAAAATAAAAATTCATTATTGGTCTCTGTGACTCAATTTTATTCTCTTCTTCCTGAATTACTTTAATATTTTTTTTTGCATTTTGATAAGTTCTTTTCTGAGCTTATGTGCCAAGTTTTTTAATGAAAATATTAAATAAAGTATAGCCAAAGTGCAGTCAGTGATAATACACTTATAAAACTCTCCATCTTTGTTTATCTTTCACCATAACTTATATCCCTTGTCTTGAGGTCAAGCCACTTTAGTCAGCTTACAAATCTGCTTTATCCATCTCGCACTTTAACTACTTAATATTCTCTTCCATTTTCATTTATAGTTTCATTTGAGGCTTCACATGAAATTAACATCAGATAAAATTGATCTGCTCTACATCCTTTTGTGCAAAAAAATAGACATATTTTGCAAGCAGCAAGTTACTTTAAAAACTAAAATATTTATTAAATATTTAATACTAAATATTTTATTAAAGTCAAGTTTACTAAAATCAAGTTGTATATTTTTTTCCCAACTTCCAGGTGACTTCATACAAATTGAAAGATTAAAGTAAGCTACTGGCATATAAATTCAGTGAGAATATTAAAACAGAAATTGTACTCTCTTAAGGATCTTTGTAGCTGTTCAGGAAACTTGTTCTTTGAAGTGTTTAATACTGTTCCAAAAATATCAATATTTGTGGAAAATAATAAAAAATATGAAAATTACTGTGAATAGAAATGTTCATCTACTGTCTCAAATATTTTGCAAAATTATTCCGCTATTCAACTATGAAAAAGAACTGTGCTGATTATGGATTAAAAAACATTTCTGTAAACTATAGTATCTTGAGGTTTTTCCCTTCAGGTTTTCTAAGATGTTTTGCTTCCTGAATGAGGAATTTTTATTATATGTTTTTCAACCAAAATAGTATTTGCTCTTTCTGTTCCTGAGAGAACAGAATGGATTTTGTCTTCAAGATAAATCTAAATGAATAAAAATAATTGAAGTATAAGATGATTTTAAAACCTCACAAATTTACTTTATGAAGTAAGAGCCTGCTGGAAATGTAATTCCTAAAAACAACTTTTTTGTTTGTTTGTTTGTTTGTTTGTTTGTTTAGTTTGCATTAATTCAAATGAATATGGCCTTTTTAAGAAAGAGTGCAAATGTGTAACTAAGAATTTGACTGAAAAATCTGGTAGCCATCTACGATGGACCATATGAGAAGTTCAATGTGAGCCAGCAATGTGCACTTGCAGCCCAGAAAGCCAACAGTATCCTGGGCTTTGCCAAAAGAAGTATGCCCAGCAGGTCAAGGGAGGTGATTCTCTCCCTCTACTCAGCTCTCATGAGACCCCACCTGGAGTACTCCGTTCAGCTCTGAGCTCAGCTAGTACAATGTGGAAGACATCATCTTTCAGTGATGTCCACCAAAAATGCTGGAAGCAACAGACACAAATTATAGCAAGAGAAATGCCTTAGACATACAGGGAAAAACAAGTAAACCACATTGGGAGAGACTGAGCATTGGTGAAAGTTGCCTAGAAAGGTCTTGGAATCATTGAGACCCTACCTGGAGTACTATATTCAGCTCTGGGGCCTCCAGCACAAGGTCACAGAAGCATTTGAACAAGTCCAGAGGAGGGCTACAAAGATGATTAAGGGACTGAAGCACCTCTCCAATGAAGAGAAGCTGAGGGAGTTAGGATTGTTCAGCCTGGAGAAGACAGGACTCCCGGGAGACCTTCCAATACCTAAAGGGGGCCTGGATACGGACTTTTTCTCATGATTGATTGGACAAGGAGTAATTGTTTTAAACTAACAGAGGGTAGGTTTAGATTAGATGTAAGGAATAAATTCTTTACTCAGAGGGTGATGAGGCACTGGAACAATTTGCCCAAAGAAACTGTAGATACCCCATCCCTGGATTTGAGCAACCTGTTTTAGTTGGAGGTGTCCCTGCCCATGTCAGGATGGCTGGAATTAGATTATCTTTACACTTCCTTCCAACCCAAACCATTCTATGATTCTGTGATTTTATGAGTACACATAGGTTAGTTTTGAGAGTTAATGATTTTGTTCCAGAGGATCAAAAATAGTAACAGGCATAATCAGTCCCTCCGGTATGTAATTTTGCTTAATTGTAATGTATTCTGTCCGTCTTTTTTTATTGGTTCTTACATATTCATATATAATTTATTATATAAAGATAAGTATACTTCAACTGTTTTTTACTACAACCAAAGTAAATTTCATCTACTTTCCTTGGACTAGAAAATGGAGAATGTATGCACTGTAAGCAGGATCTATCTGATCTTCATGAGTTTCATGTATGACCTGTGTTCTGGCATCTTCTGTCATTTCATTATACTGTTCTATAGCTTAAATTCTGTGAAAAGTTAAGTAGGTCAGCCGCTATCTTACAGGAAGACCTAACTGTCACCATGGGCTACACTACCTTGTAGTATTATAGCCATAATTGAAAACCTGATGGTTAAGTTTTTGGAACATTTCAGCTGCACACATCAGTACACATAAGAAAAAAAAGCTAGTAGAACATAAGGACATGCCAAGACATTTTTAAAAACCTTTCTTTATGATCCATGCATTTCAAAATTGATCCATGCTATTTTAGTGTTGTTCTACATGTATGGTGAACATTTCAAAATAAATTAATAATAATAATAATAATAATAATAATAATAATAATAATAATAATAATAATAATAATAATAAATAAAACAGCAAAACATTGGTTTTCTGCCCTTTGTGCTCCTACTGGCAGCTGTTTCAAAGATTTCAGCAGATTTTGAACAAACACATAGTAACAAATAGCGTCTGGGCATGCATACTGAAAGGTCTTGAAAAGATGCAAGGTAAAGTAATTTCTATCTCAAATGATTTACACTGAAATGTATTCCTTGGTTGTTTTGCTAACAATGCAAAGAATTTGGAAGGATGTGGGGAAAAGGGAAATATGCCCTATTTTTGTACTACTTTTTTTTTCTGCTTGGCCAGAATATTTTTTTTCCATTTTGAAAGCTTGTAAAAATGTATTCAAGAAATTAGTACCTTGCATCTTAGGGGTAGGGCAATGGTTAAAGTAGCAAGAATAAGTTCAATTCTCTGATTGTGCAGAAATGAATTAGTTAGTTTGCTGCTGACACTTTATGCACAGTTACTGAGTTTTGTGGGTCTATACAGGTATGCAGGGTACAGAACTCCATCTAAGGCTTAGGTATATTAGTTCTAGATTAATCTATTAAATGAAACACCAACTGAAGATACAAAATTAATCATATAGGCTGATCTAATACCTCACAAGGTCTCAAGTACTTTCTCTATGCACTAAACAGAAAATGAGCATAATGCATCTAGGTACTAACTTATATTAATCAGTCAGCTAATTATAGCTAAAGCAGATCTGTCCATGCATATCTTATAACATCTAAAAGTGCATTTCCACAATTTTCATCACTGATATTGTAAGTATATTGCAACATAATGTTCTTCACTGCAAACAGAAAAGAGATGAATGGCCAAAGATGAACAAGTTTTTTCCAGGTACTGGAAGAATAACCTTGAGGAGTAGTCACTAAAAAACATATTCAGAAAATTATTAAAAATATGATGTCAGTAAGTGTTGGCTTTCATTGTTGAAAATCTGTTTCAAGAAGGACAGTGATATGTTCATTTTTCTGTAACTAGAAGTATAATTGTGTAAATAAGACATTTTTCCCCTTAACCGAACAATCACAAATCTCTGGCTTAGATCAAACCAAAAAAAAAAAAAAAAAAAAAAAAAAAAAAAAAAAAGTGTTTTTACTTCTAGAAAAAATGGAAACATGAAAACACTAGTTTCAAGTTAAACAGAAGGTGTTTTAAGGCTTGTATATTTGTATATGTATGTGTGTAAAAGTAACAGGAAATTAAATGTTAGCTCAATAGAAGAAAGCAGTGCTGCTATTTTCCTTTATCGGATTGTCCTGCTATGAATAGTGGCCTAAGAGACATGATTAAGGGTATGCTTCAGTCCAACACTACTTATAAATCTTGTTGATGCTGCACTAACTTATACAAATTATTAATCAAGTCCAGAAGTAGTTGATTTTGTCTCTACATGAAGAAATCCCTGCAGAGTAGGGAAAAAAAACAAACAACAAAAAAAAAACAATACTGAGGAAGAGAAACAAAAGACTGCCAGTTCATGGATGGTTAAATATTCTCCTACATGGAGAAAAAATGTAGATTCAAATGTTTTCCAAAAGAAAAGGGATTCAAATTTGACTTCAAAAATTTCAGCATGAGTGCCTTAAACAGAGAATATAGATTAAAATGAATCTCAGTATGACTAAAGAAAAAATCGGGTCCCATACAGGTTTTTTCAGAGGAAAATTTTGACTAGTTTGCATTGATAAGCAACCTTTGCACAACTGCCATCACATTTTGGATAATTTTGGACTCACCTACATGTCAATAAAAAATACAGAATCACAGAATGACTTGGGTTGGAAGGGACCTTAAAGATCATCTAACTCCAACTCCCCTCCCATGGGCAAGGATGCCACCCACTAGATCAGGTCAGTCAAGGCCCCATCCAGCCTGGCCTTGAACTCCTTCAGGGATGGGGCATCCACAACTTCTCTGGGCAACCTGTTCCAGTCCCTCATGGATGAGCAAAGCTCCTGACTGAATTTAAAATAGAAAAAGAAACATGCAGCAGATGGAAACAAGGACAGGTGATCCAGGAGGAATACATAGATACTATCTGAGCATTCAGGGATGGGCTTAGGGAAGCCAAAGCCCACCTGTAATTGAATGTGGTAAGGGATATTTAGAGTATGAAGAGCAACAAGGACTTCTACAGGTTTATCAGCAACAAAATGAAGACTGGGGAAAGTGTGGGCCCATTGCTGAATGGGACAGGGCAGCTGGTTACAAAAGACACAGAAATAACTGAGGTACTTATTTCTTTATTTCCCTCAGTCTCTACTCATAAGACTGGCCTTCAGAAATACCAAGACCCTTAGACCCAAAGGATAGTCTGGAGGAAAGAAAACACCTGCAGAGGAAGAGGAAGTGGAACACCTTAAGGAACACCTAAAAAATCTGGATGTACACAGTCCCTGGGACCTCATCAGGATGTTCCTATGAATGCTGAGGGAGCTGGCTGATGGCACTGTCAATCATATTTGAAAGCTCTGGGCAACTGGGAAAAAGAAAATGTCATCTCTATCTTCAAAAACAGCAAAAAAGAAGATCCAGGGAACTACAAGACAGTCAGCCTCACCTTGATCCCTGAAGGAAATAATCCTGGAAATCATTTTCAAATGTAGAAAAGACAAGAAGGTGACTACATACAGTCGGTATGGATTTATGAAGTGAAAATCATGTTAACTAACCTTCCACAATGAAACAACTAACTTAGTGGACAAGGTGGGGACAGTGAATATTGTTAATTTTGCCTTTAGCAAGTTTTTGATTCTGTCTCCCATAACATACTCATAGACAAACTGATGAAGTAGGGAGTAGATAGGTGAACAGAAAACTGGGTGAACTCCTGGTCAGAAAGCATTGTGATCAGTATCATGAAGTCCAGCTGGAGGTCCATTCACAGTGGTGTGTCCAAGGACCAGTATCAATTACTGGTTCCAATACTGTTGAACATCTTCATTAATGACCTGTGTAGTGAGACAGAGTACACCTTTAGCAAGTCTAAAGATGATATAAAATTGGGAAGAGCAGTTTACAGGCCAGATGATTGTTCTGCCTTTCAGAGACCTTGACAGGTTGAAGAAATAGGCCAACAGAAATCTCATAAAGTTCAACAAAGTGGTAGGAAAAGTCCTACACCTGGGGAGGAATAGTTCTCTGTACCAGTACACAGTGGCAACTGAACTGACTGTCTGGAAAGCAGATTTTCTATGAAGTATCTGGGCATCTTTGTGGACCCCAAGTTGTCCATGATCCAGCAATGAACCACTGAACCATTGTAGACAATAGGCACAAACTGAAGCACAGGAAATTCAATTTAAACTTAAACCCTCCAGGATTCCCAAAGCAGTTGTGGATTATACATCCTTTGGGATATTCATGACCCAGCTGGGCACAGCCCTAAGCAACCTTCTCTGGCTGACCCTGCTCTAAGCAGGGTGCATGGACTAGATGATCTCCAGAGGAACCTCCCTGCCAAGAGATTTTATATTTCCAATCTGTTCCTGCTTCCTACAGAAGAGAAACTTGCCTGATTTCATTGGACATTTTACTCCCTTGGCTATGCCCAGCTGGCTACGCTGTTTATGTACTGAGGAAAAACACAGTTCCCCAATTTCACGGCCTCTGTGTTACAAAGGAGAAGACATTAGTTCTCTTCCCCTACAACATATTTTTTCCCATTTACTTTCTCTTGACTCTTTTCTGTAACTTGCTACTTTTTTCAGATGCATTTTTTCTTCACTTTTTTTATCCTTCCTACTCTATTTTTCCCCCCTCATTTCAAATCATTTTTCCTTTAATTGCCCACCAGGCTTAATTGTTTATATGACTCTGCTAGTATAATATCTGAACACTTCTCTATCTGGTCTTATATTTTCAGTATTATTAAAGGGGGAAGCATTATCAGTGGGCCTGAGACTGGTTTGTTAAAACAGTGGAAAATATTGTTTCAACTTGTTGTTGTTGTTAACATTGTAATGAGTTTGATGGAATTTAATCTGAAGGGGAGAACGGTTTCAAAAAATTAGGCTATTACTTTGATGCTTGATGGATCAACAGACCATTACTAATCATTTTCACAAAATGATCAAATAAAACCAAAATAGTTAGAATACAGTAAAACACATTTCAATTAGCTCAAATTAGTTTTCTTCCTACACTTTTATTTTATTAAAAATGTTAATTTCTCATTGAAATTAATTATGAAAAAAATATCTCTTGGAATCACAAACATAATAGCACAAAAATATAACTTACCTTATCAGTTCTGCTATTGTTACTGTTATATATATATATTGTAAATATATGAGGAAAACTAAAACACAGAAACTGAATGCAGATTGCTGAGAAACACAATGACAGAGAATGTGTTCCTAATTCTCAGACCAGAATACTGAGAGGTTGATGACTCCTCAATGATTACTTCACCACATTTTCTTATATCTCCTTATAGACCATCTAAATCTGTCTTTTCTGTATTATGAAAAAAATAAAATAAAGATTCTGCCTTCTGAAAAAATTTTCAATAGCATATGCTCTACTGACTGACATTTTGAGACATTTTGTTCAATATCTAATTCTCATTAGGCACAAAAAGATGATATTTAAATCTTTGCACCCACTGAGTAAATCAAAGTGTTGTTTCAATGTAATTTCTTTTCAGTACCAGTTGACAACTTAGTTAACAATTCTAGCCCCAACTTAATGAACTAGCGGTGCCATGGTATTTAGGAGGGATCTTTACCTTTTGCTGTCCTTCAGATCTCATCTCAGGCTTGACATTTCTGTTTTAATGAGATATTCTACATCTCTGATTCCTACTTTGAAGCTGAAGGGCAGTCTGATAAACAATGGAAGGTTTATTTTATTCTTCCTCCTAATCTCTCTAAACAGGAAGAGATAATCTTTTCTTCTTCTTCTTTTTTTTTTTTTTTCTTATGATCATTGATTAAAGAAAACATTTGTTTCTTATTTTTAATAGCATGAAAATATAGTAAGAAAAAAATCTTAATGAACATCATAGATACAACTGGAAGCAGTTAATGTAGTCATTTCATGGATCACTCCACTTCGAATGACTATATAAGTATCCCTTCTTTTTATGAAGGGACAAGTAAATATAAAGATGGGTAGGCAGCAAAGACCCTGTTGAAATAGTCTTAAACTCAGCCTGGAGAAAAGGAGGCTCAGGGGTGACCTTATCGCTCTCTACAGGTACCTTAAAGGAGGCTGTAGCAAGGTGGGGGTTGGTCTGTTCTCCCACATGCCTGGTGACAGGACGAGGGGGAATGGGTTTAAGTTGCACCAGGGGAGTTTTAGGTTGGATGTTAGGAAGAACTTCTTTACTGAAAGGGTTGTTAGACACTGGAACAGGCTGCCCAGGGAAGTGGTGGAGTCACCATCCCTGGAAGTCTTTAAAAGACGTTTAGATGTAGAGCTTAGGGATATGGTTTAGTGGGGACTGTTGGCGTTAGGTCAGAGGTTGGACTCGATGATCCTGAGGTCTCTTCCAACCTAGAAATTCTGTGATTCTGTGATTCTGTGAAACTTGTGTATTAACTGTGCTTCCATTTGAAGACCGCTTCTGGCCTTAATCTCTGCAGTAACACCCATAAATTCTTAAATCCACGTTTACAAAGGATTTGAAAATTATAAAACTACTCTACAAAAATGAAATAACCCCAGAGTCCTTATGGCTCCTATGACAATGCAATAACTGCCAATTGCATGCAATACAAATGCTCAAGAACGCAAGTAATGTTCCTTATGTCCTGGAATTCCAAAGCTGTTGAAGCAATCTAGATCCATGTATTTCATTGTCATTTGATAAAATATTCTCCTAATCACTATTGCTAGTTCATTTTAAAGAAGGGTTAGATAATCTTATCAAATCCTTAAAAAACCAAAATCCAGTTTGACCCTTAGTACAAACTTTCAATTACTGAAGGTATATGCAGACACTGAGAATTTAGATTCACAGATTCACCACTGTTTATTATAGACTATGGGAGAGAAGCATTATAAGGCAGAATAACTTTAATGAGACAGTTTGTAAAAAGAATACCTCACAAGAAGTTGGCAATTATTTCTGCCAGCACTGTGACCCTTATAAATTGTTCTCTCATTTACTTTAATCATTTATAATTACTTACAGCACAAAAGTGTATCTTAAATCATCTCCCACATAATGTACTAATTGAGATACAGACACAACCAATGGAAAGGTATTCACTGACAATGGATATTTCATCCATATGAGATCATTCGTATTTCCTCCAGATGTTTCTGTGAACATAGACAGAAAACACTTTATCAAAAATATGAATGACATACCTATAGGAGCAGAAAACATTTTCTAAGAAATGCAGTGAACACTTTCATTTTCTAGTCTAATAGTACTTATGTTCAATTGAGAAATATAATAAAGAAAGGGACGGGACGGGACGGGACGGGACGGGACGGGACGGGACGGGACGGGACGGGAAGGGAAGGGAAGGGAAGGGAAGGGAAGGGAAGGGAAGGGAAGGGAAGGGAAGGGAAGGGAAGGGAAAGGAAGGGAAGGGAAGGGAAGGGAAGGGAAGGGAAGGGAAGGGAAGGGAAGGGAAGGGAAGGGAAGGGAAGGGAAGGGAAGGGAAGGGAAGGGAAGGGAAGGGAAGGGAAGGGAAGGGAAGGGAAGGGAAGGGAAGGGAAGGGAAGGGAAGGGAAGGGAAGGGAAGGGAAGGGAAGGGAAGGGAAGGGAAGGGAAGGGAAGGGAAGGGAAGGGAAGGGAAGGGAAGGGAAGGGAAGGGAAGGGAAGGGAAGGGAAGGGAAGGGAAGGGAAGGGAAGGGAAGGGAAGGGAAGGGAAGGGAAGGGAAGGGAAGGGAAGGGAAGGGAAGGGAAGGGAAGGGAAGGGAAGGGAAGGGAAGGGAAGGGAAGGGAAGGGAAGGGCAGCTCTCCAACCACTCATCTCCCAGCCTGTAGCTCTGCTTGGGGTTATTGCGCCCCAGGTGCAGGACCTGGCACTTGGCCTTGTTGAACTTCATGCAGTTGACCTCAGCCCATCGGTGCAGCCTATCCAGATCCTCCTGCAGAGCCTTCCTACCCTCGAGCAGATCGACACATGCACCTAACTTGGTGTCATCTGCAAACTTACTGAGGGTGCACTCAATGCCCTCATCCAGATCATTGATGAAGATATTAAAGAGGACTGGCCACAGCACTGAGCCCTGGGGAACGCCACTAGTGACTGTCCTCCAACTGGTCTTGACTCCATTCACCATGAATCTTTGGGCCTGGCTATCCAGCCAGTTTCTAACCCAACGAAACGTGCGCCAGTCCAAGCCAAGAGCAGCCAGTTTCTTGAGGAGAATGCTGTGAGAGACGGTGTCAAAAGCCTTGCTGAAGTCAAGGTAGACCACATCCACAGCCTTTCCCTCATCCACCCAGCGTGTCACTTTGTCATAGAAGGAGATCAGGTTCGTTCAGCAGCACCACTAAACCATATCACTAAGTTCTACATCTAAATGTCTTCCAAAGATGTTTAGATCCAGGGATGGAATGGAATGTACCGTAGATATATATATATTTCTAAGTGGGAAACAATGTCAATACCAAATTGCTTAATAGCACTTGCATTCTCATGTGTATAATCCATGTTTATAAAATAGTGATCTGCTTGGCGTCTCTTTATTTAAAAAAAAAAAAAAAAAAAGCAACAATATGAATATTTCCTCAGAAGACATTATGAAAGGCCAATGCCAGTATAAAAGTAAGATTTTATATTCTTAGCTCTGAAAGAGATGATATGCCACCAGCGCCTTTTCATTTAGTTGGCCTAACTTCCTTTCTTAAATGCAGCCTTGCTAAAACAAGTTGAAGAGTTACATGCTCAATTACCATACTCTCACTCCTCCTTCATCATACTGTTGTGAATGGAAAAACAAAAAGGCCTGTCATTATTCGTGTGTTACTATATCACAGTGCTGATTATTTTGATAACTAAGGGGGTCTCTGAGCTTAACAGAGCTTCACCTGTGGCTGAGTATTGGAAGATATTCTTCCATGTGTATCATTTCAGGTTTTATAAGATCTTCTCTCCCTACATATCCATTTACTTTACCATACTTCCAAGAATGTAGTCAGCTTTGAAACCTCTGTTTCTTCTATAAATGCAGTTTAGGCTTGTCTGATGTAAACAGGCTGTGACACTCACACAAAGTAAAACAGCTTAACATTTGCTTCCACTGAAAAGTATGTTAAGCCTGTGTATTATACGTGTATATATTATGAATAACTAAATGTATTAGTTTCAGAAAGCAATTTTATTTAACAATAATTCCAGTTGCCAGAAATTTGGGTAGTATTTCTATTATCAGAATGGCATGGGAAAGTAAAAATCAAGTTAAATGTATTTTAAGCAATTTTATCATACTTTCAAAGGAGGACAGTCATATCCATCTTGTGACCTATATGAATTACTCATTTGTATAACATTTTAAAACAGATTTAATATTGAAATACTAATTCCATAAGGATGCAATTCTTCTCCATGTAGAAGAGACAGCTCAGGTTGTCTATATGTGATTCTGTGATCTCTCATATACTGCTTAAACATTATGCATAAGTGCATAAAACGTGGTGAATAAGGTGGTACTTTGCATAGGAATAAATTTCCTTCTAGATGTCCAAAAGGAAATCATTTTAAAACAACCTCTATTTCTAATCATGATTCCTTAATAATAATAATAATCATCATCATCATCATCATCATCATCATCATCATCATCATCATCATCTTTCTTACTTGTAATATGTTGCACCTATTTCATAAATTTCTCTCAAATACAAAGAGTTTCACTGTAGTTGGAAAAGGAGGGGAAATTAAAATCACAGATGAATAAATACAGATGTGAAACCAAGTCTTATTTCCAGGAAAGTCAATGTTTTGACATTGATTTCAATAACAGAGGATCACACTCCTAAAATCTTGAGAAAATATTAGATTTCAACTAAGATGAAAGTGCTTTTGTTCAAAGAGCCAGGCAAAAAAATACTCTAACTTCTGTGTGAACAATGCATACCTTTCATTGTCTTTGTTTCGGGAGGACTGATAAAAAGGTAGTTGAACACCGCTTCTCTAAATTATCCAGGTAATTCATGGATTTTACATTAGATTTAAGTGAGTAAATATTTATTATGAAAGTTCTACAGGTTCAGGTTATCTGTTCTTAAAATCTTATATTTTTCATGAGGCAATACTGAGGGGTGAAAAAATGCTTGTTTCATTCCAGAGTCCAATGGAAGATCAGCACAGACAAAAATTAAAATATGTACAAATAAATATTTTCTTTTTCCACAAGTAATTTCATTACAAATCAAGAGATTTCAGAAAATAAGTTCAGGAAACTGTTATAAAAGAATTGGTTAGAAGATAAGGATTCTATTAGCAAGAATAGAATGGAAAAAGTCAAATTGTTTGACATGGAGTTACAGTTTGGAGTTACCTTTAAACTGATCAATCTCATCAAAGTTGTATCATCTAAAATGTAAGATAACTTGATTTGCCACTTTGCTAACAGCCCTTGCTCCTAATATAAATAAGATTTATTATTCCAGGCAGAGCAATGTTTAAACATTACTCTGATCCTGCAACCTGAGTGAATTCTATCAGAATTGGCCTATCTGTGCAGCATTGCATTGTACTTTGGAGACATTTGCAGGGTACACTGTATAAAAAGCTTGTTTTAAGAAAACACTAAATGTTAAGAGTGTGGAGAGGTCCTTTTACACTCTACTAAATATCCTTATAAAAAAGTTTTGTTTGTTTGTTTGTTTCTTTGTTTTTTTGATATATTAGAACACAGTTAAACGAGATTTAATTCATTGTCAGCCTCCTGACCAGTGGGGTAAATACAGGTATATGCCACCTGATAAGGTGTTCACAATTCCACCTCCTTGGTATACAGAGGCTTGAGTGTCATGTGTGTGGTACTTACAAATTTGTAGTGGCCAGGCAAAGGTACCAGAAGGGTACCCATCAACCACCCTGATGTAACCTGGGGGTCCAGAGTACAAAGTATGGGTATTTTTAATTTACTTGCTCTACACAAAAGAAGAGAATTTGCAGAATAGCCCTGATATCTTTAATCACAGCTCTGCCTATGGTGGATTTCCCACATCATACCAATCAAGTAATTTCTGGTAAGAATCAAGATGTATGAGGCTACCTTATGCAATGATCATTCTTTTGACCACGGATTTATGCTCCCAAAATTTGACATAAACATAAACACATCAGCACATGAATCAACAACACAGGATCTCTATTTTATCCTTTCAAATCCAAAAAGTTTGCTGCTGCTGTTGGTAGCATCACAAATGAAATGCTGGGCCATCGGTTCTCATTTTCCTGTCAGGCGTAGACATTTCAGGTGAGCTGAGCTGGAGGAGCAGTCTTTGGGAATACTTGCACAGTGGCTGATGCAGCTGCAGGATTAAGCCCATTATTTCCCTTTACAATGTATTTCTTTGAAGAAATTCAAAGGCAATTTAGGCAGCTGGTATCATGGTATCACTAAGAAATGAGAAGGAACAGAGTAAGGAGGAAAGGAAAAGGGGAAAATTTCAGCAGGAGTGGAAATCAATCTTGGAAATCCTTGTGGCAGTAATAAAGTCATTAGTGTCTGGTTGCGAAAGGACAATCTGGTATATCCATAGGTAGCCTTCACAGGACCCACAATTTTGAACAGAGGTCTGTAGGACAACTTTTCTTCAGACAGATTGAACCCCAAGTATTGAAGGATATTCCACACATAGGAGTAGACTATATTTAGTCAGACATAAAACTCCCATAATGCTCACAGTCACCCCAGCACAGTTGCTTCAGTTTGCTAATCCATGTATACTGTAGCAGTTTACAAAATAATGTGGTCATAGCCACAATATCCATCTTGCTCTCTAACCTTGCTCAGACAACTGCCACTAGCAGATATTTGGGAAGGAGCTCAGTTATAAAGTAACACTTCTGTATACCTTTCCAGCTTCTGTCAATCACTCATTATGTGGCATTTAGAACATTGTTTTTAATAGTTAGCAGTGTATCTTCCGTGAAGTTGCCTTTTGGAATCCAGTTATACTTCTGTCCTCCACTACATGCAGTGGTAATATAATCAGACTTTATTAAATGACCTCTTCCAATCACTTTGAATAAAATACTCACTATATTCAATAATAATTTAAGAGTTTGAAAGAAACAAAACCCCTTTGTAAGAAAAAAAAAAAACCCTTCTTTGTAAGAAACAAAACCCCTAAATTTCAATTTGAGATATTTATATTAATAGTCATTTATATATTATGTTTAAATTTATTTTTTCATGTGTTTTATATTATGTGTTATATATATATACATATTTAATAATTGGAACTTATTTGAATATTAAAACTGTTATATACCAGGAGCTGATAATGAATTTTGCAGTTACTTTTGTCAGGAAAAACAATAAAATACACTGACCTACTTTTTTTTTTTTTTTTTTTTTTTTTTGTAGGCACAAAAAATGCTGACTTACTAAAAGGCTTTATGCTGCCTCCATAGAACTGTTTCACTTTTACTGATGTACAATGAAACAGCTATTACCATCTGCATATGTTAGTACAGTGACAATCATGGCTTTGTAAAGTAACAAGTTGCAGGGCTGTTTCGGGGCTCGGGTAATATCAAGGGCATCTCAAGAAAATCTTATCTACCTAATTTGCCTTCTCTAGGAATAAGGTTTCTTTCTCTTAGATGTGGGCTATAATAACATGCTAGGAAACTTTTTTAAAGAGGCAGTGGTCTAAATAAATCACATGAAATGTCATTTCCTATGAGCTGTATTACGGCACACACAGCTTGAGTGCTGTATTTGACCTTGGCAAGGTCAAATAAAACTCCATTAGGGCTTCACTGTAAATGTACAGGAAACCTCGTAGTTCCATATTTATCTGGTAGTGCCCACTTTATTTTGATCAATACCATGCCCAAATGATATCTGCTGAAGTGTTAAAACATCAGAAAGTTCTTCCCAAGTGAAATCACTACAGTTTTCATCCAAAGGAACTGCTTTAGGTAGTTCTATGTAAGCTATTGTCCAAACACTAGATGAGTTTTTCTGCCTTTTTTGTACTTTATCAAAATAATATTGAGGGTGGATATTTCAGCACTTTGTGCTTGTGATTGCACAGCTCTGGCAGTAGTATGCAGTAATACCTTTTATTTTTTTCTTCCAAATGCTGTTCACAGTTTTTTAGCTTTTTTTTTTTTTTTTTTTTTTTTTTTTAGAATTGTCTTGCAGTACGATCACAAAGACTCATTCTCCTTTTCTCTCTTCTTTTGTTATTTTCTCAATTGTGTTGCAAGAACAAAAGGGGAAATAGAATGTGACATATTCTGATGTGATGAAAGTTTATTCCATCAAAAACTGTCTTCTAAAATACTGCTTTTCACTTAGTGATGTTTTCTCAGAACACTTTTCAAAGAACTTTGGAAAAGTTATCTGAGAATTGAAAAGGTTTCATTGCCCATTTCTGCCAGCAGTTTAACAAACTGTAGAAATACTGCCAGTTTCTGAGACAGGTGTTTTTATCTTATTCTACATAGAAAGCTCAATATCTAATGTGCTCATGTTTTTAGTTTGACCATAACAGACAAATTCAGTGCCTTGAACACCACTGGCTACTGGGTGCTATGTCACGTGTCTACCATTTATTTAAATATTTTAAATTTAGAGCTGAAGAGATAAAAAGAGCACAGTGGCATGATGTAACAATACGAATGCTTAAGTGTTTTAAAAGTTTTCAATATGATTACACAAAAACCTATTGGCAAGAGTATTTATGACCATTATTCCATGGAAAATATCCATAGAGTTGGACCTGTAAATTCTGTTTTCAATTTATATTTATTAGCTGTCTCAGAAATAGGAGACATTGGTCATTGGTAATGAATTCAGAGTGACCTGGTCCTGTTATTATTTGCCAAAATAAATGTTCAACTCCAAGTTGGGATTATTTAGCAAAAGACTATATTTTTTTTTCCCTTCCCCCCACCCCCCTCTTCCCCCCCCCATGGCATCTCCCCTATTTCATATAAGCCTGTGCTCATTTTAATGTGAATATGTCTTTTTAATTTCTGGGATTTAGCTTAGTGCTGGTGCACAGCTATTTATTTCTAATAAAAGTTACAAAATTTCATGTGATGTCTGATGTGTGAGATATCTGATGAAGGTAAGAGTACATTAGGACTCAAAAGACTAAATTACAATAAAAAGTCCTTTAGTCCTTTAGCTGTAGGCTGTCTGATCAGTTTACACTAAACAAATACTATTTCCTGCTAGTGGCTAAGCACAGAATAGGTATGAAAGCAACTAGGGGAGTCAGTCTAAAACTTTTGGCACGTAATTTATTTTAAAATGCTATGCAGACACAACATTGTTGCCAAAGAGTGAACTAATCTTGCCCTTCACAATGAAAATTATTCTGTTAGGTTAAAGCTCAATAACAGTTTGAAGATGCCAAATTATATCTCTTCTATGTTTATTTAGCTAGCTAGTAAGTCACATGGAACTAAGCTGTAGTGTGACCTCTACACAAGAGAATAAGAGGAAAAAAGTGAGAGTATCATTCATGTTGTTATTCAGCTATAAAATCTTACATGTAGTGATAAAGATGCTGGCAAGCACTGTACACTTATCTGCTCCCTATAGCAGTGAGATAAAGGCCAAAAAATGAAGTAAGGAAGCTCCTACAAGCTAGTCACTCCAAGTAAGCTGCCATAATGTTTCTGGTTAAGATCTACAGTGAGTCACGCTTTAGAATATAAATGTATTTGAGCTTTGAAGGTGACGAGCAGAACGTAAGGAAAGTTAGAAACATTTTTATATCGATATATAAAACTGTGTAACATATAGTTCTTTTTTTTTTTTTTTTTACATATATAACATAGCATAAACATAAAATCTAGTTCTTCAAACAGAGAATTATAACTAGAGAGAACTGAGGCCTGCAAGTCAGAGATCAGTTTGTTAAATCAAGCTTGAAGTAAAAGGGACTTTCCAATTAGATTTCCTGTTTGTTATTTCCTTAAAGAAAAACGCATTCTAATGAAATATATGACATCCTACTTTCCAAGATCAGTGCATTCATCCAATATTCTAGAAATAAATTTCAATTTAGACAGTATCTTAGACTAGCAAGTGTACCAGAGTTTCAGAGTGCAAATGTGATACTTCACATTTGTTGTTTGAAAAAGAAATATTGTCTTACAAGACACCACTTAGAAACTGAGCAGAGCAAATCCAATGTATATTTCAGTGGAAAATGGGGAAGTAATAATTAGGTATCTTACTCTCAAAGTAAGTTTTAGATATCATAAAATAACAGCTTTTACATACAAATCAGAAATGAGGTAAAGATGGAAAAAAAAATCTGTAGGAAGTTTCACTTCTATTCTATCAAACACACTCAAAAAATAAATAAATAAAATACAAGACCAACATCAACAACAACAAAAAAGCTAACACTAAATCAATTATCCAAAACCAAGCATAAAAAATCTGTGTCATTGTGTCCTCTATTTTTTCTATTTCACAGAATCACAGAATCACAGAATCACAGAATTTCTAGGTTGGAAGAGACCTCAAGATCATCGAGTCCAACCTCTGACCTAACGCTAACAGTCCCCACTAAACCATATCCCTAAGCTCTACATCTAAAGTCTTTTAAAGAATTCCAGGGACTGTGACTCCACCACTTCCCTGGGCAGCCTGTTCCAGTGTCTAACAACCCTTTCAGTAAAGAAGTTCTTCTTAACATCTAACCTAAAACTCCCCTGGCGCAACTTAAGCCCATTCCCCCTCATCCTGTCACCAGGCACGTGGGAGAACAGACCAACCCCCACCTTGCTACAGCCTCCTTTAAGGTATCTGTAAAGAGCAATAAGGTCGCCCCTGAGCCTCCTTTTCTCCAGGCTGAACAAGCCCAGCTCCCTCAGCCGCTCCTCGTAGGACTTGTTCTCCAGGCGTCTCACCAGCTTCGTCGCCCTTCTCTGGACCCACTCAAGCACCTCCATGTCCTTCTTGTAGCGAGGGGCCCAAAACTGAACACAGTTCTCGAGGTGCGGCCTCACCAGAGCCGAGTACAGGGGATGATCACCTCCCTAGCCCTGCTGGTCACAGTGTTTCTGATACAAGCCAGGATGCCGTTGGCCTTCTTGGCCACCTGAGCACACTGCTGGCTCATATTCAGCCGACTGTCCACCATCACTCCCAGGTCCTTCTCTGCCTGGCAGCTCTCCAACCACTCATCTCCCAGCCTGTAGCTCTGCTTGGGGTTATTGCGCCCCAGGTGCAGGACCTGGCACTTGGCCTTGTTGAACTTCATACAGTTGACCTCAGCCCATCGGTGCAGCCTATCCAGATCCTCCTGCAGAGCTTTCCTACCCTCGAGCAGATCGACACATGCGCATAGCTTGGTGTCATCTGCGAACTTACTGAGGGTGCAATCAATGCCCTCGTCCAGATCACTGATGAAGATATTAAAGAGGACCGGCCCCAGCACTTAGCCCTGGGGAACGCCGCTATTGACTGGCCTCCAACTGGACTTGACTCCATTTACCACGACTCTTTGGGCCTGGCTATCCAGCCAGTTTCTAACCCAATGAAGCGTGCGCCAGTCCAAGCCAAGAGCAGCCAGTTTCTTGAGGAGAATGCTGTGGGAAACGGTGTCAAATGCCTTGCTGAAGTCAAGGTAGACCACATTCACAGCCTTTCCCTCGTCCACTCAGCGCGTCACTTTGTCATAGAAGGAGATCAGGTTCGTCACGCAGGATCTGCCTTCCATAAACCCATGCCTTCCATAAACACATGCATTTCATTGTAATATTGTTTATTTCAACAGAGCTACTTACATTACTTACACAGTGATTTACATTACACTGAGAACATCAGGTCAAATGCACTGCTAGATCTTATTTTCTTTTCATGGTGCTTATAGGTTTAACCTACACTGACACTATGACTTGTAGAAAATTCATATACAGTATTTTCAAGGTGAATTGAAACACAAAAATAACTACACTAAGTCAGGCTGAAGGTCTGGCCAGTCTTGTACACTGCCTCAGACAGAGTCATGAGTTGGAAGTGTATCAGAATACAGGGAAGACACAACAATATTCTATTTATTCTTCTGAGCTGCTAGCAATTTCAGCATGGGCACTTCCTGTACAACTAGATATACCAACATCTCTGTGTTTAACAGTCTTTAATGAACTTTTCTTCTAGAATTGCCCTCACTACTTCAATAAATAATTAATATTTCTGGCATCTGCAATACTCTGTGCCAGTAAGTTCCATATTTACAATTAAACAACATTAGTTTTACTATGTGAAAAAGTATGGCTTTCTATTTTGATGTCATCTGTTTTTTGTGTTAAGACAACAAAATAACTGTCACAATTTTCATTGTGCATTTTACATTTAATGGTTATCAATACTGTATTAACTGGACAAATAGATGATTACAAGTATTCTGTGACAAATCTGTCCATGATACATAATGCATGACAAAATACTGCCTCAAACTCGTCCAAACAATAAATCATGTTAGCCTATCTTTTTTTTTTTCATGCTGGCACATAGGATTGCTTCATCCAGAATGCACATTTTAGAAGTAATACATATATAAATGTAAGAATATATATAAATATATACATTATAATATATATAGTTGAGATAATTTAGAAATTAATATCATAAATAGAAGTCTAGCTTGATATACATGCTTTAACCCATTTCTGATTTCATAATAATAAAAGAGAAAATGAGAAATGCCTCTACTTTTCACTTCCATCCAGTTTTATTAATATTGAATGACATCTGCAAGCCATCACAGATTTCATTCCTTCCAGTGATACCTGATGGATTCAGCTATAATTTAAAGATCTCAAACTGGAGGAGACTATATACAGGTATATAAGTACTATTGAGATTTCATGCTCTATAGGGAATTTCAGTGCACACCCTAGCTTGGCTTCCCTGACCTACATCACCTCTAGGAAAAAATGGGGAACACTGATGTCTCTGAAAAGTTATGAAAATCTTTTCTGCTGCTCTATTTACATGTACATCTCAGCTGCGGACATCCCCTTTGTTTTCTTGTGGAAAAATATTTCCACACTTTCACCCTATATTGCACAGAACTCACGTATTTCTTCAACTTGTTCTATAAAAATCTAAATCTTTCACTGAAATTGTGGGAGTGAATCTTCTGGAGCTGTCCAGTGTTCTGGAGGCAGGTTACTGTTGTCTCCCTATGTCAGGCTATGACAAAGGACTTGACATCTTAGCAAGGAGTTCATCATAGTATCACAGTGAAAGACTGATATGAAAGTTTCATGCACTCTCCCTCACCAACATTAAGTGATGATGGTCTCTTTTTCTTGCTTATGGTGTCTCACCTTTCTTAGGCATATTCAGTCAGTTTAACAATTGTGAAAGATTTGTCTCAATTTCTTAGCTAGTGATCCAAGTGTTGTGTGCTAGGTTTTTCATGTGTATGAAATTAGAGTTTCTTCATTTTTCTCCCCTTTGTCTCTTACTCTGTCTCACACACACATTAGACAGGCAGTAACAGTCTGTTAAGCAAATAATAATGATATGCATATTCAGGAATTCTTGTCCTTCGAACTGCTATCTTAACATAAATACATTAAACACATAAATAAAGCAATATACCTATAATTTTATTGATTCATTACATAAAATATAGAAGGGAATTCTCTGGAAGAAAATGTGAACAGCATGCCAAGAATCCGTGATATAATTTAAACTGAATGACTGCAAATTAAATTGATGTGTCCCTATGAAGACATTTACCAGAGAATGTTACCTCAGCAAAATGCATTAGTGTATATAAATATACAAACAAAAACAAAATTTGTTTTGTTTCTAAACAAAAATATCTTTAAAATTATTTAAAATCTGTTTTCTGCTTATTATTGCCTAAGGAAAATTTGAAGGCAAAGGAGTACCGTAGTGACAGTGATGGGTAAAGTTTTGAGGATACCGTGAAAAGAAATAGTGCATGAAAAGTTTTGTTGTATTTTCTTGGATTAAGCCATTTTTTCATCTGCCATAAGCAGCACTGCTTTAAAAAAATATTGTTTGTATCTCTGCTGAGCCATGCAGAAATAATAAATATGTGAATTGACTTAAATTAACTTAATTAATATGTGAATTTACTTAAAGAGACCTAAATTAACAAAACCTCTTTCTATTTCCTCCAGTATTTGTGGGTTCCTTTTGTTTGTTTGTTTTGTTTTTAATGGATTTTAATGTTTAGAATTACTCTAGTGACAAAACTAGTGTCATTTTTTTTATATATTTTTTTTTCATTTAGGTGACTTTGGTCAAGTTTAAATCCTTGAATATAATAGGATAAATGCAAATTGGTATTTCATGAGATCATCAATAAAATTCTTCTCTTATTGTCAATTAAAGATATGGCAAGCTTTGTGATATGACCATGGAACTGTCATTTTATAACAGTATTGAATGTGACAGCAGATATAAAAGACTGAACTTTCTCTATTTCTAAAGTATGTCTAAAAACCACCATGTAATAAATGGATCAGTTTTCAAAATAGGACTATAATCAAAGTTTACTATTTATTAAAGGAATAGAGGTAAGCAAACAGTGCTGGGTGCGCCAGGAGTCTCTGCTCCACCAAGATGCATACCAGTTACATCAAGCAGCTGATTTTTATGCTCCTATGCCAATACATATTCATTACTACTTCTAAAAAAAAAAAAAACCAGGGTTATTATAATTAGTTTCCTGAATCTAAACCCTCCTACTGGAGCATGCATATCAGTCTCTGGTGGTCCCTCTGGGGGTCTCTCATGCTGAAGGCTTATAGTCTTCCTCCCTCTTGTCCTTCTCCTTTGTCCGACTTGGCTGTATGTCAGAGACTTGTGCAGCATCCCCTGCAAGCTTTGTCTTTTAGTTGTTCTTCAGCTCTCCCTGTCTCCTTAATCTCCTGGCCAGATATCAGAGACTTGCATAGTGTCCCATGCAATAGTCATAATAGTTAGCAGTTATTCTGAAACCCCCCAGGTATCAGAGACTTCAAGGAAAAGCCTACAAATACATTTCCCTTCAAGTTCTCTATTGACACGAATTGCTAAAACATTCCTTTGCAAGATAGAAGAACTATCTACATTAACCACTCTGTTTTTCTTAGACTTGTGGTTATACAAGGGTATGTAAGACAGAAGGTCCCATTCATCATACCATGCGGCCCTAGCATTGTTCCATACTGACACGAATCAGATGAACATATTTTACAACCAGAACAAGAAAATATTTTTAGATAGAATGAAGATACTTCCACAGAACTACACCAGTCTCAGTCATTCCTGAAGCGGGATTGGTTTCACAGTACACTAGCCTTTTAAATAACCCCAGAGGGAACTGAGTTTGCATATGCAAAATATACTGTTGCACAGTATTACTATTCTGTCAAATTTAATTTTATTAATAAATAGATCAGCATCTGCCCCTCTGCTCTCCTTCATGAGGAAGCTGTAGACCTTGATGAGGTCTCCCCTCAGCCACCCCTTTTCCAGACTGAATAGACCAAGAGACCTCAGTCACTCCTCATACATCTTCCCCTCTAGGCCTTTCACCATCTTTGTAGCCCTTCTCTAGACACTCTCCAACAGTTTCATGTCCCTTTTGTACTGTGGTGCCCAACACTGCCACAGTGCTCAAGGTGAGGCCACACCAACAGAGTAGAGTGGGACAATAATTTCCTTCAACCAACTAGCAATGTTGTGCTTGATGCACTCCAGGATATGGTTGTCCCTCGTGGCTACCAGGGCACACTGCTGAATATAATCATCTTGTTTTGTTTTAGCATAAAACCTCATTGATAGATACTTCAAGAAATCTAAATTTTAAGAACATTATATCAGCATATTTAAAATTCATAACAATAGAAATCAGTATCAGACCACCTCTGCCATTTCCACACTGTCTCTCCAAGTAAAAATATTTAGAAGGTACTTCATGCATACTTTAGTTTTTATTTACTCTTTATTCTGTTGTTGATACTAGTCTGCTAGAGCTATTCATGGGAATTGAGATAGTGCCAAAGCACTTTGTTAATGATGCAAAGGTCTTTTTTTAGATCCTGAATTTCATCTCTAATATTTACCACTTCAAGGTTTCTTAGAATGCATGTACTTTCATTTTGTCTCCTTTTCCATAAGTAAACTTATAAAAATAAATAAAATAAAATAAATGCTATTATTTTGTCAGTTCAATATAATAAATCATAAATATCATGAGTAAAACTTTGAAATGTTGATATATTTCTAGCAATATGAATTGCAAATATTTAATCACTATGTATTTCAAAACAAAACTGTATTTTTCCCTACTTTCTACAAACCAACATGCAATTAAATTACAATCTTACCAAAGGTTGTTAAATGGGCACATATATAGAGTCTACTTAAAGATATCTTAACACTTTTGTGCCAGTGTAAGGAAGTACTTGAAGTATAATTTTATACATCAAGTTTCACAAAGAGCTTAATGAAAGTCCACCAAGTCAGGGAAGCCTTCTATTGGATTTTGCATGTTTTAGACCATGTATATATCTGATGAATTTAATTTTCAGACTAATTGCAGAAGCAAACAATATATTTCAGTTTATTCTTGTTAATATGTGCTTTTATAGATAACAAGAGAAAAATGAATAAAAGTTCCAAATGAAGTCCCTCAAGCCCATGAGGTCAAAAATCCTGTACAGGTGCAATTGCTGTACATGGGCAAAACACTAGTTACAGGTGTATTTTGATGAGAAGACAATTATGGATAAAAAGCATAGGCATGGAGAGGAAAAGGAAGAGTAAAAAATAAGCATAGCAAAATGAAAGTGATCTTTTATTATAAAATAGTATGTCTGCACTGCCTTTTATCAATCCTGAGCTCAATTTTTTTGACCATGACACAACCAGATTATAAGTGCAGCCTGCAGTAGGTATGCTTCTTTTACTTAGGACAAGGAGTAGCAAAACTGCATCCAGAGACCAGTCTGGGAACATAGGAGTTATTGCCAAAACCTGGGCAAAGGCACTGAATAAGGCTGGTCAGAGTAATTAATACCTGTTTGAGACCTCAGGACCCTGACAGCTTAAGACAGCTCTGTGTAAAAGAGGCAGCCAAATCTTGGGAGTATGTCTATATCATAACATTATCTCAAATCTCTAATTAACGGTGATTTAGCTGTGGTCATACACTCAAAATAAAGATAATAACACTGGCCAAAGAGTGTTTATATGATGGTGGTTGTATGGTGCTAAACTGAATTTCCATTTCTTTTTAATTTCCATTAATAATCCTTCATGTTACATTTCACTAAGGACTTACTTCAAAACCCATTTTCATAGAATTATAAAATCATTCAGGTTGGAAAAGACCTCTAAGATCATCTAGTCCAACTTTTAACCTAGTGCTGAAAAATCCACCACTAAACCATGCTACTAAGTTCTACATATACATGTTTCTTGAAGACCTCCAGGGATTGTGACTCAACAACTTTCCTGGACTGCCTATTCCAATGCCATACAACTCTTTCAGTAAAGAAATTTCTCCTGACATCAAACCTAAACCTCCTCTGGTGCAAGTTGAGGCCACTTCTCCTCATCTTATCACTTGGTGCTTGGGAGAAGAGCCCGATCCCCACCTCACTACAATCTCCTTAAGATAATTGTAAAATACAAGATCTCTCCTGAGACTTCTTTTCTGCAAGCAAACCCCAGCTCCCTCAGCTGCTCCTCATAGGACTTCTTCTCTAGACCCTTCTCTAGCTTCATTGCCCTTCTTTGGACACACTTCAGCATCTTGATGTCCTTCTTGTAGTGAGGGGCCCAAAACAGTATTCAAGCTGCAGCCTCACCAGAGCAAAGTACAGAGAGACAATCACTCCCCTAGTCCTGCTAGTTACACAATTTCTTAGAGAAGCTAGGATGTTGCTGGCCTTCTTGGCCACTTCAGCACACTACTGGCTCACATTTGGCTGGCTATTGACCAATCCCTTTCCACCTGGCAGTTTTCCAGCCACTCTTCCCCCAGCCTGTAGCATTGCATGGGGTTGTTGTGTCCCAAGTGCAGGATGCAGCTGTTAGCCTTGTTGAACTTCATACAGTTGGCCTCAGCCCATCAGTCCAGCCTCTCCAGATCACTCTGCAGAGCCTTCCTACCCTACACTGAGGGTGCTCTCAATCCCCTTGTCCATCATCCAGATCATTGATAAAGATATTGAAGAGAGCTTGCCGCAGTACTGAGCCCTGGCAGACTCCACTAGTGACCAGCCTCCAGCTGGATTTAACTCCATTCATCACAGCTCTTTGGGCCTGGCCACCCAGACAGTTTTTAATCCAATGCAGCCTATACCCATCCAAGCCTTGAGCAGCCAGTTTCTCCAAGAGAACGCCGGGGGAAAGAGTATCAAAAGCCTTACTGAAGTATGTGGTAGTATGAAGTACTGAAGGATGTGGTAGACCATATCCACAGCCTTTCCCTCATCCACTGAGCATGCCACCTTGTTGTAGAAGGAGATCAGGTTCATCAAGCAAGACCTGCCTTTGATAAACCCATGCTGTATGGGCCTGACCTCTTGGTTGTCCTTTAAGTGCTGTGTGGTGGCACTCAGGATAATCTGCTACATGAGCTTCACCAGCAACAAGGTCAGACAGACAGGCCTGTAGTTTTCCAGATCCTCCTTCCAGCCCTGCTTGTAGATGGGCACTACATTTGCTAGCCACCAGTCAACTAGGACCTTCCCTGATAGCCAGGACCGCTGATAAATGATGGAAAGCATCTTGGCAAGCAATTCCACCAGCTCGCTCAATACCCGCAGGTGGATCATATCTGGCCCAATAATCTTGCATACATCTGAGTGGAGTAGCAGTTGCTAACCATTTCCTCAGATTTTTTTAACTTTTACATTGTCATTGTACACTGCAGAAGTGGGGGTGCTAAAATAGTGATTTAGAGAATGAAATCCGGATGCAATCCAGATGTGTAGAAGAATCAAATGGTCTAGATGGGTTGATTTCCACCTTTCAGAAAAGTACTAATCTGTAGACAAAATGCATGTGAATCAATATTTCTTTCTATTATATACCTCCACTCCAGTGGCTGGCATATTTTAAACTAGTGTACTACTTTGACTTCAGTGCAGCTATGTCTACGAAGACCATCTGGATAGGTTACACAATACATTAATCATGTCATATAAACATCATCTTTCATTTTAAAATATTGAATTTCTTAAACTAATGTTTAAGACAAGGTGAAACATTTGAGCTGTACAAAAATTAGTCTTAGCAGAAATAGTTATTGAAAGGTTAAATATCCTGCTCCAAATATTGTGTTTATGAAACATTCCTCTTTTTTTGCTGTATTGCCTGCATTAAAATCCTTTAGACAGTAGCCAACAAACAGCAGAAATACAAAACATGAAGTGTGTTACTCTCTCAACAAACTAGTAGAAGTATTTGAATTGTTAAACAGATTTTTCCCAGCATTAGTTTTCAACCATTTACTGAGAACAGACTATTCTCCAGGGGGAGATAATAAGCCTTTTTACTTTCATATACCATGAATTATTAGAATGCTGTGGAATAATTTTTGCTATTCTGAATACAGTAATGCTATAGAATTGATGACCTGTAACTACAAACTGATTTCCTAGGAATACGGTTTGCTTTACATTGTTTGAACAAAAGAATCTGACTTGAGAAACAGCGGCTTTTTTTTTTCTTCCTCTTTATGTAAAGGGAATATTTAGATTCAATGGCTGTGAGTAAAGTGACGAATCAGAAAACCTAAATTACATATTTGACACTAGCTACTTAGCTTTGGAAGAAGAGCTTGTTAACATGTAAATAAGTGTTTGCTGTGGCTCAGTAATATTGCTGGCTACTGAGGAGAGATACTGATAGAAGTTTTCAATACTACTTTACTCTGTTGAAAAACTAGTCACATTATGATCTCATGAAAGTAAAGGTGGCAGTACTGAACCTACAAGCTACATTACATCTTTAGGAGAAGCTTCCTAATGGCAACAGTCTTTTGATCATTACTTTTTCTGTGTAGTACTGCAGGGTCTACAGAAATGTGATAAACAAATTCCACTTACAGCATAAAGATTGCCCAGATCTCCTGCCCGCTCAAACTAGAATTGATTAACTTTTAAAAATCAAAACTAATTCATATTGAACTTGTCTCATATAAAATATGTGTTTCAATTTGTTTCCATTTCCCTTTGCTCAAAACAAATCTCCCTTGGTGATCAAATTTACTTTTAACATGAACATTGAATTCTTTTCAAATGTACAGATGCATTAGCAAAATCATCCACAAAGCCATCATTGGTATCTTACTTGATGATAAATCTCATCCAAAGACATGTACCCAGACAGGTATTAATCATATTCAGTCTGACAGAATTTATATCTAATTCTGTCTTCATTTTACATCCCAGTGTTACTTTCTCAGCAAAAATTCTGCATTGTTCAAAACAAACTCAGATATTTGAAGTGTAATACTGATGGTGGGGAATGGTTGAACCAGATGATTTTGAAGGTCTTTTCCAGTCTTAATGATTCTATGATTTTCTGAGCACCAGTAATGAGTTCTTATATAACAGACCCCTTCATCCATGCTCTAAGGAGTAGCACCTGCACCACAGAGTACTTTACCATTATCTATACTGTGATATAAATTCATCAGTAAGAAGCCTATTCATGTACTGGGTGCAGCTGTTGAAGTGCTGGTAACAGGGCTGAAGAAGTGGCTTTTGTGAAGCAAGACCAGGGCTGCCCTAAGCCAGACACAGCTGTTTCCAACTGGCTCCAACAGCCCCACCTCAGGGCATGGCTGGACCCCACAGTCACCGTAAGGGAAGACATTTTAAGAAAGGGCAAAAAGCATTGTGCAGCTGTTGAGGCAGAGGAATGAGAACAAATGTGAGAATTAACAAACCTGCAGACCCCAAAGTGAGAAAACAAAGCAGGAAACTCCAAGTGCCACAGGAGGAATTCCCTTTCTGCCCATGGAGAGACCATGGTGGAGCAGGTCCATACCTGCAGCTTGTGGAGAGGACCACTATGGAACACAAGCTACAATAGAGCTGATACCTACTCTGCAGCCCATGGGGGAAACCATGTCACAGCAGGTAGATATACCCTGAAGGAAACTGAAGCATGGGGAGAACCCATGCTGAAGCAGGTTCATGACAGGAACTGTGGAGAGAAATCCATGCAAGAGCAGGTTTTCTTGCAGGAACTGTGGCCCATGAAGAACTTGTGCTGAAGCAGTCTTGTCCTGAAGGACTGTAGCCCATGCAGAAGTCCCATACTGGAGCTGTGGAAAAATGCGAGGAGGAAAGCTCAGCAGAGATGAATTGTTGTGGACTGATCACAGCTCCTCATTTCCTATTCTCCATGTGCCCCTTGAGGGGTAGGAGTTACAGGAGCTGGGGATGAAGGTGTGAAGTTCAGCCTGGGAAAAAGTATGGGGGAGAGACATTGTTAGTTTTTGTTTGTTTCTTATAATCCAATTCTATTTTTGACAAGACGAGTCTGTTTTGACTGTGACAGCAGTTAGTAAGTAATCTGCCTGCATTTCTTTTGGAAGTTTTTCATCTTATTCTGTCCCTTGTCCAATTGAGGAGAGGGAGTGAGAGGGCAGCTGGCTGGGTGTCAGGAAGCTGGCCAAGGTCAATCCACCATAATTTACTAATTGCAGTACTTACAAAAAATAACTTTTGACTCCAATTAGGTTTTTCTAAGTAGACAAAAGTTCATACCAAGATTTCTGTGCATTGGAGTTTGTCTATGTTTGGGTTCAAAAGATATATTTTACAAGATGTAAAATGACTAAGGACCCCAAGTTGTCTTTTTAGAAAGGATTTAGGAGCCATTTCCTTCATGGAAATCGTTTCAATTTAGAATCATAACACTTCAGATGAGCAAGTGCTCAGCTTTGCTATTTTCTTAGCTTCTTCTGATTTGCTGTTGATAACGAAATGATATCAGAGTCATGAAAATTTTGATACAGAATACATTCAAATCGTTTTACATGAAACATTTGATTCTCGTACAGTGGCTGAAAACAGGGTTATTTCTTGTTATGAACTAAGACCATACTGCCAATATTTAGATATAATGATTTGTTGAAGAAAACTGCTTAAAAATAGAGGCAAGTTTTCTGTAACAAGAAAATTAAAAAGTGATTCAATAAATATTGAATTGCTCAAGCCTATGTAGAGAAGAATGAACAAAGCTAGTGAATGGACTAGAAAACAAGGTTTAGGAGGAGCAACTGAGTAAATTGGAGCTGTTTAGTCTGGAGAAAAGGAGGCTGAGGGGAAACCTCATCTCTCTTCAGTTTCCTGAAAAGTTGCAATGAGGTGGATGTTGGTCTCTGTTCTCAGGTGACAAATGATAGGATGCAAGGAAATGGTCTCAAGTTACACTATGGGATATTTAGATTGGATATTAGGAAGAATTTCTTCATGGAGAAATTTCTTCATGGGTCAAGAATTGGAACAGACTGCCCGGGTAGGGGGTAGACTTCTCATCCCTGGAGGTATTTAGGAGATGTGTGGACTTGGCACTATAGGACATGGTCTAGTAATGGGGCTTGTTAGGTCGGGTTGGTTGGTGATTGGACTTCATGATCTTTGAAAGCCTTTGATTTTTTAACCTTTTTTCAACTAGTGACTCATTTCAAGAGTGCCTGAGGAGATGGAAACTCTTCCAAGCCTGAGAACCTGTACAGTTCTGTGCTGTTTACACCTGCATTCTTTCCACCACATCATTACATGTAAAACCAAATAACTCTCCCCAAAATGCTTCCAGATATTTTTTTTTTGTCTGAACACACACACACACACACACACAAAGGTACATGTATTTATTTATCCATAGTTAAAAGCAGCAGAATTCACTATATTCATTCAAGAAAACAGTCTTTCCAAGAAGGTACAATTAAAAGGGGAAAAATCCAGATCACTAGAAGCACACAAAAATCAAATTGTAATCAGAACCCCAGATATATTTAAAAAATGGAATGTACAGAAAAAAGACAGAAACAGTTTTCGCTTTGCCCTCTGTTCCAATAAGCTCCTATTCGCTCATTTTATTTCTGTACTACCCTAGTCACACAGTATAAATTGCTAATGCACACCTCTTTACTAACAAGAAGAAACACTGTAATATGTAAAATTTATTCGTAAGTTTCAAATAATGCCTGTACTTCCACACTTTTCTCAATTTGGGCTATCTTCTACAGAGAAATTAACTATTTCACTATTCTAAACAGATATTATTTTAGTAAAATAATAATAGCTATATATTATATTTCCATATAAATATTTCCATATTAGTCTTTATAGGCAAGTATTCCCCCTCTGTCTCTCTCTCATTCTTTTATTTTTCTTTTGTTTTCTTTTTTTTTCTTTTTTTTTCTTTTTTTTTTTCTTTTTTTCTTTTTTTCTGAATTGTTCTTTAACAAACACTACAAGGCAGAATAACTATCCAAAACAGATACAAGACTGGAGAGGTCTCCCTCCAGATCTATGTGTATATTGTGTTATACTATGATTTATTATACAAGTTTTATGGGCTCCATTCTGGAAATAATTTTGAATTGTTATTCTTCTCAAATCAGAAGATGCTGCTTTATTTTCTAGGGGATTCCTTCTAATGTCTGAACAGAACTAATTTATGAACAGTTTCTATTCACTTATTTTTATGCCAACGTGACTGCTCTTCCTTCCTGGGGTCTGTATCACACTCTTACCATGCCCTATTGAGCTTTTACTCAATAACCAAGTCTTTCTGCATCATACTGAACTAATTAAAGCATGCCCTCCTACTTCTCTTTTATTATGTATACTCTTCCTTCTCTTGATTACCCTATAATAATTTTCTTATTTCAGTAAAGGTTACTCATTCTTGAAGATGGCCAGTCAAAACTTTCTGCAGTGTTCAAAATTAGGTAAATCAATGCTTAATACAAGAGAATTAATCATTTCCTATCTCTGCTGAGTATACATCAAATGATATAACTCATGGCCACATCTGCTTTTATTATTGATGTAATTTTTATTTTATGTTATTTTTTTGCAAGAAAAGGTCTATAGCTTTCATTGCTGTCTTCTGTAAAGAACCTGCACTTTGTAAAAAGTCCAGCGCTTTATAATTCATTAAGAGAAAAAAAACTTGATCCTTAGGAGGAAATTTTTTGATTTGAAGAATTTGATTTGAAATCTAAATTTCAAAGGTCCAGCATTAAAAAAGGGCTTGTGCATCTAAAATACTGAGCAGCCAAAGAAGCTGTATTGTAAACTGAAGAAATTCTGAAGAAATTTATATCACATTTAAAATTTATTTTTTATTCTTAATTTCACTTTCTGTTTATCTGTCACTAGTAGAGATTTGAGCTTTGGATTACCTCTGAGTCAGTACAATTAAAAAATAAATAAAATAAAATAAAATAAAATAAAATAAAATAAAATAAAATAAAAACTTGAGACTAACATCAGACATTTGTTTTCACCAATATTTGCTACCTCCATCATATACAAGACTGTTAGACTATTAATGACTTTCCTGGAAAACTCAACTATCAAAATACAGTGTGAACCCTGTAAGAAAAACAGTCCTGGATGATAAATAAAATTCCTCAAAAAAAAAATCACAGATTGCTTTCTCAGAATTTCAGCAGTAGAAAAACACTATAATTTCTTGACTTGCTGAGTTTTTTACTTCCTATATGTACATTGTGGTGTCACTGGACTAGTATAAAAATAAATAAATAATAAATAGATAAATAAGTAAATAAAATCATGTCTCTTTTTCTTGCTTTATTCCAAAAAGATTTAGGACAGTCAGTATTACTGACACATTTACCTCCAGATTATTCAATCTAACCATGTGCTTTACGATTTTTTCCTTTAATGAAGTAAAGCATTATAGGCAAGATATTGGCACTTCTTGCCATACAGTGGCATCAAGGAAGATTTATTTTACAAATTTCCAGAGGGAAGTCTAGTTTTAATTAATTAGTAAATGATATTTTCCAAGTCAGTTTATTTGCAGCCAAAAGGTGAGAGGATATGGAATATGAAAGCATTAAACATTCATTCATTTACTGTGACTTAAAAGTCTAGTGACATGGGAAACATTATTACTATCACTTTACAGTAGGGAAAAAAGCACCATTCTCCTTGTCCAGCCAAATATATAAGATACTTCAAGGAGACATCTCAGTTCACTAGGAGTTACCCGCCTATTAAAAGTCACATACATTAAAGAATTTTACTTGAACGTGGTCCAAATTAAAAGGATTTACTCATATAACATTCAGGCAGTGATGCACTTATTTTGACTTAATTGGTCAGATGTGTTTTCTTTGGTCCAAGAGGGAAAGGTATTGCAAGAGGTGCTTAAAAGACAGAGAGTTCTAGCGGTATGATTCTACTCAAACAAACTAGAAATCTAAGAAATATATAAGAGGAATAATCCCTCATCTAGATACTTACAGTGCGTGAAACAAAAACTTACTACAAACTATACAAGGGTACAAACTTACTACAAAAATTACAGTAGAACATGTTATTAGACGTGATGCATTTTAAAGCAATCTTTTAAAGCGATACTGTATTATATAGATTTATATTATATTACATATATTATATAACATACTATATAATTAATATCATAGCAATTATATCAACAGCTAACTCAGATGCCCTCTGGACTGATATACGAGACTTAAAGAGGAAAATGCTAGCATTATTTTCCTATAAAACAAACAAATAAATGAATAAATAAATAAAAACTATTTTAGCTGTTCAAGCAAACATCTAGAGAATTATGAACAACCAAGTCAGATGCCAATACTAGGAAATTAGCGGTAGTTGCTATAAAGAGTTGAAACAACAATCACCTGGACAAGTATGAATTAGGAAAAGTAAAATTCAGCTTTGCAAATCCATGGAAGTGTGCTCTTTGAAGTCATGTGCCAGAAGGTTGTGAGTGAGTGGGGAGGTCTGTCTGGGGGAGATAGTTGCTGCAGTGGTTTCCAGCTAACATCTACCAAAAGGAGGGTGCCATAGGAAAAGAAGAAAGGACATAAAGGGGAAAAATAGTAAGTACAAAAAAAAAAAAAAAAAAAAAGGAATGAATAGCAT
Organism: Anas acuta; assembly: GCF_963932015.1. Classification (NCBI taxonomy): domain Eukaryota; kingdom Metazoa; phylum Chordata; class Aves; order Anseriformes; family Anatidae; genus Anas; species Anas acuta. The sequence goes on along the minus strand of NC_088979.1, from coordinate 98,981,081 downwards.
TTTTTCACAGAGAAGGGTAGATGCTAGAAAACAGTTTTGGGCAGTGCTATTCAATAGAATCATAAAAAAAAAAAAAAAAAAAAAAAAGGAAATATGTAGTGCAATGACCAAATTTGCAAACATAACATCCAGCTGAGAAGAATGGTAGAAGGGTTTCATTATGCTGACACATCAGTAGAATAAAACTGTAGATGAAAATTCATGTAGGTAAGTGTAAAATTCTGTATACAGTGTATTATTAACAATAACAATACTTTGCATTTCCAGAGCTGGATACTCATTAGATTATGATCACTGAGTTATTACATCTTGTCATTGTAATAAATTGTCATATGAAAGCACTATCTTAGTGTCCAGCAGCAGTCAAGTTAAAAACTAATAGAAATGAAAAGGGAGAATACAACTAGAATGATCACATGGATCAATTTTCCACTTATATTTGTAGGACTGTGTGCATTCTAGTCTTTTCAGTCTCAAAAGAGAGTAAAAAGGTGTGAAAAGACTAAGAGTCAAAACAGGATTAAAGGTATGGACTGACTTCAACGTAACAAGCAGCTAAGGGCTTGAATGTAACAATGTAACAAGGTAACAAACAGCTGAGGGCTCTTCCATCTTGAAAGAAATGATAATTAAGAGGAAAGGTATAAGAGATGTCTGTTAAATCTTGGGTGATCTTAAATTCTTGTGAAAACTGTTTTCTTATGATGAAGCTCAGATGATACAAATGAAACCAACAAACAGGAAAGTCAACACAAAAACACAGCTATTTGTGCAGAGTTTTGTAACTCCCGGCTTCAAGGGGCTATGAAAATTTAAAGCTTTTATTGGCTGAAAAATTGCTTGACAAATTTATTGAGAATAACCTGTTTGGGATTAAATACAAATGCACTGCCATTGAACCACAAATTGTTAGAGGCCAAGACAATGTTCTGGGGAAGTATTGATATACACATATGCACTTGTTCTATTCCTATGTTTTTTATTGCTGCTTAACTGAGTTAGACTGCTGTTTCCATATCAAAACCTTCACCATGAGGGAAAGGTGTACACATTTAGAAAAGTAAGAATAGTTAATTAAATTGGGAATACCTTTTCCCTGATACGTGATGATTTCCCTCTATTTCAGTCTCTAATAACAACAATAACTATACAAACACATTCATGGATATCTTATGAACAGACACACTAATGCTGTACATTTCCATTTTTTTTGTAAACAGCATTTATACAGTATGAGTATATTGTATTGAAATGACGTACTCTGTTACGGATATACAAGTAGAGAGGTAGATTCTGTTTAGCAAGGTAATTCAACCTTTAGGTTTGACTTTGCTACATTTGTTTCTTCCTACTCATAAGACAAAAATCTATACCAACATCAATAAGCTATTTTCTGTTTATTAAAACAAACAAACAAATCACTGCATTTTACATAAATTCAGATGTTTTAACAGAATTGTTTTCCTTTTTAATTTTACTATTCTATGGAGAGATGCTAGGTGTAGCAATTCGTCATAAAAACAAATGAAATAGATGCATAGATCATCAGTCTATTTACACAGCTTTGTATTTCTGGAGGGTAGAAGAATTTTTCTAGAGAAAATATGCTCCCTAGATTGGATAAATTTATATGACATATATTTTCAGTCTATGCTTCTTCTAACAAATATTTTTGTTTCCAGATCTTCTTAAAGAGCAATTAAATATAGAAAAGGCCTCAGAACTACCAATGTGATATTTTTAGTTCTCTCAAAGTTATTCCAAAATCACTCAAGTGTATCTAATTTTCACTTCCACATTCTGTTCAATAATACAATGCCCCATAACAACTAGTAGAATGGCAAAACCTGTGGTAGGTAAATGTACACTGTGTGCATAGTAACTATAGAGATCTAGTGTTAATATCTATCATTAATGTCACATGTATTTCTTCATTTTTCTCTGTAAACTTGACAATACCTCCACCTGTTTCCTTCCACTTTCTCTTATGCCTTTAATAATGTTGCTATTGTTTATCTTGTCTGATAATTTTGCATTCAAAAAGCTCTTTCAGAAACAGTATCAATACTTACGTATGACACTTGACTTCATTTAGGCTGGAGGTTTTCTAGTTTTGCAGTAGCACATTTATGGTGTCAGCATTAAAATTCATGTGGCTCCTTGTACAGTTCATATAAAAGGTGCTAATTGAGTATATTTTCTATAATAACCCTAGGTTACCTGTAAAGAGATCAGAAAATTGCTCCCAGCATCAGTTTAACAACTCCACAAAAAGTGAGGAAAAAAATAACGATAATTAAAACAATAAAGTTAATGTTATGGGAGAACATTTTCTTCCACAGTAGGTAACATATGTGGAAGAGATCTTTATCTTTAAACATAAAAAAAAAAAAAAAAAAAAAAAAAAAAAAAACAGAAAAATCAACCAGATAAAACCACGACACTGAGCAGATTTCCTGGAAATAAATACTACACCAAAGTAGCACAACCTCTGGTTTTATGGTGGGCTTATGAAAACAATTCTCCACAATGCAAAATTGAGTTAAAAAATGTACATGCAGTGATGTGGTGGGTTGACCCTGGCTAGCAGCTAAGCTCCCATCTAGTTGCTTGCTCACCCTTCCCCCCCAAAGCAGGATAGGGGAGAGAAACAGAAAGGCAAAAGGGAAACAAACTCACAGGTTAAGATAAAGATGGTTTAATAACAGAAGCAAAGCTGCATGTGCAAGCATAGCAAAATAAGGCATTAATTTGCTGCTTTATATCAGTATGCAAATGTTTAGCTGCTTCCTGAAACTCAGGGCCTCAGACCATGTGGCAGTTAATTGGGAAGTGTCCTGGTTTCAGTTAGCACAGAATTAATTTTCTTCCTAGTAGCTGGTGGAATGCTGTGTTTTGGCTTAGGATGAGAAGAGTGCTGATAACACCCCGATGCTTTAATTGTTGCAGAGCAGTGCTTATACTAAGCCAAGGACATCTCAGCCTTTTGCTCTGTCCTGCCAACGGGCAGGCTGGGGGTGCAGCAAGAGCTGGGAGGGGACAGACCCAGGACAGGTGACCCAAACTAGCCAAAGGGGTATTCCATACCATCTGACGTCATGCTAAACAATATATAGGGGTGGCTAGCTGGGGGGAAGGGCCGGGACTGCTCGGGGTTAGGCTGGGCATCGGTCAGCGAGTGGTGAGCAATTGCATTGTGCATCACTTGTTTGTACATACTATTATTACTTTCCTATTATCACCATTGTATTATTATTGTTATTATTTTTATTATTATTTTGTTATTATTATTTTCCTGTCTTATTAAACTGTCTTTATCTCAACTCACGGGCTTCACTTTCCATTTCTCTCCCCCGTCCCAGAGAGGGAGGGGGGAGGGTGAGCGAACGGCTGCGTGGTGTTTAGCTGCCAGCCGGGTTAAACCACGACAGAAGTCAAACACCAGAATCCCAAATGTCCCCCTTCCTCTTTCTTTCTTCAAGCTTTTAATGCTGAACATGAGGTCACATGGTATGGAATATCTTTGGTCACTTGGGGTCAGCTCTCCAGCCTGTGTTCCTTCCCAGCATCTTGCATACCACTACTCTACTTGCTGGGGGAACAGTGTGAGAAACCTTGCAGGCTCTGATGCTGTCAAACAGTGTTCTACAATAGCTAAAACATTCATGCGTTATCAGCCATTGGTATGTTCTAGTCACTAATCCAAAACACAGTACAAAACAGGCTGCTATGAAAAAAATTAACTCCATCCCAGACATAGTCAGTACATTCTCTGCCCCTTAATCCATACCATTTATGTTGTGCTCAGGTCCCCCACTATCCGATACATTCTCATTAACCACCACTTCTTTCTTGTCCTTTGATACATAAACAGATTCCTTGATTCCTTCATTCTAAAGTCCGCCTGTGTAAAATGTCCATAAAATATCCCTTAAGTCCACTTATTCTGTGAGTTGGGTTCTATTTTGTCTGCTCTGGTGATCACTCTGGAGAGGAAAGGCAGTGTGATGAGTTATTAGGTGCTGAAATCAGCTCACATTGGGTCACTGCAGCACTTGCCTGGCTTCTTCCAAGGCTTGCCCTTTGTTGATCGGGGTGGTTCCTGCTATACTATTTCTTGTAAGATACAACTAAGATCATGAGTTACAATAATTTAAAGGTATAGCCATTACAAGAGAATAAAGTGAATATGTAACTTCTTTTTCAGTGGCTTCTTTTAGTCGTCTTTATATCCAGTGCTAGTAGATATTTTATTCCCTCATCCTATCGCACTAAAAATGACCACAATTTACCTCTCAAATGTATCGCCTTTTTTGTTTGTTTGTATAATTGGGCAATATGGGTTTATTTTTATTAGTATGTTCTGATTTAGCACTGTTTTGCTTCAAGAGTTTATTTCTAACATTGTTTGTGCTTACTAAAACATGAACACACTTGTAAAAATAAGAAAATCTATTCCTTTCTGCAGGAAAAGCTCTCCGACATGCTTTGAAATCATATGTGAACAATCACGTAAGCTATTTACATTTCCGTTGGCTTATTATTATATCCACATTCCTATGTTAACTTCCAGCTCTGTTGCTGGTTTTGCCATTTGATACTTGACACCGAAATTTCTCAGGTGTGCTTCCATCAACACTTAGTTGTCACTTTGTGATAACAAAGAGTATTCTTTTACATGATTCCTCTTTCATCCAGTAAACTTGAGTTAGTAGGTGCCAGACATTGGAATAAATTTACATTGTATTTATACATGTTTATGGTCTTATTCAAGGTCACTGAGGTATGAAAATAATCATATTATACTGTCTGCTTCCTTACTTCAGGCAGTTATCATTAAAGTTAGAGTATCTTTATGTCTGCTTCCAGAGGGCAAGATAAATATAAAAGTGGTTCAAAAAAACTGAGATAGAGTCGACAAGACTTTAGACTTAGGTCTTCAGTTCCTATTAACTTCACTGCTTTCCTCCAGGGAAAGCTTCTGGTGGCCTTTTACTCAGATTTCCATCAACTCTCATTTTCTTTCAAAAGCAACACATTTTCTTTTTGAAATTTATCCTTGTCACAATACTGCTGGTCACAATAACCCTTTAAGAAGAGAAAAGCAGATATAATTAAAATGTCCCTTAGTGGGCTTGATTAAGACGTGGTAATGGCAGCAATTTCCATGCAATTTTTGTAAAAGACCTCAACACTTACTGAACATTTAAGTAGCTCTTAACTACTCTAACTTTTATTTCACCTTGTCTAATTGTACACATTCTATTAAGAAATGTTCTTAAAAGTTCTTACAAAAAGTAGAATGTTATAGAAATAAGTGCTGGGGACTATGCAATATCCTTACAAAATGGAGTACATTCTGCTGAACTATGTGTGTGTACATGAACATGTGTGCACTCATAGAGACCATTGCTTGCAAAAAGAAACTTGCAATGTTTCACAGAAATTAAGTTAAAAAAATGAAGTAAAAAATAAATAAATTTATAACATGATAAAATGGATCTGATTAATTTGTTTGAACTGGAAAATCACCAAGTCTATCTTTTTTAATTTGGTCAAATAATATGATATATACAGTTTCCATTGGTTATTACTGTATATCTCTGAAGCATGCTGAAGAAACAAAATATTATTTGTGTATTTTTAAAAGGGGTATTACATCTGGCTAGCAGACTGTATTATTGCTGTTATTTTTACTAAGGACCTGCAAAGAGAACTGACCTATCACAATTTTGAAACAAAAGGCAGTGAAGAGCAATATCTCAGCAGTTTAACTCCGTTATGTTGAGTGTATTTGTTCATACATTGCTTCAGATTTTCTTCAAATGCATCCAACTGCAGGCTTTCTATTGACTTTTGTATGAGATAGATAAGAATTTCCAAGGGCAAAAGCCATTAAGTGTAATGTGCATTATTAATGTGTTTATGTCTCCCTTACTATATTTATTATAACCAGTTTAATGAAAATGCCATGAATATTAGGACTGATTTATAAGAATGGGGTCCTGTTTACAGCCAGACTACTGAACACTAGAAATATTTTATTTAACTAAACTATATGCAATTGCAATTTATTAAGACACTTGTATCACTCCAAGGAACAGTATCTATTAAGAAAATCAATGGTGTACAGAGTTGTAATGTTTTCTTCGGAACAGCACTATTGAGGGGGGAAAGATGTTTAAATTTTTATTGGGAATGTCTTTTTATGCAAGGAATTAACCAAATAATACAAATACACTCACAAGTTATGGCATAATACATTTAGAGATAATGAAATGGAAGCTAATAACATTAACATGTATTCAAATAAAGCATGTATGGTTCAAATCATTATCTATGAAGAACAGGAAGAATGCAGGAACATTAACATATATGTAAATAAAATGTGTACAGTTCAAATCATTCTTCCTGTATGAAGAGTAGATGGAGCACCGTCTACTCTCCACATTCTGTATAGGAAATCACAACCTTTCAATGTGTACAGGGGATGTCTCACAGGTTAATACATTTCTCAGAGTCTGGATATGAGTGCTCACTAGAGTTTACTTATAAAAGTTATAATCACCTCTGTGTATTTGTTCATATAAGCTGTTCCTCCAACCAGAGTTATTTTAGATTTAATGCTCATATATAATTAATTCACCCATGCATGAAAAATAAGGTCCTTTTTATATTTTTGTCTGATACATTTAATGCTAGATCGATAGAATTTGAGGACAAGCCTAGATACTTGAATGAACCAGGACAACATTCTACAATGTATACATATGCATATATATGATAGAATCATTAAGATTGGAAAAGACCTCCAAGATCATCTGGTCCAACCATCACCCTACCACCAATATAACCCTCTAAACCATGTCCCTAAGTACTACATCCAACCTTTCCTTAAACACCCAGGGATGGTGACTACACGACCTCCCTGGGCAACCCATTCCAATGCCTAACCACTCTTTCTGAGATGAAATTTCTCCTAATTTCCAACCTAAACCTCCCCTGGTATAATTTGAGGCCATTTCTTCTAGTCCTATCACTAGTTATTTGCAAGAAGAGGATGACCCCAGCTTCTAACACCTTCCATTCAGGTAGCAGTAGAGAGCAATAAGGTCACGCCTGAGCCTCCTCTTCTCCAGACTAAACAATTTCAGTTCCCTCAGCCGCTCCTCATAGGACTTGCATTCTAGGCCCTTCACCAGTTTCGTAGCCCTTCCTTGGACATGCTCCAGGGCCTCGATGTCCTTCTTGTAGTGAGGGGCCCAAAACTGTTCACAGTACTTGAGGTGCGGCCTCACCAGAGTAGAGTACAGGGGGACGATCACCTCCATGGTCCTGCTGGTTACACTATTCCTGATACTAGCCAGAATGCTGTTGGCTTTTTTGGTCACCTGGGCACACTGTTGGCTCATGTTCAGGCAAGCATCAACCAACACCCCCAGATCCTTTTCTTCTGCACAGCTTTCCAGCCACTCTCCCTCAAGCCTGTAGCATTGCATGGGGTTATGGTGGCCAAAGTGCAGGACCCAGCACTATTGGATGAACCCCATCCTATTGGATGAGGTTCAACATTTCATCACATTGGCCTCTGCCCATCAATCCAACCTGTTCAGTTCCCTTTGTAGGGCCTTCCTACCCTCCAGCAGATCAACACTTACCCCCAACTTGGTGTCGTCTGCAAACCTACTGAGGATGCACTCAATTCCCCCATCCAAGTCATCGATAAAGATATTAAAGAGGATGGGTCACAACACCAGCCCCTGGGGAACACCACTAGTGACCAGTTCCCAACTGAACTTCAGTCTGTTCACCACTACTCTTTGGGCCTGGCCATCCAGTCAGTTTTTAACCCATCAGAGTGTACCTGTCCAAGCCATGGGCTTCCAGCTTCTCCAGGAGAATACTATGGGAGACCGTGTCAAAGGCCTTGCTGAAGTCTAGGTAGACTACATTAACAACCTTTCCCTCATCCACCAGGTGGGTTGCCCAGTCATAGAAGGAGATGAAGTTAGTCAGGCAAGACTTGCTTTTAATGAACCCATGATGGCTGGCCCTGATCCCCCAGTTGTCCCACATACATTCTGTGATTGCATTCAAGATGACTTGTTCTGTCACCTTTCCTGGCACCGAGGTCAGGCTGACAGGCCTGTAGTTCCCCAGGTCCTCCTTATGGCCCTTCTTATAGATGGGCATCACAATAGCAAGTCTCCATTCATCTGGGATCTCTCTGGATGACCATGACCACTGATGGATAATGGAAAGCGGCACAGCAATCACATCCACCAATTCCCTCAGCCACTCTTGGGTGGATCCCATCTGGACCCATGGACTTGTGACAGTCCAGGTGGAGCAGCAGGTTTCTAGCTGATTCCATCTGGAGTGTGGGAGGTTTCTTCTGCCTCCCATCCCAGACTTCCAAGTTCGGAGGCTAAGTACCCCAAGGATAAGTTGTCTGGCTAGTAAAGACAGATGTAAAGAAGGCATTAAAAACCTCAGCCTTTTCCTTATCCTCACTAGTCATGTTCCCCCCTTAACAAATAGGTACTTATATATTAAAAAAAAAAAAAAAAATCAATCAGAGAAAATTATAAGATGAAATATGAGCTAAAAGATATATAAAAGTACTACAATTAAACACCCAAATGGACACCAACTTTGAAGCTGAAGAGGTTGAAAGGAAAATATATATATATAAATAAATAATTTAAATAATTTATTAAATTTATTAATACAAAAATTATTTATATAAATTTATTAATAAATAAAAAACAGAATTCTGTTTCTATAATTGTACCTCTGAGGGTATCAAAATTCTTACTTTTATCTTCACCACTAATTATGCTGTATCTGCAGTGGGATGATAGTGTCCTTATTTTATTTTATTTTATTTTATTTTATTTTATTTTATTTTATTTTATTTTATTTTATTTATTTTATTTTATTTTATTTTTAAGGGTGCTTTGATGAGTTCCACGATGACTTTGTTCATTACAACATCAGAAACCAAAGTATTTGTTATCATACTACAGTTTGACTTCAAGATGTGCTCTCATCCTAGAAGGTACTTCTTTTATTCCAACAGGTATAGATTGTCTGACTGCTGTCAATGTTACACTTACTTTCTTATGTAAAAAAATTGATGTCATCTTGCTTTATTCTGATGTTTCTTTTCTCTTACGTGGGTGTTTATGTATGGTAAAATTTCAGTTGCCAGTCAGTGTTAAAGTAGTGGCACAAAGCACAGAGTGTAATCCTGCTATCAAAAGAAGCATGTAAGAGTGAAGGATAAATGGAGGAATGGGGACTGTCCCTTTGCCTTCCCTCAGTGTTGCCACTTTTTCCCTTAACAGCAAAAGAACAGTGATATGGTAGTAGCAGTAAGTGTTGCATGCTGGTTAGTTGTTAAACTATCTGCATGAAAATAATTGGGTCCCTAATAAAGTAAACAATGCAATCATAGGATAGGAAAAGGGAGAAAGAAGTTGTGAGTCTCCAACTGTCTTCATCTTCTATATCAAGATCTAAATAAACTTTACCCACATAATAGTGGGTTAAAATAACTACAAAGAGACAAAAAGATGACAAACAAAGCTTGCAAACATCACAGAAAAAAAAATAAAATAAAAAGATGTACTAATAAGCCCACTGATTCCCAGCTTCACTAAACATGTGATGAGAAATTGTTGAATTTGGTTCTTTAAACATACAATGAGCATCTAGGCTTCCATCTGAACAGAAGTCCTGTTTCCCCAACTTAACTTCCTACTCAGTACTGCATTATTCAAATGCAACGTTCTGCTAAAAGCTGCAGAGAGTATGGAATGGATTTTCAGCTGTCATGGCTCCTGGAAAATGTCATTTCCTTCTATATCTGTATTTGTCTCTGTGAGGCCACATCTATATTTAAGTTATATCTTTTATGATGCAGCTGCTTCTCCTTCCATCAGTTTACTGAAAGTTGTTACAATGCATCAGAAACTAAAAATTTCCTCCCAAAATATTTGTCCAGATAACCTGATAGGAAGAAATCAATGAATAACTGACCTTGTGACCTAGAATGTTTCATTATTTTCTTCAACCTGTAAGCGTATGTAGAAGGAAAGTGTCAGCTCCTTTAACGGTACCTGATCAAGGATCCTTTCCAGAACAACAGAGAATAACAAGAAAGGAAGACAGTGATGGGCACCAAGTCTGGTTGCACTAATTAATAATAGCGGGTGAGAATGTGGGAATGTTTATTCCAGCAGGGCTGTCTGATGGACTTCTAAGCTGGGAGACAATCACAAGAAAAAATAAAAATAAAATCCCAGTCTCACTAACCCAGTTACTAACAAGATACAAGCCCATTCCTGGGTAGATCAACCTGGACTTTGCAGCTGATAAGGCTGTGATAAGGATGTAAAAATTAGAACCTATGGGGGAGGAGTGCAGGGGGAAGAGGGAGCAGGAGGAACAGGGAGAAGGAGTAGGCAGAAAAGAGTATAAAAGGGCTATTAACCTGTAAAACAGGGCTGATCAGTGTGTTTGTCTGGCTGAGCCATGCACCCAATCATTGTAGTCTGTCCTATCTTCTTATAAGTTCTAATTAGATCTTTTCTTAACTCCCTCTGTGCGTATTCACACACTCTCCCCCATGTGTGTTTGCCACAAGTACTATATTCCAGTTACTGTCAAGACCTGTGTATGTGTGAGTGAAACTGGCTACTGGAATGAGTAGAATCTCATTGCCAGCTATTGAGAGTATTTTACTTCCAGCCATGGGGAAAGAATGGTTTATGTTCCCAAACTATCTACTGGCTTTGATGCTGGGGAGTGCCGGGCTCCACATTGGTGGCTGGAGTGGGTCTGCGGGTCACAGCCTTTATGCCTGGTGTCAGCTGCTGGGGGAAGCCAAGTATCTGTATCTTCCCTGTCCTGATGTGCATGCGGTGTGCATGTGTATTCACTAGCAAACTTTAAGTTGGAGCAGCCAGCAAGTAGTGGGGACCTTGGGTCTGGACCAAGGTATTAGGTAGACAGGGAGTCCTTGCTGTTACAGACAGGGAGACTGGAAAATCTGGTGTGGGTGAGGGACAAGTGAGTGAGTACTGAGTGCAGAGAGCTTCCAGCTAGACTAGTCAGAAAGTAGGTGACCCCGTATAGTGGGTATGGAGCTTGTGGTCCAGGATGGGTGCTGGACACACAGAAGGGCCATACCAGTACTCAAGGGATCCCAGCTGAGAACTGGGAGGACAGAGGTCTGTGCTGGTACTCAGAGGATCCACAAATGTGCCTGGAGAGTGGTGGGTGAATGCGTGCAGCAGCCAACTTCCGCCTCTACCAGCTGGACACGACTCATCTGTCTGTGTCTGTGTTTTATGTGAGACCTGTGTGTAAGTTCTGTTGAAGGCAAGCTGTGGTGGAGGCAGCTTGTGTGTGGCCAGTTGTGTCAGTGTCCCATCTGTCTGTGTGTGTCTGCATGCTGCTGGGATATATGCTCAGCTTGGCAATGGGTTGAACCTGCAAAGGGGAAAGCAAGAGCTGTTCCCCCCAGGATGGGCAGAGACCCCGGTCCCCAGGCACTGGCTAGGCACTAGCAGCTGGGCAGGACCAGTCCTGGCCCAGTGAACCTGCAAGAACTGGCTGTGCTCTGCATCTTAACAGAACCTATTCATAAGATAACACCAGTTTGATTGAAACTGCTCTGAAGATCATCATAAGACTTGTGAAACAAGAATCAAATGTCTGTGATGGTGGTTAGGAAGCTGTGAATGCACAGAAGAAATCAATTTTGCATATTATTTGGAGCTTATAAAAAGAAACTGGTGCTATAGGAAAGTTGAGAGTTAAAAACAACAGAAAAAAAGATCCTGAACTAACATTATCAAGACAGAGCACCAGCAACACCACATCAGACCCCAGACTCCTCTTCTGTGATACATGAGATCTGATGAAATCTCACTTTGCAGTAGCTTTCCTAATTTATAGTAGACATACTATAATTTAATTTGATGTAGCTTGTAGCTGTTGATGAAGTCACACCACAGGTGACATGTTGCAGGAAAAATGGCTGAAAACATGACAGACACTAGTATGGTCAGATCATGCTCCATTTTATTACCCGAATAGCCTAGCTTTAATAGTGAACTCAACAGGGGCAGACAGTGTCTCACACAAGACCATTGGTCAAAACCACTCAGACAAACAACTACAAGAAAACAACCCCACCTGCAAGAAAACAACCCCCTTGTGATTAGCAGTCACATAGACCTTGTCCTTGAAGTCAGCTGCTGGCAACAATATTTTTCTAAATTCCTCAATTGGGCAATGTGGGAACACTGTAATGGGAACTTCTCATAGTTGCCCTGGTAGCTTGGTTTGCTCAGCTGCAGCAAGTCATGGGATCTTTGCTGTTTCAAAAATCCCTCAGTGACATAACATGTTACGTAATGCATTTTGATGTAATACGGTATGCTGGGGTAATTGTGCACCCTATAGAGACCTCCATTCCTTCCTCCTTTGAGAATCATGAAGAATGGATTAAAACTGCCTTCAGCCAATAGTCATGCAGCAAATAGGGCCATACATATGGAGTGCTTTTCTGAACTTGATTCTGTATTTGAAAATAGACCATGAAACATTCTTCAAAACATACACAGGTGCCAGACAGCAGTTACAATTCTAAACAGATAGGTTTCTATCTACAGTATTTCAGTTTCAATTTGTTCCAGAAGAATTTTTTTTTTTTTTTTTATTTAGAGAGAAATTAAGCAACAATTATTTCTTTTGCAAGTTTTTAAGTTTAAATTAATGTTAAAAAATGCAGGTAAACAAAACAACAGAAACTTTTCTGAGTAAAATTCCAATAGTGTCTTTATATTTTATTGCAATAATATTGAAAAAAAAATGTTCTTTGGGTATTTTTAACTTGTATTGCTGCCTATCTGCCTAGATTTTTTATTATAATCTTGCAACCTTAAAATATTAAGTTAAATAGGTAAGTTTCAATCATCAATACTTAAATCAGTTTAACTTGATAACTTGTCATGGCCTGATCAGAAGTCCAGTGTAATGTACTCACTATAGCATGTTGTTGTTATGTCATAGTTGTGACAAATGACCTACTGAATGTTGGTCTTCTTCATGCATGTATTGAAAAAGAAAAATAATGTTGAAAATCCTTTTTGTTTTTTAAATGATGCTAAGGAAAATATCTGCCATGCAGAATTTTTAGAAAACTCTTAAATAAGTAAAACTTATTTAAGTTTTAAAATCTGTACACTAATATTAAATACACTTTTTTAAAAAGTGGATAGTTATCTGAGAAATTTCTTCACATAACCATGAATTCTTTGGGGTCCAAATATTCCTACTGAATTTATCTATGTACTTTATCCACATGTACTATGTACTTTATGCCACATGTATTTTAAGTGGCAGGAATATTCTAAGGAAATATGACTCTTTTTCAGGAAAATAAATAAAATAAAAAATCCCCAAATATGTTTTCCTTCTTCAGTGGAAAGTAATATCTTTTCTAGTTTATATGACATTAATGTAGAATGACTGAATTAATATGAATTAATGTAGAAGGACATCCATTCAAAGGCAAGTGAGCAAAAATTGCTATACCTTATGCTTAGGTTAGAATAATTAAATGGTACAGCAGCTATAAATATGGCACACTATGACTACAGAACATGTTCCATAAAACTTCGGAGATAGCATCAAAATTGATATTTTATAAGGTGCAGGATTATATCACATATTACTATATTTTAGCTTTATTTGATTACAGATTAATGAATATATTGCCTTTTTCCTTGGTCAACGTACTTCAGATTTTATAAACAGTCTTCACCCTGCTGCAAAGTGACTACAAGGTTTTTTTCACTTTCAGTAATAACCTTATAATTCTCAAGAAAACACCTTTTCTATATGTAAATATTTATTTCAAAAGTCATTTAATCTGTTAGACTAGTGCCTCTGAGACCTAATAATTAATAATGTTAATAATAAAAAGTTGCAGCTATAGTGCATATAATTAACTTTTTATTTTTTATTTTTTCCCCGCCACAAGTATAATTCTAAAAACTTTTTATTGAAGTAATTCAAGTTATGGGAAAAACTATTAGCCCACATTTTATAGGAAGTTTATTTTATCCTGCACTCCTATATTCTTATTTTCTTAATATAGTGTAATGCTTAATTATATTTAAGTGGTTAAGAACTCTGTTAACATTCCTATACTCAAAGAAAAAAATTCTGTTAGGTTATAAATAATTAAAACTACGGCGAATATGACTGAATGATGAACAGCTATTGTGGGAGTGAAGGCATTTGCTTTACAAATTCCATTAAACTGTACATAAAAATCTATATCTAAATATCTATATTAATGAAAATGGAAAAGCTTTGTACACCTGGTAGTGAACAGTCATTGCATGAGTGTGTAGAATAGAATGAGGAAGTAATGAGTCTGTTCCAGACTGCTTATATCTTACAAGAAATGCTGAGATAATGTTCCTTTCAGGTGGAAGTTTTCAGAGGTTTTTTCTTTGCTAACAGGGAGTGAGAGATAGCCTGGAAGAGTGAGAAAGGAAGCTAATACTAAATTTCCTCTTAGATAAGGTTTTGGAGAAAAATATCAAACCCAGTCCAGATAAATGGTCAGTCCACAGCTTAAATTGGTGCCAAGACAAGGACTATCAAGATGCCATCTCTTTGGTGGTATTTTTGGGTCAATTTTATTACTCATCACCTTTTTGCAGATGACACCAAGCTAGGGCAGATGACACCAAGCTAGGTGTGTGTGTCGATCTGCTCGAGGGTAGGAAGGCTCTGCAGGAGGATCTGGATAGGCTGCACCGATGGGCTGAGGTCAACTGTATGAAGTTCAACAAGGCCAAGTGCCGGGTCCTGCACCTGGGGCGCAATAACCCCAAGCAGAGCTACAGGCTGGGAGAGGAATGGTTGGAGAGCTGCCAGGCAGAGAAGGACCTGGGAGTGATGGTGGACAGTCGGCTGAATATGAGCCAGCAGTGTGCTCAGGTGGCCAAGAAGGCCAACGGCATCCTGGCTTGTATCAGAAACACTGTGACCAGCAGGGCTAGGGAGGTGATCGTCCCCCTGTACTCGGCTCTGGTGAGGCCGCACCTCGAGTACTGTGTTCAGTTTTGGGCCCCTCGCTACAAGAAGGACATCGAGGTGCTTGAGCGGGTCCAAAGAAGGGCGACGAAGCTGGTGAGGGGCCTGGAGAACAAGTCCTATGAGGAGCGGCTGAAGGAGCTGGGCTTGTTCAGCCTAGAGAAGAGGAGGCTCAGGGGTGACCTTATTGCTCTGTGTAAGTACATTAAAGGAGGCTGTAGCAAGGTGGGGGTTGGCCTGTTCTCCCATGTGCCTGGTGACAGGACGAGGGGGAATGGGCTAAAGTTACGCCAGGGGAGTTTTAGGTTAGATGTTAAGAAGAACTTCTTTACTGAAAGGGTTGTTAGGCACTGGAACGGGCTGCCCAGGGAGGTGGTGGAGTCACCATCCCTGGAAGTCTTCAAAAGACGTTTAGATGTAGAACTTAGGGATATGGTTTAGTGGGGACTGTTAGTGTTAGGTTAGAGGTTGGACTCGATGATCTTGAGGTCTCTTCCAACCTAGAGATTCTGTGATTCTGTAAGGAAGGTAGAGACAGAGATATTTTTGCTATGTGCCCATCCTCTGTAGTATGAACACTCTATAGTGGCACTACCCTTAAGGAAATGCCATGGAGATGAGATTTTAAAGATGCAGTTTAAACTTAAGGTTGCAATCACACACACACACATACACACACACACATACACACAAAGTGTTTGACCCAAAATGAACATACTGCTTCATGTCACAGTATGGCAAAATGTGAAAATCTAGTTTATATTTTCTCACTTCAGTTGAGTACACTTCAGAGTCCCTCTGAAAACATAGTTACCCTGCCCATGTCATGTAAAATGTAGATCACAAATCCTATTATAATCCATATTAAATAAATACAGCAAAAAATAATAACAAATATATATTCATATATATTAAAAAAAAAAAAAAAAAAACTATACAAATCTATTTCTAAAATATCTGTTCACAGTTTTTCATGTTTCTTGAGTTAGGTAAGCATTTTCCAGAAGCTGATCTCCCTTTGTTTTCAATAACGTAATTTCAAAATGAATAGAATAGGGGGTCTGGAAAACTTCCACATCAGTATGTGCCTCATCTGTACCATGATTCCTTCCAACTTTCCACTTGCATGAGGAGGAAACGTGGAGACATGGCCTATTAAAGCCCAAAAGACACAGAGATTGCTCCAAACACATCTCTAAAGTAAACTGGAAAAAGTAGACTAGCACAGCACTCATCAGTTCAGGTCAGTTTCCTGGAACCATTAAGAGCAACAGGAGAGAGCAGCCACACAAAAATAAGGCTACATCAATCTCCATCAAGAGATTATTATGAAAATTAGAGGGAGAAAAAAAAAAAACACAATGGGATACCAAACACTATTTTCCAAAGCAATCTGTTGTGCCAGTCTAATCAGTCTCAACATCATGGGTTGAAGGTGTCACAGATTTACATTTGAGTGTTGCTCTGTAAGTATATAGCTGTTGTTGAAATAACATTCCTTTGCAGCTGTTTTGAGTTACAGTAGAGTAACATAAACCATAAGGATCATACTAATGAATATGGCAAAGATTTAGATTTGAAATACTGATTTATCATTATTTGCATTATTTTTGTATTTCATAGAATCATAGAATCATTAAGGTTGAAAAAGACGTTCAAGATCATCTGGTCCAACCATCACCCTACTACCAATGTCACCCACTAAACCATGTCCCTAAGTACTACATCCAACCTTTCCTTAAACACCCCCAGGGATGGTGACTCTACTACCTCCCTGGGCAACCGATTCCAATGCCTAAGTACTCTTTTCTTTTTCTCCTAATTTCCAACCTAAACCTCCCCTGGTGCAACCTGAGGCTATTTCCTCTAGTCCTATCACTAATTATTTGTAAGAAAAGGCCAACTTCCAGCTCCTTACCACTTCCTTTCAGGTAGTTGTAGAGAGAAATGAGGTCTCCCTTTAGCCCCCTCTTCTCCAGACTGAAAACCTGTGCTCCTCACAGGACTCGTGTTCCAGGTTCTTCACCAGCTTTGTAATCCTTCTCTGGACATGCTCCAGGGCCTTGATGTCCTTCTTGTAGTGAGGGGCCAAAAACTGAACACAGCACTTGAAGTGCAGCATCAAGGCCTTTAAAACATTCTGTTAATGTCCACTTTGAATGAGATAACACAAAATAAGATGAAGTGGAAACAAAGATCATGGTAGTAAGAATTCAAGGAAATCACCACTGTTTCAAAGGTAACTGCTATGCACACATGCACCCTGGATATTCCATTTCCATTTTAAGTTCAGAAAAACATGTGTTTCAAACAGGTGCACTTTATGTATTTTAATAATAATGTTTGAGAGGTAGAGGGAATTTACCTACAAAGGAGTGTTTACCAAAGACCTCTATTGTACTCAGCACTTAAAAGCTGTTGCACCTAGCAAAATAGGTTGGGTATAAAAGTGATCTTGAGCTACAGAGAGCACTTAAAGACCTGTGCTGGGTCGGACTTCTGAACTCCTGTTTCAGGAACCTTGAGGTCTTGTATCTGTCTTGTCCTGATTTAGAGTTTTTTTCTGATATTTATTTATTTTGATTCCTCTGGAGGAGTGCAACTTTGCAAGCCATATAATAGAAGACACTGAGAAGCTGATTTCCAAGATCAAAAGCTACATATATGCCCTATGCCCTATACAGCAGTGCCTCCTTTCATGAGATGATCAAAGACATACAAGAAAGCAAAAGACAAACAAATCTGAACAAGCATGCCCTACAGTAGTTACAGAATTAATTTATTAGTTCACTGAAGTATTAAAAAAAAGGTTCATAAGTATTCACTTTACTGACAGAGCCTGATCTTTAAAAAGGCTGAAGTTAGTAAGCCTGGAGAGAGACACAAATCAGAAAACTTAGGAAAGTTTTGCTAGTTTTTATTAGAGCAGGTTGTGATACAGCAATAAAAGTCCAATCAAAATGAAAAGACCAATTTAGAATATGGAAACAGAATCACTGCATCATACTGAACACTTGTTGAAAGTAACAAAAGAGCACAGATGTAAAGCACTCTAAGCCTGCTTCTTTACCATTGGATAAACAGGGCAGAATGGTGATTCCAAGTGAAAGGACTAATTCTGTTTTAGTAGTCTGAAACATTAATTTAAAATGATTTTTATATTTTTTTCAATTCTAAATAAAAAAGATTATCCAAACTTAAGTTTTCAATTCAAATCTCAAAGTTCTGTCACATCAAAGCACATTGTCCCGAAGCAGAGAAAATACTTTGTTCATAGAATCATAGAATCATAGAATATTCTGAGTTGGAAGGGACCCTTAAGGATCATCAAGTCCAACTCTTGACACCGCACAGGTCTACCCAAAAGTTCAGACCATGTGACTAAGTGCACAGTCCAATCTCTTCTTAAATTCAGACAGGCTCGGTGCAGTGACCACTTCCCTGGGGAGCCTGTTCCAGTGTGCAACCACCCTCTCTGTGAAGAACCCCCTCCTGATGTCAAGCCTAAATTTCCCCTGCCTCAGCTTAACCCCGTTCCCGCGGGTCCTGTCACTGGTGTTAATGGAGAAAAGGTCTCCTGCCTCTCGACACCCCCTTACGAGGAAGTTGTAGACTGCGATGAGGTCTCCCCTCAGCCTCCTCTTCTCCAGGCTGAACAGGCCCAGTGACCTCAGCCGTTCCTGTTCTATAATACCATTCATATATTGTATATTAAAATAAAATAAAATAAAATAAAATAAAATAAAATAAAATAAAATAAAATAAAATAAAATAAAATAAAATAAAATAAAATTCCTGAGATACAGTGGACTTTGATGGTAATTCGGGAGTGAAAAGTATCCATAGGACCCAAATTACACAACAGAACAATGGAAGGTGTTAATGCTTGCAGGATATATAAATCAACATTTTATTTTGGAAAACATAGTAGATATTGTCAGAGACCTTTTTTAGATAAAAATAAGCAAGCATAAAATATCATAATTAAGCACTTATAAATGGGAGGCCGAAATAAATGAGATCTCCCTAGCCAATTCATTTATTTATTTTTTTGAAAAATATTTATACCTAAGATTTCTGAAAACTTCAAGAAACTTGAAAGCCTACATTAGCGAATCAAACCATGCTTATAAAGATGTGATTAATGAAACAAAGTTCTTTCTATGTTCATACTCTACGTAGAACATAATTAATGCTACCTACATATTTACTATTAGGACTAGGGTCAAAAGAATAAAGTGAAGCCTACAGGAAATATACCTGATTTTACAAACACATGTTTGTATACTGGCATAGTACACCTACATGTCTCCCACATGCACAGTCACAGACTTGTTCACATGACACACATACACCTTCTTTCTAGTTTGTAGTCAGCAACCACTAGGAAAATAAAATATAATAAAAATCTCATGATACAGAAGTACAATGGCCTCAGATAGAGCCTGAATATCACATCCCACGAGCTCTGTCAGATGAAGCAATAGGTCAGTTCTTTGAATTTTATTTTATGTGCTTAAAAGCCTAGGCTAAAATTGTTCTGAAAGCTTTTACTGACAGAGAAGAGATTGGAGTCCCTCTCCCTTCATTTTAAGCAGGTGGAATCTATTTCTAAAAGAGCCTCACTGCTAAAAGGAGCTGGACTTCCATAACTGAAATCTGCCCTGTAAATACATTTTTCAGAAAAATCAAATGAAAAGGGAGTGACACATAACAGCATGTGAATGGCAGAAATAAGGTTTCACTCAAGTTTTCAAGATATAGCTGGTACTCTGTATAATTAGGAGAGAAGAGAATGGGTGTGCTACATTTTTAAATATATAGTAGCTTATAGAACAAATTGATTAATGCTAATGAAGAATATTGATATATATTCAACTGTTACTGACTTTTTCATGACTTTATTGGCATTTTTGGTTTTCCTGCAACAGAGGAATTTCTACTACAGCTTCAGTGTGATTCAGTTACAGAGATTCAGTTCTGAATCTCCAGCTGAATGATTTTAAAATTTTAAAAGTTGGAGTGAAAATTAAAAATAAAGTATGTATTTTTCATTCTGAAATCTATATTCTATAAAGAAAAATAAAAACATAAAATTAAAGTTCTAATATTTTGACATTCCTGATAAGTGAATTTTCTTCTTGTTTCAAAATATATGAAAATAAAAAGAGAGAAGAAAGAGTGCCTCATAGGTATTTATGGCAGTAAATAACTCTCAGGATTCACATTATTCACATTCACTCTAAAACAGTTTCTGCAGAATGTTGTCTTATTCACTTACCCTAGTAGCCTCAATATGTAAAATCCTTCTCCTATAATGAAAGTTCTAGTTATGAAGCTCCCAGTTGGGACTATTGAAATCTTGTTTTTTAACTTAAAGAAAATTATCTTTTAGTCTTCATTTCTCTTCTCTTCGCTTCTCTCTCTCTCTTTTTTCTCTAAAAAGAAAACAAACAAGCTTGATTCAAAGAGCCAACTTATGTTATTGGTCCTGAAAATGAATTTTAAATTATATGTAATAAGCTCATTTTTATAATTTTTATGAGGAAAAAGGATTATAATTATTAATAATGAATTACATTTCAGACCAAATATATCTGCAATTTGCATTGAAATTTGCTTTTCTCTGTGATTCAGATTAACTTTCTTCATGAAAGTAAATGGTAATTAAGAAATTACACTTTGAAAACTCTGGTAGTAAAAAAAAAAAAGGGAGAGAAAAAACATAAAATAAAATCTACCTTAACATTACTACATATCAGGTTAAAGGAAATAAATTGCATTCTAGAATAAAACCTCATATTTTTTTTAAAGTAGAGTGGTATCCAGGGCTTTTTATTAACCCTTGAACCTACAAATATTGTATAGGAAAATGTTAATGGAAAAAAAAGCAGCAGATTAATAAATAGATTTTGAAAGTGACCTCCCTGACTTAAAATTTTGCCTGTTCAAAAAAGTTGGAAAAATTGCTTTAAAATAAACAAATATAAGATAACATTATGTATAAAATTAATTGAATTTTTTATCCAATGTCACTGCTTCATTTCAGTCTTACAACATTCTTGTTTACCTCTGTAATGTGTGGAATTAAGTAATGCACCTGTAGGGTCTTTCTGGAACACAACAGGCCAGCTATTCTATCGTTAATAACCTTCATATAAAGAGAAATATCTTGGCTCACTCAGTTGAGCACCCTGCTTTTTATACATAAAGATCTCATATAATCAACTTCAAAATATATGGAGCTCTATCTTAAAATAAGCTAGGTTTTGTTTTCTGCACCTTCTTTCAATTTCTATCATTCCACTGATGGCTAGAAGCATCCTCTAATTTCCAGCCCTTTTTTTTTTTTTTTTTTTACTGCATATTTGTACTCATTTGTAGTGTCTACATATTTTCTTAAGTTCAAACACTTACCATAATTATATATTCTTATATATCAGTTATATGCCATTTAGTATTTTTTTTCTTTTTGTTATAAAAAACTTCAGCCTTCCTCACCATGTCTGACAATCATTATAAATACATTTTTGAAAAGAAAAAAAAAGGGGAGGGGGGCTTTAGTATTTCTGCTTCAATTTATTTTTCTTATGGTAGATTACAAAATCACTTCTGGTATTTCAAATGGGAACTAATCACTGCTTTATGTATCCTACTAATACATTTCTACCTTTAATGAAAATACGGTACTGCAAAGAATTGTAAGTATTTATACCTTCAAAAAATTTCCCCTTTGATTTTAAGATACTTTAAACAGGAAAGATGTAAACAGGGATGCCTTCTTACAACAATGCAGGTTTTCTTTCTATTCTTAAAAATGCATTTATTTCCCTCTACAAGAAAAAAGTAAAACAAAACAAAACAAACTTAACCAAATATGCAATTATGTAGCAATGCAGTGCTTCAGAACATTATTTTCTTACAACTTTCTGAAGTTCTCTCTGCACTGCCTAAGATAGCACTGAATTTATGAAGGATTTACACTTTTTCATTGTCCATTTTCATTGATGTGTCATGATGCAAGACATGTTTTTCTTTACTAGGAAGCAGACAGAAAATACACCAAAATAGTGTATTTTCATGCCATAGGATTGTTAAATAGGGAGAGATTCTTGAATAGCAGCAATTTATGTAACACATGTTTTATGTAGGTATGTATTGTTAACTGCATGCATGTGTGAGACAGGAGTGGTGCTTTTTTTATGAGGAAAATGAGCTTGCCTTTCTAGCTTGTTGGCTAGAAAATAATGATGAAAACTATTCTCATGATGTTTGAACTATGAATGTTTGCTGCTGCCTGGTGCTGGACTAAATCCAAAAGGGAACAACATCTTCAGACCACACAATCTTTGAAACAGAGCTCTCTGGCTCTGCACCAATTTCGGAAAACTATTTTTCCATGGGAAAATTTACATTTTATAGCGATAGGACATTTATCTCACTGTCTCTGAATAAATGCTCCCTGCATTTTCCTTTCACTGTGTGAATGTGCAAAGTTTTCTGCAGCCTTTCACATGAAATTTCTGCATTGATTTTCTTTATATATATTAGGTTTAGAGTAAAACAGTTCTGACAAAAGGAAAAAGAGTATGTGAAATATTTTGCCTCTAGTCTTTTCATTCCCTCAGTACCTTTTGGAATAGGAGAAACAGGACTAGATGTTGCATCAACAGCTAATGTACCTTCCAATGGAATGATGTTAATGAAAAACAAAACAAACAAAAATAAAATAAACAAAAATATTCCTAAGGGAGCACCCTGCAGCAAACTCACACATTTTGTTAAGCTAGTTTACTTACTGTATCTCCCAGCTCTTGTTGATATAAACCTGGGATGATTCAATTTATGTGGTAATTCCCAACACTTTTCAAAGACTCAGTTTTTTTAAAATGTCATTCTAGCTTTGAATTCTCTGAAGTGTGCCTCTTGTCATTCATCATCCTTCATTAAATATGGAATTTAAACTAAAGACAAATAAATAATTGTATGAGAATATGTAAATATTTTACAAATAAAAAATCAGGTAGTCATATTCCCAAAGAAGCTACATGTAGCTTTTAAAAGCTCTATGGCTAAAATCAATTCATACCCATTTTTAGTAAAGTTAGCTAGCTATCCTAGCAGATTTGGAAAGAATGCACAAAAGAAGCTACTTGTGGCTAAACATATATTTGATTTGGTGCTGTGTTCTAGCATAAAATTGATTCTCAGCAATGTATTTCTTTAATAAAAACATGAGAAGGAAGAAGAACTTGACTTTAAAACAATTAAAAGAACATAATAGCATAAAATTATTGTGCATTACTTCTGGTACCAAACATCTGCATAATCAAAATCTGTCCTTCATATTCACATAGACGAAAAGGGATGGAATAGCCAATGAACTGGCAACGTTATGTTTTGCTTTTATCACAAAAAGATTTTAAATAGCAGTAATAGGCCATATCCATTCCTAAGAGAATACCACTGACGTTAGTGGAATTAGAATGGACAAAAATTTTCCCTCTTTCCTCCATAATGTATAATAATAAGTGGGAAGCTAAGAAGCAATGTCAGAGCATGATCTCCCTGCAAGAACTTCTGAAGTCAGGATTAAGAACAATCAGATGGTTACAAGTTCCTCAGATGAATAATAACAGATATATTGTTTTGTTTAGGAAGGTAAATATAAATTTTAAAAGCAAAGAGTGAGCATGCCCAAACTGAATGGACCCATTAAATGTGTAATCTCTGAGATTAATAGTCCTAGTTAAATGTTAAAAGCATAGTGGTAGATCTTTGTATTGAAAAGCATGTGGAAAAAAAAAATGAAAAAAAAAAAAAAAGATTTCATTTTGAAGAAACTGTTTACAATGTTTCACAAAGTGGAGAGCAATCTGAGCACATTTAGACATGAAAGAATATACCACAGAATCACAGAATTTCTAGGTTGGAAGAGACCTCAAGATCATTGAGTCCAACCTCTGACCTAACGCTAACAAGTCCTCCACTAAACCATATCCCTAAGGTCTACATCTAAACATCTTTTAAAGACCTCCAGGGATGGTGACTCCACCACTTCCCTGGGCAGCCCGTTCCAATGCCTTACAACCCTTTCGGTAAAGAAGTTCTTCCTAAGATCCAACCTAAAATTCCCCTGGCACAACTTTAGCCTATTGCCCCTCATCCTGTCACCAGGCACGTGGGAGAACAGACCAACCCCCACCTTGCTACAGCCTCCTTTAAGGAACCTGTAGAGAGCAATAAGGTCGCCCCTGAGCCTCCTTTTCTCCAGGCTGAACAAGCTCAGATCCCTCAGCCGCTCCTCGCAGGACTTGTTCTCCAGACCCCTCACCAGCTTCGTTGCCCCTCTGTGGTTTCGCTCAAGCACCTCAATGTCCTTCTTGTAGTGAGGGGCCCAAAACTGAACACAGTACTCAAGGTGCGGCCTCACCAGAGCCAAGTACAGGGGGACGATCACTTCCCTAGCCCTGCTGGTCACACTGCTTCTTATACAAGCCAGGATGCTGTTGGCCTTCTTGGCCACCTGAGCACACTGCTGGCTCATATTCAGCCGACTGTCCACCATCACTCCCAGGTCCTTCTCTGCCTGGCAGCTCTCCAACCATTCCTCTCCCAGCCTGTAGTTCTGCTTGGGGTTCTGATTGGGGTTCTGATTGTAGTTCTGATTGGGCCCCAGGTGCAGGACCCGGCACTTGGCCTTGTTGAACTCCATACAGCTGACCTCAGCCCACGGGTCCAGCCTATCCAGATCCTCCTGCAGAGCCTTCCTACCCTCGAGTAGATCGAACACCTGCACCTAGCTTGGTGTCATCTGCGAACTTACTGAGGGTGCACTCAATGCCCTCATCCAGATCATTGATGAAGATATTAGAGGACCGGCCCCAGCATGGAGCCCTGGAGAATGCCACAAGTGACCGGCCTCCAACTGGATTTAACTACATTCAACACAACTCTTTGGGCCCGGCTATCCAGACAGTTTCTAACCCAACAAAGTATACGCTAGTCCAAGCCAAGAGCAGACAGTTTCTTGAGGAGAATGCTGTGGGAAACGGTGTCAAAAGCCTTGCTGACGTCAAGGTAGACCACATCCACAGCCTTTCCCTCATCCACCAAATGCGTCACTTTGTCATAGAAGGAGATCAGGTTCGTCAAGCAGGATCTGCCTTTCATAAACCCATGCTGACTGGGCCTGATCGCCTGTTTGCCCTGTAAGTGCCGCATGATGACTCTCAAGATAATCTGCTCCATGAGCTTCCCTGGCACTGAGGTCAAACTAACAGGCCTATAGTTCCCCGGGTCTGCCCTCCAGCCCTTCTTGTAGATGGGCGTCACGTTTGCTAGCCGCCAGTCAACTGGGACCTCCCCTCATAGCCAGGACTGCTGATAAATGATGGATAGTGGCTTGGCCAGCTCCTCTGCCAGTTCTCTCAGTACCCTCGGGTGGATCCCATCCGGCTCCATCAACTCGTGCACATCTAAGTGCCATAGCAGGTCGCCAACCATTTCCTCGTGGATAGTGAGGGTCACATTCTGCTCCCCATCCCCTTCCACCAGCTCAGGGTACTGCATATTGCCGCTAAAGACTGAGGCAAAGAAGGCATTAAGCACCTCTGCCTTTTCCTCATCTTTTGTAACTAGGTTTTCCCCCGCATCCAGTAAAGGGTGGAGATTCTCCTTAGTCCTCTGTTTTGCATTGATGTATTTGTAAAAAGATTTTTTGTTGTCTTTGACGGCAGTAGCCAGATTGAGCTCCAGATGAGCTTTGGCCTTTCTAATTTTGTCCCTGCACAGCTTCGCAACATCCTTATAGTCCTCCTCAGTGGCCCACCCTTTTTTCCAAAGATTATAAACCGTATTTTTTCTCCTGAGCTCAAGCTGCAACTCTCTGCTGAGCCAGGCCAGTCTTCTTCCACACCAGCTCATCTTTGGGCACGTAGGGACAGACTGTTCCTGCGCCATTAAGATTTCCCTCTTGAAGAGCGCCCAGCCTTCCTGGACTCTTCTGCCCTTCAGAACCACCTCCAAGGGACTCTACCAACCAGTGTCCTGAGCAGCTCAAAGTCAGCCCTCTGGAAGTCTAATACAGCAGTTTTACTGGTCCCCTTCCTGGCCTTGCCAAGAATAGAGAACTCCACCATTTTGTGGTCACTCTGCCCAAGACAGCTCCCAACAATCACATCCTCCACCAGTCCTTCTCTGTTTGTGAAGAGAAGGTCTAGCGGGGCACCACCCCTGGTAGGCTCACTAACCAGCTGCGTCAGGAAGCTATCTTCCACGCTCTCCAGAAACCTCCTAGACTGCTTTATCTGGGTTGTGTTGTGCTTCCAGGATATGTCAGGGAAGCTGAAGTCCCCCACGAGAACAAGCGCTGACGATTTCGCAACTTCTGTCAGCTGCCTGTAGAACTCCTCATCCGTCTCCTCATCCTGGTTAGGCGGTCTATAACAGACCCCACCAGGACGCTAGTCTTGTTGGCCTTCCCACCGATCCTAACACAAAGGGACTCAACTCATTCCCAGCCTTGAGTTCCACAACATCGAAAGATTCTCTAATATAGAAAGACACACCACCACCCCTTCTGTGCTGCCTGTCCCTTCTGAAGAGCTTATAGCCAGTCATTGCAGCACTCTAGTCATGAGAGTGGTCCCACTGCGTCTCCATGATAGCTACCAACTCATAGCCTGCCTGCTGCACGATGGCTCATCCTGTTTGTTACCCATGCTGTACCCATGTTACCCATTGGTGTAGATGAGCTTCAGCTGGGCCATTGCCTTATCCCCTGGCCTTGCTATTGTTCCCCCTGGCACAGCTCCAACAAGCCTTGTTTCAGCCCCAAACCCCATCTTACCTAGTTGAAAGCCCTCTCAATGAGCCCCGCCAGCTCCTGGCCCAGGATCCATTTTCCCCTTAGAGATAGTGACTCATCTGCGGCCATCAGGCCAGGTGCCGAGTAAAGCGCCCCATGGTCAAAAAAAAATAAGATTTCTGTGCTGGCACCAGCCCGTGAGCCACAAGTTTATCGGGTGGGCTTTCCGTGTCCTGTCAGTACCCCTCCCTGCCCCCGTAGGGGTAGACGAAAACACCACCTGTACTCCCGCTCCTTCCACTAATCGCCCCAGCCCCCATTTGATAGCCTTGAGGCTTCTCTCTTCAATGTCATCACTGCCCGCCTGGACTATTTAAAGAGGATAATAGTCAGAGGGGCGAACCAGGTTGGGAAGCTCTCTGGCAATGTCCCTGACCCTGGCCCCAGGGAGGCAGCAGACGTCCCTATGGGTAGGGTCAGGCCGACAAATAGGGCCCTCTGTTCCCCTGAGAAGGGAGTCGCCCACAACAATCACCTTTCTTTCTTGGTGGGGGCAGTCCTGAGGCATGGAGTTGACTTCCTCGCCCTAGGCATCCTCCTGGGTACATTTTCTACCTTTTCCTCAGCTACCGGTCTCTCAGTCTCCAGGGCCTCAAACCTGTTGCGTAAGGGCACCTGGGAAGATTGGGCTGGTGGGGGAGGGCATCGCCTGTGATGTCGAGCAGGGACCTGTCTCCATTCCTCCTCAACTCCCAGGTCCCCTCCCTCTGCCTGA
Source organism: Anas acuta (assembly GCF_963932015.1). Lineage (NCBI taxonomy): Eukaryota > Metazoa > Chordata > Aves > Anseriformes > Anatidae > Anas > Anas acuta. The sequence continues at coordinate 98,953,371 of NC_088979.1, read as the reverse complement.
TGGTAACAGGACAGGGGGTCCACCCCCATTTGTCATGTCTCACCCCAGTACCTCTCCTTGAGGCCCTGCAGGGAGTTGCTCCACCAGTCTATCTCCTGCTCACACTCCCTGATATCCCTCAACCTCTCCACCTCCTCCTTGAGCTCTGCCACCACGCGGACCAGGTCATCCACCTGCTCGCACCTCCCCACGCAGTTTCTCTGCCTCCCTCCAATGGCAGCAGCAGGCTCAGACACTCCCCGCATCCAGTGACCTGAACTGCTGCATTTTTGGATGGGTAGTCGGTCTGGGTGTGTACCGTCTTTCTGGAGAGAGCACTGTGCCTGGTGGAGACCATTGCAGCCTAGCTAACGGTAGGCTGTCGTTACAGGAGGTGTTCGTATGGGCAGGGGAGAGCACTCTGCCCTTCCTGCTCGCCCTGCCTGCGCGAACTGCCGTGCTGACTGCCGCGCCACTCCCTTCTGATGCGCTACGCCCTGTTTGCCCAACCTGGTCGCTGCTTTCCTTGTCGCTCGCGCTCCCTAGGGGCAGCTTATGAACGGCCGGGGAGGGGGCGCTGCTGGCTCCGCCTGCGCCTCGTCAGCCTCCCTCACGAGGGCTGCCGGTTCCTGGCGGCTCCCTCAAGTAGGCTCGATGCTGGAAAAATTAGCCCTGCGTGGCCCGATCCCCTGCTCAGCTGCAGAACGCGTCTGCCCCAGAGCTGATCGCTTCGGCAAGTGGAGGAAAGAAAAAAAAATACATGGACTCTAAATACAAGGCAAAATCCACTTTATATCATGACCTAATTATAACAAATATGAGATTTGAACTAAATTCTGCTCATTTGACTGAATGGAGTGCTGCAGTTTAAGACGTTAAGAAGTAGAGTGGCATAGCTCAATCATCTTGCTGTAATAGGAGGCAGAGAAAACACAGAATGACATATATTCCATTTCTGCTTCAATGATGAGGAATACATAAAATCTCCCACTGATTTCTGAGAATGCCACAAGAAATTAGGGCTGACATATGACCCCCAGGAAATATTCCTTTTGCGTCTGTGGTCAGGTTTCTAGTAAGGTGTTTTTATATTGTGACATTTCCTGCCTTACTGATTTGAAACAGTATCTTCTGATACGTTTTCTCTTTAGGTAGTACCACAACAAGCAAACTATATTGATAAACTGCTCTCAACAGTCCTCTCTTCTTTTTGCCTTTAATGTAATAAAGGAACTGCTTTCTTTCAGAGTTTATATCTGAAATAACACAGTAACACTCTCCTTTTCTCCTTTTCCAACGATATGTACTAAAATAGACTTTGTTATTTCAAGTGCTGGTGATATACAATTTTTTTATTTTTTTTTTAAGAAAACCATATTAGCTTGCTTTTTGTTGTTGTTGTTGCATAGTATGAAAGTTAATAATCCAGCTTTTTTTTTTTTTTTTTTCCTGAAGAATCTTGTGTCACTATCACTGCTCGTGCATAGCACAAGCTTTCATTACATTTTGGTCAACTGAAGAAAAGTATGAAGTAGGAAATGATTGTGATCAAATGTGTAAGTTCCAGAGTAAACTGTCCTTCTCAAGTCTTCTCCAGAAAGGATGCCAAGAGGGGTGAGAGAGAAAGAATTATCTGTATGGTAGATAGAAACCTTCAGTCAAGACTTACAAATAGTTATAAAAGATGAGCTGAGGTGATAAAGATCAGAGACAAAGAACAGAAATAAATGCTGCCTTTGAAAATGCATGATGATACAAGGACCGAACAGAATGACAGTATCATGTATCATCTGGAACGAGTTGTTGTTTCCCATATTGCTCTTAGTATTTCTCAGCAAAATTGCTGCATCTTAAGCAAATTCAAAAATGGCACCTATCCTGCACTAAAAAAAAAAAAAAGTATTCTATGTTCTGTCTCCCCTTCTATGTTCTGTCTCCCTCACACGTTCCCAACATATGGGCAGATTGAAAACACTCTGCCTGGATAGCCCTAGTAGCAATCTCAATTTTTACGAATACACAGACCTCTGGATACACATTCTCTTAACATACTTTCCATCCATTTCCAAACTGTATGTTTACTTAAGTGACCTAAAGTTTTGAGAATGGCTGGCCTAAATCCGTAAAATGCCAGCCTTCCCCTTCAGCCACAGAAGGCACCAATGAAAAGGAGCTATGAAATCCTTGTGTGAAACAGCAACTCAATAGCATTGTCAGCTGCATCTCCACAGAGAAGAAAAGGGACATACAAGCTAGTGTCAGTTCAATCCATTCAAAGATGAAAGTTATCTCAACAAAAGCTCCTGGTTAATGAACTCCAAAAAGCTGTTGAGAGATGTAAGAGAATCAGCATGGTTATCTGGCATCCCACTACAATATGAAAAATCTTCAATCAGCAAGAGAAAATTAATTTTTATTTCATGTCCAGATCTAAAGCAAAATGAAAGGACTCAACAGCCACTGCTTATCCTTAACTTTCTCAGAAGTCTTCCTCCAGAAAGAAAGATTAGAGTGGATGATGTGCATGATAGAAGTAGAGATCATGTTTACAAAGCAAGTTTTGTTTTTGAACTAAACTATATATTTATGCAATGCTGGCATTTTATCTGCCAATAAATAAATAAATAAATAAATTTAGTTAAGGACTTTTTGAGAGTTAACAGGGAAAATGGTAGATTCTATCACAATTATTCACAACTCTCTTCTATACTTTAAGATCAAAACAGAGTGGATGTCCAGATTTATTTTATTTTATTTTTAATTATATATATATAGAATCATAGAATCATAGAATATCCTGAGTTGGAAGGGACCCTTAAGGATCATCAAGTCCAACTCTTGACACCGCACAGGTCTACCCAAAAGTTCAGACCATGTGACTAAGTGCACAGTCCAATCTCTTCTTAAATTCAGACAGGCTCGGTGCAGTGACCACTTCCCTGGGGAGCCTGTTCCAGTGTGCAACCACCCTCTCTGTGAAGAACCCCCTCCTGATGTCAAGCCTAAATTTCCCCTGCCTCAGCTTAACCCCGTTCCCGCGGGTCCTGTCACTGGTGTTAATGGAGAAAAGGTCTCCTGCCTCTCGACACCCCCTTACGAGGAAGTTGTAGACTGCGATGAGGTCTCCCCTCAGCCTCCTCTTCTCCAGGCTGAACAGGCCCAGTGCCCTCAGCCGTTCCTCGTATGTCTTCCCCTCCAGGCCTTTAGAGATTTCTCTTAAATTAAATCTCCACTGGATAATCTAGACACTAGCATGATTTGTGAAGAGTCTCACTAGTTCTTTCCCTTAACATTATCTCATCTATCATAGTATACAAGGAGCTATAATTTTGGATAAAGTCATTAGTGATTTTACTAATGGTAAAGTGGTCTTAATAATTAGCATTTTTACTGCTAACTATGAAACTTCTAAATTCTAAATCAGTATATTTTTCCATGAGTTCTACTTCTGTGAACAAAATTAGAAACATTTTTATCTTATAAATAGGGAAGGTACAATCCACCTCCCTCTTAGATGAGTGCACAATGCCAAAAAGAGAAAATAAAATCACTTTTTAGCTCATTCAAATGAATATATTATTTTTTTCTGTCAAAAGTAACATGGACAGAAAACAAACATTTAATTTATTGCATATAAAGCAGATGATGAGATTACTGATTGTCAAACATAGTCACAGCTGGTATAGAAAGCATTTATTGGTATGTCTTATGCAGCTATATTTTATTGTACTATAAAGTTGAAATATCTTAGCCATCCATTTAGAACACTAGTGTACAAAACATTGTTTCTCCTGAGATTGTATTATTACTATTTCATCTTTTTAAGAAAGTAAACCAGGTAATAAAACTTTCTAGACAATATGAAATTTTACATTTTAATCCTGATGATTACATAATGTAGCATCTACTTCATGTGTTACTCTGTTTCCAAAATGCTTTTGACTCCTCCACATGTTCCACTTCACAAAATAAGGTTTGAAAAAAAGATCTTCACAGCCTAGGAAAAAAAAAGCAGAGATTATTCAAACTCCTTCATCTGTGCACAGTTTAGCTAGCTATGTACTGTAGTCCTCCTTTATGAGAAGGAACTGAGGAGATGGTGTGCGAGAGGTCCTGTTGCAGAATGACTCAAAGCTGAGAAAAAACATTGGATTTTGCCCTTATCTCATGAATTCCTATGAAGAACCTTTCCCCTCAGTGTTCTTAAGAGACGTACTAATACCATCAAATTTACTATGATGAAATATAAATGTCTTTAGCTGAGAAAGTCCTGATTATCTGCTATTTAGACTTTTCTGGGAAAAAAAAAATGACAGGTACTTTATTCTTTTAAAGACACATCCTTCATTTCTTGGTATTATATCACCATGTACATTTAAATAAATCTTATATGCAGAACAGGAAAAACAGTGGTGCATAAAGTGTTCAAGAATGGGCAAGTCCTATCAGATTTTGTATACTTTATTGGAATACAAAGCAGAATATTGAATTTTTAAATTTGAATTGCATTGAATTTTTTAAAAATACATAGGGTTGGAAGAAAACTCCAGAAAATTATTCCACCTATAAAGTGTGATATTACAGAGCATTTATATTGTAGAAGTCAAATTATTGCTTGTCACTTCATGGCAAGCTCCTTCTGACAATGTCATATATAACACTTACCATATGTTGTTAAGCAAACTGTCCCCCAGGTGATTATCACTCTGGACCAAAAGCTTGGAAATTGTTCTGAGCACCCACAAATGTCCTAGAAATACAGACGTGGCTTCCTATTTCTAAATATGGCTTGTTAATGTCAGTGATGTGCACAGAATCAGTGCTCTTTGACAGAAAAGAGCTCATCTGCAAGTTCACTGAAGCTGACATTCTGTCCACGTTGCCCATCATTGCTGTGCATCTTTTACACTGATCTTCTTTTCCTGGTTGATTTTGTCCTCAACTCTTTGCATTTTAACTCACCCTTTAGCCTGCTTCTAACTGTCTGATTCCAGATATTTTTATTTGAACTCAACTTTTCCTATTTAATTGCATGGATCCCTAGCTGGCTAATTGTTTAATTAATAGATTAATATACTGATTCTTCCCCTAATTAATCTATTTTGTGACTATTTAATTAGCTAATTAATTAATTAATTACTTAGCTAATACAGTCTGTGATTTATACACTCTGAATATTTGGTTTCATTGTTTATCTTAGTCTTTGATTTCCTTCATCCATTGTTCCATTGATTCTCTCTTTGATCACTGGATTTACACTTAATTGCATTGATTTCCTGCATAAATATTTAGCTAATTGCATTGATTTCCTGCATAAATAATTAGCTAATTCAGTACCTATTTCCTCCTCTGTTTCTCATTTCTCAACTATTATGCTTATGATACATAGCTGCTGTTGAATCTTCTATGTGATGTCCTTCTGTCCCTTCACATTTGCAAATCCATTCTCCCATGTTTTGTTTTTCTCTTATACTTTTCTACCAGGTTTGCTCAAATATAGGTTGCCTGTATGCTTCAATTAGATTCTAATAACCCTTCAATCGCTCTGTATTGGAAAAGGAACCAAAACACTAAAGAGTTTGATAAAGATATTGTAATATCTTTTAGAAAATCTGAAGAAAAGATAGGACTGAAACTCAGCTGTACTTTTCCACATATATATACAAGACTGATGTATCTATATATATCCTAATCTGTCTCATTTTTTATTCTACTTCCCCATTCTTTATTTCTTTTATTTAATTTGTTTTCTTCTGACATCTTTGTTATGCAGTTTTCTGGAATTAAAAACAAAATGAAAAAGAAGTTCAGGCAACTGCATAGCCTAGATTCTTGTAAGCTAGTAAAGTTCTGACCAAATTTTTAAGTCATCCAATGAGATAATTACATTAGTATGATTTTTTAAGACTTCCTGCCTTCAAGTTCAGAAGGTGTACTGTAGATCTTAATGATTTAAAGAGGTAACACACTCTATCATCTTATCTGCTACAATCAGTTCACTAGAAACCTGTGGTTTTCTGCAGGCTACAGAGAAATGATTTCTAGTTATAGAGAATAAAGGTTATAATATAGAGAATATTAATGCTTTGGAATGCAAATTATAAAATAGTCCACCCAAGTCAATGATTATCCCTGTGTATCACTGTGGGAACCTCACCTACATTTGACCTCCCACACCAAAGTAAGGACACATTACAAAACATTTCCAGAACACTTGCCAAATTCAAAAAAAAAGTGAAAAGTCAGTTTGAAACCCCAAAATTTCTTACAGGTAAAACACTGTTAGTTTTCCTTCAATACAATAATGAGAAGTGCCCACTTCATGAGCCATAGCTGTATTGTTGAATAAACTTTGCACCTACTCGGTTATAGAAAAAATAATAATAATAATTGCAGGTCTCTGAAAACTCGCTGCTGATGATGCTTGGTTAAGTGACTATGAGCTGTTTACTCCTGAATATTTTCAGGAAAAGGCTGAGTAGCCTAAAAATGCTGCTGAATATGTGTTGTTTGTGTAAATAGGATTTCTGCTCTACTGGTACTTCATGTACACCTTTGCTTCTCTGGATGTACTCCTTTAAAAAAATGGTTAAACAAAAATTCCTTCCCTTTCTCTCACAGACACACAGAAGAACACATGTGGTCCATGTTTAGTTGCTTCCAGTATCTCAATATGCCAATGTCTTGGACTGGATATAGGCTGGCTTCAATGCAGATTCCTTGTCTTTCCATTTAGGGTGTAAAGTTTGGTGTGCATTCTTACCCAATTAAGTTTTTATAAGTTATAAGGGACAACGGGTAAGAATTTAATTATGTCAGCAGCCAAGGAAACAACTTATGCATTAATAAATTGGCATTTAAGGTGCCCAATGGGAAATGTTGAATCTGTGAGGCTCTGCTTTAATTGTCTTAGTCTTAATCTTTTAATAACTGCACAGCATTGAACTTTCTGTTTACCTCAAGCTACAAAACAGCTTTAACATGATTGTTATAAGATGGAACAACTTGATCCAAAGTTCATTTTGTTTTGCATACATTAGGTCTACAACTTGCAGAAGGAAATCAAGAAACACAAAGAGAAAGTGCAGAAACAAATCAAAAAGATTTTTTTCTGAAAAAAAAAAAAATCAAAAACAAATCCAAAAGGATTCAGTGCTATTACACTTAACTAAAATGCTTCCGTAAGAGTCATTTCTACTGTTTCCTAATAGACTCCCTAGAAAACAAACTCTGAATGAAAACAGTGCAATCTGAAATTCAGTCTCAAAAGGTGTCCTAAGAGACCTTCTTAGAAGAAATGCACTAGTTAGCACTGACAAAGTATTTCTATTCCCATGAATTCAAATACAGATCCATAGAACTATTAGTCCAACTTAATCATATACAGGAATCTATACAACTCAGTGAGTATGACAACCCTTTTACTTCATGTTTCACAAAAAATTTCATTCAAAAAATAATAGCTCATATACTGATCTTAATTTTTGCAAATTTTTTGTTATTACCAAGCACTGAGAGACATGGTCATTGAAAAAAATAAAATAAAATAAAAAAGAGAGAAAGAGAGAGAGAAAAAAAGAGAGAGAGAAAGAGAGAGAGAAAGAGAGAGAGAGAGAAAGAGAGAAAGAGAGAAAGAGAGAAAGAAAGAGAGAAAGAGAGAAAAAGGCTGTTTTTAAATTTATTTTAATCAAACACTTTGAAGGGAAAAAATATTTGATTTTAATCATCAAAATAGATGTATCTTTGATTCAAATGACATAATTGATGTATATTAAATGTACATTTCAAATAATGCAGTCAGTTTAGATTTCTGTTCCATTACTGTCCAGTTAAATTATTCGTTAAATTAATTGCAGTTTTATTCCTTTAAGGGAAAGGTAGAAAACCTATTGGACATTTGTTTGTTTATTTGTTTGTTTGTTTTCCAGTTCTTATCTGTCTGATAGATTCTCTTTATTAGAAAGGAAATAGGATAAGAAGGGACATTTATTGTCATGCAGTTTTAGATTAGACTATTAATTTGTTTTAATTTTGGGTCAAGTTTTGTATTATTGTTATCCATTTCTACTTTAACTTAAAGTAGGGAGAAGTCTCTATTTTTAACTGTTTTATTCAATGTACTCTATTTATATTATATAAAATATATATATTCAGTAGCAGTTGGAGAGGTTAAAACTGGAGAGGTTAATAAGTTAAAAATTACAACAAATTTAATGATAAATTAAATTTAACAGGATTAGGCGTCCCTAAAAATAGAGCACTAGGCATCCCAGTACCCTCCTGCAAGAATCTAAATGCATATTTAATATTTATTCCTTACACATGAGACATATTCATTTCAGTCTACATTTTCTGTCTATAATACATACCATGTCCAGGCTTAAGAAGTTAAATTCAAAACTAATACATTTTCAAGTCCAAATGAGGAGACAGGATCTTGCATCACAGAATCAGAAGTGTATATTTAAATTGTATTTCACCTGTTAATGCAACAAAAGAAAGTCTGAAAGTTTTAAAATAGAAAGTAATTGGTGTTTTGTGACAAATATCTTGTTTTCTGCATGAGGAACTAAGTCTGTTACTTAAGGTATTATAGAACCTTATGCAATGTCATCAGGAATTAAAATGTAAAGGAAAGCGAAACATTAAAAGTGAACTGGGGCAGGTAGTATTTGAGAAGAATTAGGTAAAATTGAAAATTGAAGGAAGTAAGTAAAAAGTAACAGAGGTTCCTTGATGTGAAACCTGCTGTTGCTGCTGATGCTGCTGATAGTAACAATAACAACAACAATAACAACAACTACTACTACTACTACTACTGATGTTGGTCTCACTACCCTGTTAGCTTTGTACCTCCACCAGAACTGCAAAGCAGTCCAGTGGTGTCTCTGTTTTTCTCGGATTTCTCCAGGACTTCATATTCTGATGATTCTCACCCTAGAAGAAAGCGGTCTTAAAGTGATAAAACTGATAAAAGCAATAGAAGTGATAAAAGTGATAGAGACTACTCCCATCTGGACTCACACTTACTACTCTGCTATTGGAAAGATATATCAGCTGATGCCTCCAGATGGATAATATAATGTGTTAATGCTAGCTGCTCAGGACATTTTAGCTCCTTTCATAGCTGTGCTTTCAATAGCATGTTTAATTTGGAGCAAATTTGTGACAATTTTCCTTTTGTACTCTGTTGTAAAACTAACACTAAATTATTTCTTTCTAATACACATTAAAACTTTATGAGTTGCAGATGTTATATGATTAATTACTAATAGAAACTGAAATAAAGTGCATATTTTGTTTTTATTTCTTTCCTTGTTAATTTAATGCATGTCTTTCAGTTCTGATTTATAAATGTTTTCCTGTTTTACTCTAGTACTTACTGTAGTCTCCCCCAAATTTCTGCAATGTATTTCTAAGTGATGGTTTTAATAAATAGTTTTTATGTGCAAAATTCCATTTCAGAAAACCATGCACAATGCTTTTCACCCATTAAAAAGGAGAAAGGAAGGAAAAAAAGGAAAGGAAGGAAGGGAGGGAAGAAAGCAGGCCCTAAATAAAATACTAGTAGTATTCACAAAGGGAACATTCAGTTATTCATGCACTGTTAAAGGTTATGCACTGTTAAAAGGTTATGAAGACACAATTAATCACAAACTTGATTAAAAACACAAAGTTTAAAAGACAAGGTGGAAAATGCTTAACTCAGTACTATACCACATATGTCTTTCCTTTAACTCAACTCCAACTTGAAAGCAAAACACTGGCAGTTCTTTTTCTCTTTACATCACCCAGGGAAAATAAGTAATTTCTTACGGGAATATTTAGAATTCCGTTAAATGCAGTGAGGGGAAAAATTCAGCTTTAACTGTTTGGAACTCACACTTTCTTTCTTATGAATAGCAGATTCTTAGATTTCTTTCTTATGAATAGCAGAAATGTTTTAGCTCATTTTATCTTCTTCTCTAAAACAGAAGAAAAATTCAAACTTCTACAACAGATGAACTTTCTTAACATTCACTATGGACTTTAAGCCTACAATTACATTGTTAAATTGAAAATTTGTTACAAGAGTGCTAGCTTTAGGAACATACTTATTTTCTGTTTGATGTTTTCCCTGAAGTATTAAATTCAAATAAATTGTAAATTAAAATAAAATTAATTGCATTTTCAACATTAAAAACCCAGGAAAATTCCTTTCTGAATGGTAGACTTATGGCTAAGTATGAGCTCTCCCCAAATGATAAATGTACATTAGATGTGTAATAAATGGCTCAGTCTTCAAAATAGGACTATAATCAAAGTTTAAAATTTATTAAAGGAATAGAGGTAAGCAAACAGCGCTGGGTGTGCCAGAAGTCTCTGCTCCACCAAGACGCACACCAGTTACATCAAGCAGATGATTTTTATGCTCCTATGCCAATACATATTCATTACTACTTCTAAAAAACACAAGGTTATTATAATTAGTTTCTGGAATCCAAACCCTCCTACTGGAGCATGCGTATCAGTCTCTGGTGGTCCCTCTGGGGGTTTCTCATGCTGAAGGCTCATAGTCTTCCTCCCTCTTGTTCTTCTCCTTTGTCCAACTTGGCTGTATGTCAGAGACGTGCACAGCATCCCCTGCAAGCTTTGTCTTTTAGTTGTTCTTCAGCTCTCCCCATCTCCTTAATCTCCTGGCCAGATATCAGAGACTTGTATAGTGTCCCATGCAATAGTCGTAATAGTTAGCAGTTATTCTGAAACCCCCCAGGTATCAGAGACTTCAAGGAAAAGCCTACAAATACATTTCCCTTCAAGTTCTCTATTGACATGAATTGCTAAAACATTCCTTTGCAAGATAGAAGAACTATCTACATTAACCACTCTGTTTTTCTTAGACTTGTGGTTATACAAGGGTATGTAAGACAGAAGGTCCCATTCATCATACCATGCGGCCCTAGCATTGTTCCATACGGACATGAATCAGATGAACATATTTCACAGATATAAGCCCATTAGACATAATAATTCTTTGTATCTCAGCAGTTTAAGCAAGTTTGTAGGAGGAAATGTTGTTTCCTTTATGTAGAAATCCTAGTCTGCTTTCTGTTCTAATTCTTCCCAGAAAAAATCAGAGACAACAATTCCATTCAATTCCATAGCCTTCAACATAGGTTCAGGTCCAGATCATCATAGATCAGGTCCAGAGGCCAAACGGTACTGAAGCTGATAATGTGATTTTCTTGACAGTTTTTGATCCTAAACCTCTTTGTTCTTTATGAATTACATTGAGAATTACAGTGAATAACAAATCTACCAAGTAAATGGGTAAATAGGAAACAGATCACACACACACTTTTAGAAAGTTCAATCATCAGAACATATCAGAGTACACAGTCCAAATAAAAAATAAATAAATAAATAAATTTAAACGCTTTTCTACCCTAAACAGTAACAATTTTATCTTTCCTTTACAGAGAAGCCAATGCACCTTTACCAGCAATTCATCAGTTTTGTTTCAAGGCATTTTAATTTGAACAGTTAGTATAGTGCTAGCAAAGCAACTAGAAATATTTTTTTTCCAGATTGTTATTAGCAAGTCTTTTCATGAACTTCAAGTCATCTATACCAGATATGTTATTAAAAATAAAGAATACTCTGTAGATATCTTTAGATAATTGTTTTACATTATTTTGAAAGGCACTAACAGCTCATCTCACCTCTTCTAGGAGAAAAAATTATTAATTAATCATATTTTCAATGACCACATCTCTGAACGGTAAGGTTGAGCTATTCTCAATTTATGTGAAAGACTCTAGAAAGTCATATAAACATGAGGTTATCTCAGTGTTGTTTAATTGTCAAAGATATGTGTATGTTTGCATTTTGTTATAAAAAACAGTATGATATTAGAGTTTTAGATTCTAGGAATATCAAAAAAGAAGACTAAGTATGAAACTGTTAATACAATAGTCATTTCTGATGGAGACTGAGTCAGCTTATAGCTCTTTTATGAAGGTTTCAAAATGTCAAAAGACATTTTACCTGTAGTGACAGGACAAGGAGCAATCTTTTTAAACTGAAAGAAAGTAGATTTAAATTGGATGTAAGGAAGAACATTTTCATGATGAGGGTAGCGTGACCCTGGAACAGCTTACCCAGAGAAGTCATAGATGCCCTGTCATCAGAAGTGTTGAAAGTCAGGTTGGACGGGGCTAGATGATCTGAAACCAAGCTAAGTGGTACAGCTGATACACCAGAGGGAAGGGATGTCATCCAATAGGACCTTGAGCAATGGGTCTGTAAAACCTCATGAACTTCAAAATGGATGTGTAAGGTCTTACACCTGGGTAGGGACAATCTCTATGCCTTACCACTCTTCCTGAGAAGAAATTTTTCCTAATTTCCAACCTGAACCTCCCCTGGTGCTACTTGAGACCATTCCCTCTTGTGTTATCACTAGTTAACCTGCAAGAAGAGGTCAACCCCCAGCTCCCCACACCTTCCTTTCAGGTAGTCGTAGAAAGCGATATAATCTCTTGGTTGCCCAAGGAGGTGGTGGAGTCACTGTCCCTGGGGGTGTTTAAGGAAAGGATGGATGTAGTACTTAGGGACATGATTTAGTGGGTAATATTGCTTGAACTGGATAATCTTAGAGGACTTTTCCAACCTTAATGGGGAAGTGGGGGGGGACGCTAGATGATCTTTAAAGGTCCCTTCCAACCCCAAACCATTATAAAATTCTATAATTCCTAGGATTCTATGATCAACACGAACTGTGATAAGGTTTATAAATCATTGTACAAAATCATAAGCATAACTGTCTCTCTGTCCTATGTCACTTTCTCTTTCTTTATATACACACATCATAGAAAATGTGGGAACGGACCATTATGTTTGCCCAATTCTGCAGTCTTTACTTTAGATCAATGCAGTCTTTGTGCCTTGGAAAGACCTTTATATACTCCTAGAAAATCTTTCTAAATTGAGAAAACTTGAAGTTTTTCTAAATAGGCAAAACTTGAAGAACCACTGAAGGCCCCTGTAGTGGTTTAACCCGGCCAGCAGCCAAATACCACACAGCCGTTCGCTCACCCTTCCCCCTCCCTCTCTGGGATGGAGGAGAGAAACAGGAAAGTAAAGCCTGTGAGTTGAGATAAAGACAGTTTATTAAGACAGGAAAATAATAATAACAATAATAACAACAATACTAATAACAACAGTGATGATAATAGTACTACTACTAATAATGTGAACAAACAAGTGTCCTAACTGAAACCAGGACAACCCCTAAAAGCAATCAGTTAGTACTGCAATCATGCTTAATGCAATCTCCATGTGTCACTAATCATCTAGTTATAACCGGTGTTGTTACAGTCTTCAAAGCGACTTTATCATAAGTTTTATTATTTTTTAAATGTTTAAGGACAGTTTTGATCTCTCACATAATAATTAGTGTGTTGTGGTTAAATAAATATATATATTTTCTTAATGTAACATTATCTGTATTACAGGTTAATAAATAATATCTGAAGGATGACAGCCCTTGGGATAAAAGTTTCCACTTTGTTGATATGTGAGCAAGGACAAAGATCAAAACTTGTATTCACTGTGATGAAGAATGAAGACAACCTGGTGGCTCACCAAAGAAACCAAACACTGAATTGTTCATGTATGTCCTTAGCTTACAAAGGTAATTATTGATTTTGGTACGCTTAACACACACTGAGGCAGACCTGGTTCCCAGTTCTTTTACACCTGCTGATACACTGACTCTCCTATACATATGTTTTCTGCTAATTTTCCACTTCTGAGACTTTGTCTAGCATAACTGCTCACATAGCTTACAGTTATGTTTCCATGGCACTCCTAGATGCACAAAAAAAATCTCTTCAGGGTCTGTAGTGATTTACCAGATATCTGGTAACCAGATAACCAGATAACAAATAACCAAATAACCAGATAACAAATAAATGAGTTAAGGCCCTGGATTTAATGTCCCTTCTTTCTGTAGAAGTGCATGATGGCCTCTTCAGTTAAGGAACATGTGTGCCCCACTAGATTTCCTTCATTTTTGGCTAATGAGTGTGGCTGAACTGAGGCAGAGAATCAGCTGGGGTTTGCTACCAATTATCTTTCTGGTTGGTTTCAGCAGGGTACAAGCTGCAATTCAGAGGAAACAACCTCAGAAAGAGAAACATTCAGTTGTGCCAGCTCAGGTGTTTACTGGCGCACATGACAGAGGCGCTTGGGAAAGGGCTCCAGATTAAATGAAAAAAAAACAAATAAATAAATTGTAAAAGACGTAGAGTTATTTTAAATTTCAACAGTTCTCTAGATTCATTCCCTGCTACCTTCCTTGTAGCCAGGAACTGCCTGCTTTGGTGACATAGATCCACACATTCATAGTTACTTTTCATTATCACCTTAGGTGAAACGGTCTGCCTGGGAATCAGGGGGCTATTGCTGGGTATTTCAATGTCAGAATATTCACATTAAGAACTCATTTTCTTGTTTCTGTAATACAATGTAAGTAGGAGGCAAAATGACAATAGATACTAAACCAAATTTGCATTCAGATAAGAGTTGCTAGGCTGATGGAGATACACAGAGAAGTCTCCTAATATCACCAGGATATGCTAGCTGCACACAATTTCTTTGAGTTGTCACACAGTCAATAAGATATCAGGGATGTTCTATTATAGAGTTTGCATGTAAAAGAAAGGATATTTCATGCTCAGGAATATTCAGATTTCATATTTTCCTTTGTAAATGAATAGGAATATCTTACATTCAAAATACAAATACAAAATAGAATTTCACACTTGTCACAATAACAAAAAAAAAAAAAACTAATTTAATGACAATTTGGTCAAGTGAGAAGCAACTAGTTAATTATTGCCTTATGAGTCATTTTAGACAAAGATGAACCAACATATGTACAAAATAAGAGAAGGTTTGTTCTGGTGCTTTTGTTGTTGTTTGTTTGTTTGCTTGCTTGTCTTTTAAAGATCTTCAGTAATCCACTGGACCAAGTGGTGTTCTATAGTTCAATTCCCATTCTCTCTTTAGCTACAGTTGACAGAAGTATTATCCTAATAGACAAAAACAGGAGGAGCTTTTAAATGGAGTAAATATGGATCAAGGAGCTCTCTTTCTCCAACTTTCATCTCTTTCCAAATGAGATTTCAAAAGTGAAACAAAAAAGTAGGGAGTGATCAGTAAGAACCTTGTCCAGGCAGCCACTGTCAAGGGACATTGCTACATGATAGGGATTGCATATCCTGCAACTAGAGGTGTAAAAGTGGGGCTGGCACAGAAGGTATCCCTAGGTGCCTATTGCAAAGGGTCCCTGGTGTGCTCCCTCACTCTTCCCTAAAGACAGGCAGTCAGGCAGTCATCTCTAGTAGAAAATGTAGGACTGGATATCTGAGTGAACAGACATCTCACAATTTATATAGCAGATCCTTTTTTAATGCTGAGACAACCAGGTCTCCCAACACTGTTTTGACAGGGAGACAGTCCCTAGATGGTCCAAAAGCAGCAGGAAGACAGATGTGCATGAAAAAGAAAAAGACTAGAGTTAAGTGGTTGCTTTGTTCTCAGTCTTGTCCATGAACAGATGCCACTGGGGAGACTCCAATGACAGAGCACATATTAAAGTGATTAGCTCATATTAAAGTGATTACATGAAAGATCCATTACATTATATATATATATATATATATATATATATATATATATATATACTGCTGGTAACATTAAATATCTGCTCATTCATTTCTCTGTTGCATCTGCCTAGTCATTTCTGGGTACAGTAGTAATACAAAGGAAGCTTTGCTTTTCCTTCATCCTCTTTCAAAAGTATTATAGATACAAAACCAAATAAACAATATGCTTTGGGAATATTGTGGTCAGGACTGATTAGATTTCTTGGAATCTAGAGGATTTGTTCCTTAAGAGGAAAAGGTTTCCACAGAATAACACAAACCTTCCTTGGAATAGAATAATATAAAGGAAAACTTCGTAAGAGTACTGTACAGTGAGCCTAGAGGCATTATTTTTGTCTAGAATCATTTCAAAGGAAGTGAATGCCCTGCCCAAGGACCTTATTTTCACAGTCTTAACACCTGTTAGTACAGTTACCACACAATCTCTTACAAATGACAGTCAGGATCACCAAAACCACTTTTTCTTTCATTTGCATGGCAATATTAAAGTTTTATTTATATAAAGTGTATATAAATGCACCAATATTCACTCCAATATTGAGCAAATATGCTGTTTTTTTTTTTTTTCTTAAGGAATATGTATGAAAACAATAAACAAAATTTAATAATAGCAATTTATGATTTTTATCTGGGTCCTAATGGTGAGAGGTATATTTATTTATACTATTTATTTTTTCCATATACTAGTGATTTACTAGCCATTTACACAACTAGTGATAGCCAATGTACTTTTGAAAAACAAAAACACAATTGTTGATAAAACATCTCAGGTTTCAAATTTGCAAACAGGATATTCTTGAAAAAAAAATAAAAAAGTTTTAAATACATTAGCAAACAATTTACAAGCAGAAAAAAATATGGCTAACATTCATCAAAAGAAATAAATGTGTATTACACCACAGATGTATTTGTTTCAGGAGATTATTGTCTGAATTTCCTTTTCATTATTTTAGAACTATTCAGAGTGAAAATTTCCAAATGATTCATTGGACAGTAATATTGAAAAATAAATAAATAAAATAAAAGCTTATCCATACAGAGCTAAACCAATCATTTACCAAGGTATATGAGTAGTTAGGTGCCTGTCTGAAGTCTATGTGGTGCCTGTCATTGAGGCTCAGGCAGCTTATTCGCTTAGATATCTTTGAAAATCTTAATCTTGGGAGATTCTTCAGAGATGCTACCATAGGTCTTACAGCACTGAAGGCCTATGCCTATGAAGTCCTATGCACTATGAAATCCTATGAAGTCCAAGTAGCATTTGTTTTTAGAAGTATTAAACAATGGCATTGTAAGCTGCAGAAATGTTATGATTTCTGCTAGATACCCTCAAACTACTTTTAAAGTTGAAGCACAGAACAACACTTTGGGATAATGATCCAGGGGCAGAAACAACAAATAGTTTACAGTTAATTCCAGTGATAAATAGAATAGATTCTGCAAACTACCTCACACATATAGTGCTTTTGAATTGCTTGTTGTGTTCACTCGCAGAGGTGAAAGATTCATTTTTCATATAACCCTTAAGGACATAACTGCATTAGTCTCTCGTGCTTTAATCCAATCAGTGACACTTTTCCACTCATGGGTAAATGCTCATGCAGTGCCACTTTATATCATTATAAACAGGACATGAAAATTGTAGAATTTCTATTTTCTCCAGCTTTACTGAACCTGAGGAAGCCTGAGAGAGAAGTGCATATTAAGGAAAGCAACTTATTTGGCATGGATATATTTTACCTTAATTTCAATTCATAACATTTG
This sequence comes from Anas acuta, assembly GCF_963932015.1. Lineage (NCBI taxonomy): Eukaryota > Metazoa > Chordata > Aves > Anseriformes > Anatidae > Anas > Anas acuta. The sequence goes on along the minus strand of NC_088979.1, from coordinate 98,935,915 downwards.
TCTTAAAGCTTGAAAAAAATGATAGAAATAACTAAGTGAGGTTAAAACAGCAAAACACATCCACAAATATTTTCACTACTGGAAGTGAGTGATAAGTATTTTGGTAGGTTTCTCAAAGGTTACTCTTGCTTCTCACCTAAATTTCACACAGAGGTATCTCTTCTGCATTTACCTTCTGTTCACCACAGAGAAGATAAAAAGCATCCACATCCCATATCTGATGCATCAGAGACTACACGTATGTATGTATGTGTATGCTTATAAAAAAATTATAAACACACATACATGGGTATTGTTTATATCCTTATATAGATGAAAACCAGCTATATGTAAAATAGGCTTCTGTTGGGTACAGCAAGCTGTATAGTGTGAAAAGTTCCAAGCCATTTTACCTGTCAAACGTAGACCACTTTTACCCCAAATTGTCAAAATATCCACTGGAAACTATAGCAGTAAAAATGATATCAAGGAGCAATCAAGGTGGAAACCTTATACGGGGACTTAAAAGTCAAGTGTGTCCTTTGAAACTAAATCATATTTTGATAGTAATATATATTTCATAATAGTTACTCAGTAACAATAATCAAAGACAATAATGAAGTTTGAAAACATACCAACTTCTGCAAAACATCGTGTTTCATATAATTTACCTTATTTTCTTTAACCTGAAATTATTAACACAATAATTGTGCATTCTGAAAGAGCATCAACACTGACCCTAATTGTTATGTTTTCCTTTTCCATTATGCTTTATATATATAATCTCATATATATAATGTAATATATGAAATAAAATTATAACTTTAAAATATTTGGTACCATATTTTATTGATGTCACATACAACCAAAGTATATGAAAATATACATATATTTTAAAGATCTTTATAACACTACTCACAAAAGCACTTAACCACTTTCTTTCTGAATCCACTCTTCATAAACAAGTGACTGCTTATGTTTTATTGATAAAAATGTGTGGAGAATGTGAAACTTGAAGAAGCATTTCTAACTATGGAAACAAAACTTTATTCATATTGTAGTGTAGATATATAATATTGTAGATTTGCAGACTCCACTGGAGAATAGGAGCAAAAATACAGGATGAAATCTGCCAGTTCCAGATTTGACAGAAATGAGATGCTAATGAATGGTTACAGAAGAATATTTTGAGGTCACTTATTTGAAAAGGCAGTAACAATAACAAAAAACACACCACCAACAAAACACCACCACAAACAACAAAAACATGTATTATATAAAATCCTATGCCTGTCTGCATGTTACAGTTTCACACCATCTGGTCATAGATATTCTGCAACAAATTCTGCAGGAAAAAAAAAAAAAAAAAAAAAAAAAAAAAAAAAAAGGAAAAATAGTATATTTGTATATATTGTTATATGAGTGTGTATGTTTTGTTCTGTTTCTTTACAGGGAAAAATTTTGTTCTCTAGACAGGAAATCTTTCATCTTTCACTTTCCTAAGAACTCTATCCTCACCTTCTGCTACTTTTTGTGTTAGAGAAAAATAAAACATAACTAACCTCAAATTATACTCATATTTTCAAATGCCTAATAATTTTATTCTTAGATACTATTCATGGTTCATAACAAATGGGCCCTAAAACTGAAGGAAAACATAAGTTTTACATGAAATGAAGATATATTTAAATTAATTCTGATTCCTGACTTCAGTGAAAGTAAATTTTCTTTTGTGTATTTGCAACCTAGATTATCCAACATATCTAAAAAGAAACCATAAGGCTACAAACTGAACAGAGAATCCTAAGGTTTGTCACAGCTTGCTATTAGCTACTGATCTTTAAACCTCTCTATTTCTTTTAAGAAAATAAGTTACACCTACTGTAGGATATAATTAGTTATTGCTTGTAGAAGCAAAGAAATAAACATTATTTTTTATGGTGCTAATTAATTTGGGAAATTCAAGAGACCAAATACAGCATTTTATAGAAAGTGCCCTTCTGCACCATTTATGTATTTGGAAATGTTCAGAAATCCCTATTTCCTCTTGTTCACAATAAGGAAACAGAACACAAACAGAGATATTTCTATTTGATTTTTTGCAACAGTCACAGATGAAGTCCTAGTATGGACTTTAACACAAAGTCACAAAGAAGGACAAAAAGAACAGTTAAAAGCTCCTTGCACCTTTCTTTTCTAGTCTTTCACATGCTGTCATTATTTTCATTAGTAATTTCACGCAATCCGTATTCCAGATTTGGCTTTGGGAGAGTTTGCATCCTTTAGATGTTCTGCCCAGCATTATCTACCTACCAATTAAATAACATATTAAGAGTAGAAATATATCCTGAAAATACTACAGTTTGGATCTTTTTATTATATTTTTCTATTTTGTAGTACAACTAAAAAAGTGTTTGCCTTCATTTTCATTATACATTTTATCTGTTTAAATGTGTTTAGGATAACCTTGCTATTATGTTATGCAGTATTTTTATGTTTCTGAAAGCAAGCGTGTATTACAAGGAATAACAACTCTAGATAAAGGGTTCTCAAAAGAGAATTATAACCGCATAAACAATTTCACAACCATTCCTTGCTAAGTGCATATGCCCTCTTTCCTTAGCTGCTTCTTGGAGGTGTCAAACTGAAAACTAGATTGGACTGCTTTTGTTAACCAAAATGAAAGCAACTGCCTCCATATCTATACAAAACAAAGGTTATGGATCATCCTATATTTAAACTGAAAATCAATAAAGCAATAAATCAATAAATCTGAGCTTCTGAAGGGTGATTCTCTCAACTTCTATTTTCCTTCCTTTATGCACATGAAGGAGTATGCAAGTGAAGCAGTGTATTTATTATGATGTTTATTTTTATAGCATAAAACCATCTCTGAACTCAGTGAAGAATTGAGGTAAATGATTAGGCATTTATTAGAAATTCATCTGTGAATACAGGTTTTAATGAAAGTAGGAATGTAAGAGTTAAAGAGCTATGTTATTCAAGAGCTATTACAGGACAGACATAATTTTTTTGATTTAAGGAAAGTTTAAAATGTATGTATGTATCCTTGCCTACGTAAATAAAATACAAAACTAATAAAGTACATCTAAATACTTGAGCATAATGTGACAGGTATTGGTGTTTTTTTATTCCAGGTAGAAATTGGATTAGGTTGTTTTTGTTGTTGTGGTTGTTTTTCTGTGGGTTATGTGAACAGTATATTGGTATAAAATAGACTGAGGTTGATAAGCCAGCTGGCAGAAAGAAAATTGATATAGCATACATAAGCAAATGGACCTTCATTTTGAAGTATTTCCTAGCATTTTGATAAATTCCAACATTTGTATCACTCATTTTTTGAGTTGTTTGCTATACAGTTTTATTTGTATGACACATTTTTTCTGTCCTGTATAATAATATAATATTCTAGCTTAACAGTAAAAAAAAATCTAGTATAGACATTTAAAAAACAAACAAACAAACAAAAACATATACATCAGCTTCTTCAGATAATTTTGTCCTTGCTTTGTGAGCTCTTCAGAATGACCCAGAAAAAAAAAACAAAGCTTTATCAAAGTGGTTAAAAACAAGTAAGATGGAACCTTTTTATCATTTGGCTACTGCTGTACTGGAAAGTAATTTTAAGTTTATTTTTCTTCTGTGAAGAATACCTAAGGACGCTTCAGATAGCAACGCCACTACAGATTTGTACAATGTTACTGTGAAGGAAAAGAATGCATGAGACTTAAAGGACCAATCTCACCTAAGCCATTCAAAACATTAGGAAAACAGAAATCAAGGAAAAAAAAATATATATATATATGAAGAAAAAAATAAAAAGACGATTTTCAGTCCATAAAGCACATTGACAGTTTACAGAGTAATTATTTATCCTTTTTTCATTGATTTTTTTTTTCAGACTTCTGTATCAAGAAAGGCAACCTAATACCATTTTCTGTTAATTCATCTTAGAAAGGAAATACATGTCCTTGCTTTCAAAAATGTGAACCATGTATAAGAAATGCTATAAATACTTGAAAGTAGAGGGGGGGACTCTTGTTATGAAGATGTCTGATATTGAGGTTCTGCTTCCCAGGACCTGGTTGAACATCACTCATTGATGGGGAGTAGAGATTTTTTTTCTTCCCTCTGTGTTTATGTGTGGTCTTTGTTTTTTTTTTGTTGTTGTTGTTGTTGTTTTATATTTGTTTGTTTGTTTGTTTTGTTTGTTTGTTTTTTTCTTTTAATTAAATTATCCTTATCTCAACCTGTGAGCATTTGTGGTGGAGTTTAGCTGCCCAGCAGGATAAAACCACCACCCCAGCACAGCAGTTACAAACACACACTAGAACAGGCATGCAGACAGGCAGCTTACATTGACATTTCCTGTAAAACAACTGACTTAAAAATTCCAAACAACATAGGTGTTCTATGATATAATTTAATGTAGGTGATACGACTGTTCAAAATTTCACCTTAAGGGTTTAGCTGCTACTCTAAATGTTGAAAGACATAATGATAATCCTTCCTTCTTATGACTGTTCCCTCATTTAAGTTCTCCACTTACCTTATAAAATCATTTGGACATAATATCATGATATATAAATGTAAGGTAATTGTTTTACTGGTAGATGTCTGTTAACTTTGCTAAAATGAAATAAGCTTTAATATTCTAGGAAGCCTGTTGGTTTTTTTTTTGGTAATTTAGAAATGTCCCTTTGGCTTATCCTCTCAAATTACTTTTATACAAGACAGGTATTTTGGAATTGTATAACTATGTTAAAAATGCTTCTCAGAATTTGGTTTTCTAGGGCTTTGGCAGGGAATTTTAAATTAATTTGTCATGATTTAACATTTACCGTACTTAACATATCAATCGATTTTCTCAAATATATTGTCTGTTTGATTATCTGATATTTTCTATAGGAATTTCCACTCAGCTGTAGAAAAGATAAGATAAAAAAGGAAGATAAAATATAGAAAGATAAAAGATATAAAATGATAAAAAAGATAAAAGTTAAGAGGAAGAGGAAGGAGAGAAAAGTTGAGGGAAAACATAGTTATACAAACATGCTAATAATGAACCATGTAATGTTTTACTCAAAATACCTCCATAAAAGAAGAAAAAGGTAAAGTCTCAAAACTAGGAGCTGCCAGAACCAAACTGCCTGTGTAGCAGGCAGCTTATGCAACGTTTCATATTGTTAAATTGTATGAGCCATAAACTTGCTTTATCTAAACGCCAAATTAGTGATTGAATAGATGAATTACCTCTCCACTACCGAAACCTTTATTCCCAAAAACATTAATTTCCAGAAAAGAAAAAAAAAAAAAAAACAACTATACGCATTGTTACACATTGTGGTAGAAATGGCTGTAAATTGTTCTCTATGCAATCATTTTTTTTGTTGCAAGAAACATCAGTGATATGTAACTATTTCACACTGTAATGAAACATTTGATAGGAATGCAATGGGGTCTTCAGACATCATATATTAAACATCTTTAATCATCTGGAAATAGAAATAAAGCAATAAAACTTGCTTCCTTCTTTTCCTGTAACATAGTCTTCTTATCTTATAAGCTCACAGGAAACCAGCATATTTGCACCCACTGATCATCTCCTCCATCATCCCTGTTTGCCTAAAATTGTTCATGTTTGTTTAAGATAATAAGGCTTTCCTTATGGAAAACCTTATTATCTTAAACAACCATACAGGGTATAGATTTTATCAGTATAATTGTTAAATTTCTTACAACTACTTGTCATTTGCGGAATTCACTGATACACTCAGCTCTAGGAAATCATCCTCATTTTCAATGACGCAATGGTATTGATCCAAAAACACTGCACTCCAAGGGAAGTATTTATATATACATATATGTATACGTATATGTATATATGGCTAATTCTGGAACACTGAAGACCAAGCAAAGTCTTAGTCATCCTGTTAAGTTGAAATCATTATTAATGGAGAAACATGGTCCTTAATAACCTTCATGTTGCTGTGATATGTTGTACATGCATATATATATATATATATATATTCCTGAAAATTATTACCTACACTGGACACTGAAAATGAAAAGAATATGTATTTAACAAGATATTTGAAAGTTTTAACCAGTACCTAAAGACTTGTATTATAATCTGTAAAACAAAGCTTGCAGAATATAGAAATATTAAAATACACTATAAAATCAGAACATTATGTTGTGTCTTCAGTGTTATTGCTAAGGTTCTTTAATAAAAATACAGAGTCCTTGTGTACAGTAGAATGAAGTTAAATGGAACCCAAAGTGTGAATTGAGACTTAACTGACACATCTACCAAAATTTATTCAGAAGGGGCTGCACATCTTGTACAGATATATTTTTTTTAGAAGAATAACATTTCTCAGTTAATTTATATTATAGGAGATCGTGATTCAGTTAAATAGAGTGGAGCCTGTAATGGCTGAACTGGAGTGTCTTCAAAGGAAACTGTACTTATATCACTTTGTTAATGTAAATAGTAAAATTCCTTCATCTAGACAAGCTCAAAATGAACAAAAGTGTAATTAGCTGCCCCCGGATGAGATCCATAGCTCCCAGGGTGCTCATTTCTCTCCCCAGATTCAATATTCATTATTCTGCACTATAAAGAACTCTATTGAAAGAAATGTTGAGCCCAAATGATTCCAAGAGATCACACCAGCTGCAAAGAAGTGCAGAAATTTCACAGATGATGCAGAGCTAAATGCAGGTAGAGGGACTTCACACACTCTCAACAAAGAGCCAAAATAAAAGGTGTATCTGTAGGGATATCCGGCATTGAAATAAAAGCCTGTATTGTTATTGGTAACAATAACGAGTATATAATATATGCAACATATATTTTTTTTTAATATGGATTGTGGTGCATTAGGAATTTAAATCAGATCAGCAGGCTTACTAGCAGAGTCCTGTAGCCAACAGGTTCTGAAAAAAAATAAAGAGCAAACAAGAATGGAAAATCTGTCAGTTTTCTCTTTATTCAGACATTAGAATACAGGCAATCACAGTGAAGCTACTGAGAAGTATTGACTTCTTGTCTTTTACTCTGTTTAGATAATCAAGAATCTAGTCTTACACAGCTTCCAGGCAACTGTTCTACTCTTTTCTGTGTTTCACTTTGAGAGTATTGACATTTTTCCTCCTCCTTTTGAGCATTTGCAAAGACCATGAGTGCAAAAAAAAGACTGTCATCAAACTCTAGCTTCTGTTTGTTTTCACTAATGAAAATTACACTGAATTAAAGCATGCAGTCAGGGGAAAGTTCATTTTTGTCTGCTACAATCAACTGTATGTATGAACCATTTTTATCCTCTTGAAGATTGTTGAAGCTGTAAAAATCTGTTAGTACTGTTAGTACTGTTTTAGTACAGTTCATGGATGGAATTCATTTAAAAGCTTGCATCCAAATAATAGTGATTGTCATTAGGTCATATACGACTAAATGACAGTCAGATGTAACAAAATGAATCAAAGAATTTCCCGTATTCAACTTTAGCTGTATATTTTTATATGGCTATTCTTAGGCCTAAAAATCAGCCTAAAAATCTGTATCTCAATGGTTTTCAAAATGCAGTGGTAGGCACCTGACTTTACATAATTATTAAGATACTGTTCATGATTAGGAGTGCATGTGTAATATGAAGAAAATCAGATGCAGTTTGTTGATGACACAGATATGCACAGTTATGCATCAAGAAAAGGAATTTTAAAACACTTTATATTTTTATACAGAAGGATAGCAGAGGCAATGGGAAGTCATGAACAGAAAGTCAGCTGTGAATTAGGAAGAGAAGTCAGCTCTACGGCCTCCAAATCCTGTACTTGCCCTTTTGTACTCACTGTGCTCTCCCTCTACCTAGTCCCTTGAGATCGTCTAAATTCTTTGCACCTGTGTGAAAGTTCTGTCTGCATCAAAACTTAACCCAGCTCAAGCAGAACATGAAAAACATCCACTGTAGGATGTTTCAGAGATTCAGCCCTCTGCCACATGAATTAAAAATAAATCTTACCAACACAATTATTGCTGTAATTCTTTCTCCAGGCACAATGAGGTCGTACAAACTGCTCAATGGACCTGTGTCATTTTCAGTCAGTGGCTTTGACTTAAACATACAAAAATAGGCACCTGAATTTTGCCTAGTAGGTCAATTGTTGTGTTTATTAGCTTTTGTGGGAAGTAGTTTGCCATGGGCTGGACTCCCTTGTACTTAGAGAATCAGAGACCCATGCCTGAATTTGGAACTTAATTTGAGAACATAAATGGAAAAGTGAGATTGTGTCATTCACAGACCTATAGACATACATGTGGCTGCTAGAATACTTAAAAACAGCTCTAGATCCCCAACACACATACCTTAAGCCTTCCAACAGTGGACATAGTTTTAAGCAGTAGAGATTGCAACTCCTCTTTGCCTAGTAAGTTTTAGAGCACTAAAGTAGCAAAAAAAAGCTATTCATTTGTCTTCCACATGATGACAGTTTATATGATGACAGTTTATAGCTTGGGAAATTTTACAGCTTTCCTGGTAGCATAAGTGGCTTAGTGTCCTCCAACACTTCTACGATCTCATTTCCTCCCTATCTTCCTATCTTATTCTCTCTCTCTCTCTCTCTCTCTTTTTTTTTTTTTTCAGTACTTGTATCTGTTCTTTGTGTTACTCACTGTTCTTTGTGTTCCTTCCTTCCCTCCTTCCCTCCTTCCCTCCTTCCCTCCTTCCCTCCTTCCTTCCTTCCCTCCTTCCCTCCTTCCTTCCTTCCTTCCTTCCTTCCTTCCTTCCTTCCTTCCTTCCTTCCTTCCTTCCTTCCTTCCTTCCTTCCTTCCTTCCTTCCTTCCTTCCTTCCTTCCTTCCTTCCTTCCTTCCTTCCTTCCTTATTTTTGCACAGGGAAAGTCCCAGGAACGTTTCATCACAAGCTTCTTCCCATTTGTGACTCATGATCTGTGAAATATGGTTTAGATGCAAGAGAGAAGACAAATAGTTTGCATTTGTAACCCACAGAAAATGGTTTGTTCTGCTCTGGTAACCACTAAATCTAAAAAAAAATACTCTAACATAAATTCTCTTTTCTTTTTAATAACAATACGTATTTAAGAGGATGGGTGAGCTTATACAACCTTCTTCTGATGCATCAGGTCAAATCCTATTAAAGATTTAATGTTACAGGCATTTAACATTTAAAAGCTGTCTTACTTGTGGGATAAAAATGAATGATATGCCTCAACTTTAAAAAAAAATTAAAATTATTAGAACTGCGTTTAAACAGTTGCCTGCTGTGTTTATCTTTCAGATTGGAAAGTATGTTCTGGTCATTTTGTACAAAATTGCTGTTATATATCAGCTACTAATTTAATCATTTCTGCACTTCTGTCACCCACATCCTCAGCACTATACAGTTGTACATTCTTCATCTCCTTGTTTATAAACACTTAGTATTTATTAATTTATTCTCACAGTATACTTCTAAGGGTAGAAGTATTATGAGCCCCTTTACAGATCAGGAACTGAAGCATGAAGAATAAAATGATTTGTTAAGATTCAAGTTGGGTTATAAACATCAATTATAATTAAGTCTAGTGCCTGAATTTCATTTGAAACTGTATTCACAGCATACTAAAAAGGAGATAAAAATGAGAAGTAAGCCTTCATTGTAGTTTAAAAAAATGGTGCAAATTGAATATTTGTACATGTAACATGCATATTTTTTGAGCTGGGTAGATTGAGAACTGTTTTTTCAAGAACTTTTTCTTGAACTTGCAATTAAAGTTTAGGATTTACTGAAAGTTATTCTAATTAAGGGAAAAAATATGGAATAATTAACAATATAGATAGGATTAAAATTGGATCAGCCAGCTGTCTCAAGAAAATCTGTGGATTAAGTCTTCTTGAGAAAAATTGGCAATGATTTGATATGGCCATAGTGTTTTTGGTGTTGCAGAACACTTTCATTTTTATGAAAGTGAACACCACTTGACATAAATATGGAACTTTGAATGATTTATTAAATCATGAAGACTCTTTTGAGGAACATTGGGGAGCCAACATTTCTTCTCTTAGAGGGAAGTTAAAAAATCCTCAGTTTGTGGAAATCTGCATCAGATTAGCTTCAATAAAAGATCTTTCCTCCAAGTGACTTACAGTATACCTGATGAAACAATCATCCCTAAAACAAACTATTAAGACATAAATACTACAAAACTTTCTTCAAAATCAGAGAAAATACATAGTTGCTCAAAAGCTGCATTTGTGGATGCTTCCCCCTGTTTTTCAAAGTCCCATGAGTGACAGTCTAATGCCATCAATATATATGTAACTCCAGATTCAAAAGTAAATAATAAATTCTGTCCAAATTTATGGTAGATATCTTGAAAGCACAAAATAGTTTCACTGTGATGGAGAAAATGGCTATTGTATAATTTTACTGCACAGAAAAGTGAGAAAAGCAGTGGATGGCATGAAGCAGTTAACTGTAAAACCAGTCATAGTACTTGAGGAGCTAAATATAGATTCAGAAAGGATGAAAATATGTTACCTCTCCAGCCAAATTCAATCCATTTGATACTATAAGAATAACTCAACTACATTCAAGAACAGAAAATCATCCCAATAGAGTACATGTTTTGATTATTTTTTATTTTGATAGTACTGTGATTAAAGCATTTCTGGTTTAGAAAAATTGAAGTAATGTCTATATTGACTAAGATCATAAGATAACTGGTTAAATATAAGCTAGTGTTCAAATTCTAACATCAAAACACACTACATGGACAGCAGTTACATCTACTAGTTAAAGGAGGCCCATGGGTGAGCATGATAAACACTCTAAGAAAAAACAAATAAACAATTAAAGAGACATGAAAATCTCAGTGCTAAAATCGTTAAAATGATTATTTTCATACAATAAGCTTATTTCTGAAGGGGCTAACATAGCTTCAAATATACTAAATGCCAGTATTTAAGAAAGCAATTTAATTGCTAACTGGATTATGCGCTCTTTTTGCGTACCTAAAATGAGAAAGTCTGTCTTGGTAACTAGAGACTATATGAAGTTATATGAATTAATGATGGAGAAGATATGACATTTTCCAGTTTTGTGTGATTCCAAAGTATCATCTCATTATTGAACATCAAATTAGAACTTCTTATAGTGAGAGAACAACCTTGTTAAAACAATGGCTACAGAATTAAAGATATTATAATACAATTGTTTTTGTTACTAGCTATATCAATTTCAAATAATACATTATCATATTTAAACTCAAATAAACAAATTACAGATGTCTGGATTGTATTTGAAGAAAATGTTGTCAGAAGGTGACATACAGTGAGGTATGTCAGAAGGTGAATAGAGTGAGGACAACCAGTGTCATTAAACCCGACTTGAACAGAAAGACTGATGGATCACTTTCTGTGAATAACATTATTTCCAAAGAGAGATTTATTCATGCCCTCCATAATTCATCAGATATATAGGAAACCAAAAAAGTTTAAATTTAGAAGAGATATTCAGCTTGCTATTTAATATGAAAACTCCCCAGATACCATGTTTGCAGAAACTCAATGAAAAGTTTTCCGGTGACCTACAAAATTTTACAAGAGGGACTCTGAGCAACCCTGTTTGAAGATAAAGTTCTCTGTACAAATATAAGCTTGCACATAGATACTATAACTTCAGTAATAGCCTAAACAATGAGCAAATCTAACTTAAATATTACTTTAAAAGATTAATTTGAAACCAACTGAATGCGTTGATGACAATACTAAAACTGAACCAGTTTGGTAATAAAATTGTTTGAAAGTCATATGCATTCAAGGTTTGTGAACCAGGTAAACAAAATTAAGTTTTGGTGGTGGAGTACAATAAGACAGTAATAGTGAAATGAGGTTTCTACTGGAGTGTGAGTAGGTTATGTGTACATACATGTATATGGAACATTGGCTATTCTGGGAGAACAAAATTTTGGAATGAGGTAAGAGCTTTATTTCTTCCCTCTCACAGACCTTTCCTCCCCATAAAGACCTCCTTCCCTTTCCTTCACCAAGATTCCCACTTCTCAGTTGATATCCTTTTCTATCAACCCCAAACTGAAATCCTTCCTCATCACTGCCTATCCATAACATCATTTTGTCTAGTTTCTGTCTAGGGTGTATTTGTGCCCCTAGAGCTGACACTGCACCCAGCCACTGCCAGGTGCCTCTCAGGGGCTGCTCATACAGGTCTATTTATACAGAGCCACAATGCCATTTATCTGACTCTTTCAAAGTACATTGATTTCTGCCCATGCTGGACTGTTATCTATTTTGGCAATGACTTGAGTTGGCTTGTGTTTACAAGTTCAGATGCATGTTGGCAGCAGAAGTTCATTCTGATGGCAAAAGTGGTTAAGGGATAGCATACCTTTCAGGCTGGTATAACACAAAGAAGACTGAAAGGCTTCCCTTCTAATCTTCATAATGAGGTCAGAGCCTCTATCAGCAACCTGTTACTGACCTTAGACAAAATAGGAAATATTCTCCACAAGTCATAGAGCAGTTTAAAACAAGAGCTGGAAACACCTAGAAAACTCATGGAGCTTTAAGGAAAACATTATTATGAATGAATCCAAGCATTCTAGTAGGTGATTTCCTCCAGAAAGATGACAAACATTTTAAGAGAAGAGTGGTATATAGTATAATAGATCAGGTCTGAAGGCCTCTGCAGCAACAATGGTTAATGCAGTTTAGCCAAACATGCAATAGAACAACTGAAAAACACTCAATAAATTGGTGAGCCATGCTGCAGTATATACTGTCTTGCCCTAATAACGCAGGAGGAAAAAATAAAGTTCTCTTGCTTTTGGAAAGTAGTTTGAAATAGCATATTTAATTTTATAAGCCTGATGCCATAGCTTTTGGCTGAAAAATATGACAAGAAGGTTTTTAAAAAATAATATTAAATTTAAAAAATAATTAGATAAATTGAATTCTGATTTTCCTTTAAAAAAAAAAAAATAAAAGTTATGAATGAAATCACATTAACAGTTACACATTTTCAGTAGAAACTGAATGAACATCTTAAGGAAAAACAAAGATTTTGGTGTCTGTGAAACAAGGCAGACAATATGCTAACCTCTCTTTTCATCGATTTTCCCTCTTAATATTTCCTTTCTTTGTGTGTGTGTGGTTTTTTTTTGTTTGTTTGTTTTGTTTTGTTTTAAGCACACAAATTGAGACCACGGTGCATTCCTTTTCTTTGAGAAGAAAAATGTTCCACAAATAATTTTTTTTATTATTTTTTTTTTCTGCAGAAAACTTTCATATTACAAGGACTAATACACAAAAACTCTGCTATCAGAGTACACTAATATCAGTCAATATTCTTGCAACATCTGTCAAAGAGGAACAAGCCCCCAGCCATATTCAACGGGACTGATCTACACAGTGTGAACTACAGAGCCAGCAAATTTTGTCACTAGAGAAATCCTTCCACATTAGAGAAAACATATAGTCTTCCTTGGAGTTACTCTACAGATAAATTTGTGTTACAGCTGAATCTGATTTTGTTTGTCAGCTCCAGTCCAAGATAAAAAATAAAAAACTTGGTCAGAGTTACAAATTAAAGCAGATTTTTGTTTTGACACTGTTACAAAACACAGAAATGTCCTTTGTCCCCACTGTTTTGTCCCCACTGCTTTGTTATTTCATTAAAACATCTGATAGCTAGGATTGCGCAGATGTCATTGAAGAGGCTGCTATGACTCAGGAAATGTGTACTTTCCAGACATTAAAAATTCTCTCTCAGGATTTCAAAACCCCCAAAAAAGCAAAAATCTCAAATGGTATTTCAGCTGCTCAGTATGCTGGGGGAATGTAGTCATATCCTTTAGCAGTTGTAACATGTATCCAGACTCTTAAGAAGTCATAAGACTACTGGAAGATTATTCAGTGGATAAGGGGTTGGCTTGAATGCTGCACCCAGAGGGTGGTGGTCAATGGTTCTATGTCCAAGTGGAGGCTAGTGACAAGCGCTGTGCCTCAGGGGTCTGTCTTGGGACTGATACTGTTTAATATCTTTATCAATAACATAGTGGGATCAAGTGCGTCCTGAGCAAGTTTGCAGATCACACCAAGCTGAGTGGTGAAGTTGATACGATAGAAGGAACAGATGCCATCCAAAGGGGCCTGGAAAAGCTTAAGTGGGCCCATGTGAACCTAATGAGGTTCAACAAATCAAGGTGCTGCACCTGGGCCAGGACAATCCTGGACATGAGTACAGACTGGGACAGCAGTTCATTGAGAGAAACCCTGAGGAGAAGAACTTGGGGATTCTAGTAGATGAAAAGCTCAACAGGAGCCAGCAGTGTGCTCTTGCATCCCAGAAGGCTAACTGCATGCTGCGCTGCATCAAAAGAGGAGTGATCAACTGGTCAAGGGAGGTGATTGTCCCCCTCTACTCTGCCATTGTGAGGCCCCACTGGGAGGCCCCATTGTTAGGCCCCACTGCGTCCAGTTCTGGAGCCCCCAGCACAAGAAGGATGTGGAGCTGTTAGAGCAGGTCCAGAGGAGGGCCACAAAGATGCTAAAGGGGCTGGGGCATCTCTCTTATGAAGAAAGGCTGAGAGGGCTGGGAATGTTCAGCCTAAAGAAGAGAAGGCTCCAGGGTGACCTCATTGTGGCTTTCAGTACATGAAGGGGACTTATGACAAAGATGGAGAGTGACTCTTTGCTCAATCAGACAGGACACTAATGACAGACAAGGGGGAGTGGTTTTAAACTAAAAGAGAGGAGATTTAGATTAGAAGTTAGGATGAAATTCTTTACTCAGAGCGTGGTGAGGCACTGGAACAGGCTGCCCAAATAGATTGTGGATGCCCCGTCCCTGGAGGTGTTCAAGACCAGAGTAGATAAACCTGTGAGGAGCCTGATCTAGTGGGTGGCATCCCTGACTATGGTAGGGGGGGTGGAATTAGATTATCTTTAAGGTCCCTTCCAACCAAAACCATTCTATGATTTTTTGATATGTAGGACGTGTGTCATTTACACCTTACACATGGGCATTGGTTCAAACATGGTACCCAGACAGTGGACCACCAAGCTTCTTGTGGCTCAGACTCCTTGTGTGTCTGCATCCTATTTCCATGACAAGGAAAACTTGCCAATTGTCCCTACCCCCTTCCTTTCTTGCAGACCTCCTCTCCATCTCCCACCCACCAGCACAGGGAGTGTATATAGTTAACAAAACGTCGGCATGGACCTTGTGTCCATGGAGGGAGACACATACCCTCTGTCCAGTTTTCCATCCTGGATCATCAAGTCTCGAGACACAGTCTATGAACCAGCCAGATGTAACCATACTTACCAACACCTTTCATCTACAATAGTCCAAAAATAAACATAAATACATACATAGTCATGCTTTTGATTTACTGAAAACATTCCTTAACAGCTAACTTTTGCTGTATGTTATCTTGAAGATCAGGAAGTTTAATCTATCACTAAAGCTGATGTTTTGTTTTATTTTATTTAATAGACCATATTGTATTTTTCTTTTACTGTATGATCGCATCTTTAGCATGGAAGTGTCACACTTACTGTTTGCATGTTAGTAGTGATGTGGCAAAAAATAGATTGAAATTGTGGGGATATGGTTAAAATCAACATAAAATATGTTCAAGTATTTGTAAACAATGCACTGTACTTGTCTACCCTAGACAGTTGTGAGAGATATATATGATATATTATATTATAAAATATTATATATATTATTATATAATTGTATATTATATAATATAATATATATTATATAAATTATAATGTATTGTGATATATTATAATATATATTATGCATATATATATCATATATGCATATATATATATATATGTAGATAGGTTCTGAAAATTATCCAATTGGATTTCACAGATGGGGAAAAATAAATAAAAATAAATAAATACATTTAAAAAAATAGGAAAAGAATGAGAAATCTTCTAGAATTCAGTAACAATTCTACCCTTTTTCTTGTACACTGTTATTAATAAACACAATGGTTGCAGCAGCAAACCCATAGACAGAACAGTTTAACACATACTAAGGTACACTTTCTGATCTGAAGGATACACAAGCTCAGTAGTGCAGTATACAGTGGGATCAAAGGAATGTTTGACAGAGAAACCTCTCTTCTGACAGTATTGTTTGATCTATGTCTCAAGGACAGAAAAGAAATGTTATTTTCATTTTCATGTTGACATACAGGAGCTTACTAGAAGGACAGTCTCATAAACAAAGTGCTGCAGACCATGCATCCAGCTCATATTTTGTTCCAGGATTCAGGGTAGATGTAACTCACAATACAGAATATTTTCTGGTGAGGCTAGGATGTAAGAAAGTCCAGTACAATTATAAAACACACAACCTGGGGAGATACCTGGGAGAATTTACAGCAACTGGCTAGTCCCCCAAAAAACAGGATGTTATATTTTTGTACGTACCTGAAAAATAGATGAATTTTGCAAGACTTTACTTTGTATCAGCCATGGATGGAATCAACTAAGTCTTTAATTTGTAATATTAAATTTGTTTCCTTTCATTTTTTTAGTTAGTAATGTGGTATGGATATGATAACCTTAACAACACATGCTCGATGGTCTAATTGTTCCAGTTGTTTCGAATACTAAAAAACAAAAAACAACAACAAAAGAAACAATGAATTAATTAATTGTTCATCATTTACTGTTTATGGTCAGGCAGTGTATGATTTTCCTTCAATAATGTATGTAACAGAGTTAGTCAATCACTAGCTTCTGTTTATAATGTAATACATTTAACAAGTGTCTGCAACAAAAACTGAGATTGTGATCAAGTCCATTCAGACTGGTGATTCAGTTGATGGCTTTGGCATGTAGGAGATTCATAGGCAAAGTCTCTGTTCTGCTTTGTCAGGATTCATTCTTTTTTCTATCTATCTCCATTTTTGTTGAATTAAAATTTTATCCTCAACCCAAGAGGCCTTTCCACGTGAATCTTTCATCGACTTGATGTTTCCACATAAAGCTTCAATTTTCAGTAACAGATATTTTCTATTATATAAATGTTTTGCTAAAAGAAAAAAAAATATATATATCTTTATGAAGCTAATCAGACCTTAATAAAAAATGTGCAGATGAACTGGTAGAGTTGGGTGAACAATTCAGGACACACACAGAGCCAATTTAGCTTTTTTTTTTTCACAATTTCTGTCGATTTTAGTGAGTAGTTTTATTTTTAATTACTCACAAATACACAGTAGGTCAGGCATTAGAAATAGTCTAGCATTAGAAACAGTCTAGCATATAGTTTTCCTGTGAAATATTAGTATTGCTCATCATAGACAGGAATAATTTTGTGTTCTGCCCAAAATAATTCTATTTACATTTTATATATATATTATATATTCTATATATATTCCAAATTATTTCATAGAATAATTCTATGTTCTACCAGGCTCCTGTTCTTGCTTTATTGTCCTAAGGTCAAAAAGAATCAAAGAGCAAAAAATATAGAGAGAGGTGATTTTCTGAAGAGAAGTATTCTGCACTTTATGCAACAATGCATTTGCAAGTACACCCTCTTCGTGGTCTGGATATCATCCTGTATCTGTTATTTCTGGTTGTTTTGTGGATCTCCATGTCACCTTTGCTTTCTTTCTTCTTTATCTTGGGGACTTTTTTTTTGTTTGGGGTCTTTGTTGGTGTTATCTTTTGAAATCTGTTCTGCAGTTCTATCGGGGAGATTGTTGGCTAAAAGTTGATTCATTTACAAATATTAGGGTTTATATATTACAATTTAAAGACATATTTCAATGGAAATAAATTTTGTGTTTGTGTCATACCACCGGATTTTAGAAAGAAGCAAACCTGGAGATTTTTGTTTAATCTACTGACTGAAAAACTGCAGTGTATAGAAATATTCCTAATATAGTGCCAACAATGTGACAAACAGTATTTTCTACATGATATGGTGGGTATCACCATCTAAAAAGATATATATTAATGACTGATTTGCCATAGGTTTGAAAACAGGTACTCAGCTTCCCACTACATTTCTGGAATAAGTCAATCCTTCTGACTGCTCTTTAAAGAAACCTAAAGGACCTGCAGACCAGTACATATGGGTACATGAATGCACATGGCTATTGTTTTGTTTTTTATAAACAGCAAAAATCAGCAAAATAAAATGTTCTGTAGAAAACATGAAAAATATTTAGGCTACAAGCTACAAGACTGCTGTACTGTTGTGCACACAATATGTAGTATGCATGTCACATTTTGGAGCTGTTCCAGTAATGAAAGATGGAAAGTAACTTTTCCACAAACTTTTGGTAGCACAGTCTCACACCCTGCTCTCAAATCTTTTGTGTGCTTAAATCTCATCACAAAATAATCCCTCACCTACTTTGAAGGATTCAAGTGCCAGAGTATATAAAGTACTTGAATATTTGATGTAGGAATATAGAATGTCAAAATGAAAACTAAATAAATATTTCTTTGGTTTTTTTACATCGTTTCTAGCCTAAATTCAGTATTCTCAATAGCTTTACTTCTCTTTCCTAGACAGCAGAATCTATCACAGTGCTATGCACTACTTTCAGTGACCACATTTATTTCAGAAAATAGATTCCCTAAGTTATAGTGGGTCTGACATCCAGGGTGGGAAGATTGTGCAGAATTCCTTCCCAGTTAGACACAGCAAACAACAAATACAGTATTTGGAAAACCAAAAAAAAGAGTCCAAAGATACATTTGTGGCAAGTCTGTAAAATATCTACTTTTGTTCATTTTATGAATAATCTATTAATGTTTTGTGTACAAATAGCAATTTACAAATTTCAGTAACAAAACAGATAAATTTTCAAATTTGGCCTAATAATTGAAGCTGATTCATCATCAGAAAAATAAGTTCTATCCTGACACACACTGAATCTTTTTTGATGTTTTCTATTTTCTGTATCATTGGCTTTGATTAGCAAGGGCAGCTAGCATTAACAATTACTTTGTGGAGGTGTCTTTTTCCTCTGATAATTCTCCTAGAACATCTGCATTTGCCAATAGAAAATTAGATTTTATTGGTATGTGGCAATTCTGTCACCAGAAGTCCCTTGTCTGTATTTTGCAGGGAGTTCCTGTAAATAATAATCAAGGATATTGGAGGTTAGGACATAAAATCTTATATTATGTAAGTGGTTTATAAACATTTTCTCCATCCAGCCAGCATTGATGACAACACTTGACAGTCCAGACTCTAGTCTAATATGCATCAATGTATAAGAATATTAAGACATCTCTGGAAAGCGTGATGTAGACCTACATCATGCTCCATGATTTGGCTATGGTAACTGAAGCATGTTGTATTTCACTGTATTCTTGCCTGGTAGCTTTGAGATTAAAATTGCAGAACACATTGCAGAAAGTACAAGGAAGTTGTATAAGTGTCTCTACTCAGGATAGCAGAACAAGCTGCCAGTGGGAGATAAAACTTGCAGCTGTTTGTAGCAACAGTGAATTATTTGATTTATTCACTAATTAAGACCCTTAGCAATCATGTGTAAGACTTCTAATCATGTTATCTCCTAGAAAAGTGCAGGGGGAAGGAAAAAAAATCCTTCAGGATTTTATTTCTTGATATCATTTCAGAAGGATGAAGAAAACCCTGTAATTACTTTATGTGTGATCAGGACAAGAAAATCACAGTTCATCCATAGGTGCATTGAAGTTCATGCATAGATGCATTGACCCTTTAGTCAGCATTTCATGACTGTCAACACAGAGACTTGCGATAACCTGTAGCAAAAAGAATTTTGGTCAGTTTACATAAATGTCTTGGCTTGAGGGAAGGTAGGCAGACATGTCCTCCCACATGTAAAACTTCCTTTACAGGCAATTCAATCCAGGCAAGGGACAAGGGAAACAAGATGTGTGGCTTCTTTCTGAGTAAACCATGCAGGGGAAATCTATTCAGAAAGTTTGCAGTGTGTCTTTCTCTGTGGTGACTAAAGATTTGCTCATCAGACTGGATATCTACAGTGACAAATACTCTCTATTTATTCTGTAACAGCCCTGAAATGACATCCTGAGCTAAATGCAAGGAAACCATCCACTTCTTGATGCCTTCAGTCCTCACCTTGCTATGCGTTTATGGGTATAGCAGGGTGGATGTAAATCAAGATAGACTTGTAGAAGGAAAATATCTTCAAAATGAACTTTTCAAATATATTTGTACATTGACCTACAAAATGCTGAAAGATAGATGTGACTTGTTGGGTGAGGGGCAAGAGATACTGATGTTTTGCAATACTTTCAACATAATGGATTAAGACTGCCATCTATTGCCTACAATGCTATACATGCACAATCTTCTTGAGTTAGAAATTCTAAGTTCACATCACTCTGCAGCTAACATTCAAGGAACAAAGCTCTTTGCATGCATGTTTTCCTTCAGTTTGGGGACTTTTCTGTAAAAGATATCTAAGAGACTAATGTACTGAGGCAGAACATATTCTTGGCATCTGAAATCTTTGTTCATTTTTAAACACATACATTCTCTGTAGCACAGAGCCTTACCAGTACCTTTCTTGAGATGGAAAGTGTATTCTGGAACTATATAAATGTATCAGAAAAGAGAAGGAAGTTAATTTATGTTTCAGCCATCCATAAAACAGACATGAAGAAAATCATAATTGAGAATTACATTTTCCCAGGGCTTTAATAAGAGATTCCATGTATCATCTGGATTTTTTAAAATGAAACCTGAAAGCAACCAACTCAAATCCCAAACAGCAATTAAAACACAGCTTTGAGAAAATAAATAAATAAAATAAAATAAAATAAAATAAATAAAATAAAATAAAATAAAATAAAATAAAATAAAATAAAATAAAATAAAACAAAACAAAACAAAATAAAATAAAATAAATGCTGATAATTTAGCTCTGCAATATTAATTCCATGGACCAGATTGTCTCCTAAGGAACATTCAAAGTGAGGGAAAATCATCACTAATCCTCCTTAGACCATATTTGCAGGTCAGCCTCTAACTAAGCAAGGGGACAAAGCATAGGAGACTTGACTGCTGCTGTTCCCTGTACAACTGCTTTACAGATGGTTGAATGGTTGAACTGCACCTACATGCTGGATGAGAAAGTTTTGACAAGGGAGCTTTCTCCAGAAGGAAAGATCATACCGTGCACTGTTAGAGTGCCAGCCAGGGCAATAAGCCCTGTCATTCTCGTGCAAACTATTAACCTGAAGAGTTTAATCTACCATATAATTTTATGTTTGGTATAGTAGATACAGATACAAACAAGATTAAAGTGATCAGTTTACTTGCACCAGCAAACTAAACAAAAAGCAAGGGTGAATATCTACCTGAATAAATCCTGCATACATTTGTGCTATATAGAACAAATCACATTGTATAGACTCTCCAGGTTCACTTGATTCCCACTATGTTGAATACAGAATAAATATAGAAAACAAACAAACAAAAACAATTGTTGTCTGCTAATGCATACATTTTATGTAGAAGATGAAATACGACACACAGATGCAAGGAAAAATACGGGCTGGTGTCTGGTGTCAGTTAGTGCAAATTTGTTCTGAGTGGGCTTTGAAAATAGGCTATTCAGTCTCAGATGCTTTTCTTTCAGTTTTGAGTTGTAGATTTTCAAATAATTACACAAATGAATAACTTAAATAATCCCACTACAGTAAACATGGCTACAATGCTAGACTAATTTTTCAATTTCTTCAAAACCAGAACAAGAAGAAAGACTAGATGACTTTTCCCGCAACTTGATCCTACAAGGTAACAGTTATTAAGATAAATATCAGACCTACAAACAGTGATCCCAAATTTCCTGTGATCCTATTAACCCCTCATCTCTGAGGTCAGTCAACATGAACAAAGTCCTCCAGTGGAAAATGAAGCCAGAAATAAGGCTGTGAGTCAGATTAATTCAGTTTAAATAAATTATAAACATTTATTATTTTCTATCTATTTTGGTTTATTTGTTGGTTTGTCTCTGATTAGTCACTGTATAATCTTTTACAGTCACAGTTATTCCAGCTAAAAAAATCAAGAGTTATAAATCTTCATTTTTTTATTAAACTCAAAATGCACAAAACAGTGATGAGCCATACTTATCTTACTTTATTTTCTGATTTTCTGTATATGAAACTTTATTTTTGCTACTTCAACATATTCCATGTTAGCCAATGCAACATATTAGAGCCGGGGGAAAAAGATAAAATCCAAAATCCTTTCTACCCCTTATTTTGTCTACTTATATATTCATTCTCTAACCATTCTTACCCATATTTGGTCAACATATACACATATTCCATTAATAGAATAATATTTCATTTACACATATCAAATACTTCTCAACAGATATCACTTTATCACCTAAATTATTATTATACCTTAACATTCCAGGTGAATTATAAAAATGCATGGTTACAAAACAGTGTTGATTTCCTTTCTACACATTGAAACTTAGCATGCTATTTTATTTTTATTTTTGTACGCTCTTCCCCAGTTAACAATACTCTCAAGGTAAAAAAAAAAAAAAAAAAAAGGTTATATCCTGAATTAATTTAGTTACAGAAAGCAGTAAAGTTTCAAATTAACTAGGCCTCTTAAAGGTCTAGTTTTTTCTCTATCTTCATTTCTTTAAAAGAAACATTGTTAACATGCCCAAGAGTAAGAATAAAACACCTAGGAGGTGCTGTAAGGAGGCTACAGTCAAGAAGAGAATCAGACTGCAGGCAGAGTTAAGGAAGAGGAAAAGGTGAAGAAGGGAGGCATCACAGAAAACAAGAATTGAGGGCAACAGTTTAGAGCAGGAGCAGTAGGCAGGAAAGTGAAGAGGGGAAAAACAAGGGTGGAAAGGGCACACAGCGACTATGAGGCTGTACACATGGTGCCAAACAAAAGAGGAGCAGCAGGCACCCACTAGCCCTAGAGTCCTGCAAAGTGAGCAACCATATTCACACTGCTCATCATCAGTGCTCCTTGCCAAGATAATTACCTGTTCTTGCCCTGCACAATGCCTTGCCTTGTTTCTCTTTCTGCCCCGTTGTACGAGCCTTGAGGCTCTAAGCCTCGATTTTTTTATTTTTTCTTGTATGTGTTTCTCAGTTATAATCTGTCAAAATAGTCTGGTAGGACACAGCCTACAGGAGTGCTGTTTCCATAGGATGTTATAGATACTACCATTTCATGTGGAGGCACTGGGAGCTGAGGAGGCACAACCATGGTAAGGCCAGGATGGTGAAGTCTCATGCCTTTTGCTGTTTGGTAGGGGTTCACAAAATAAACTGCTCCAGTCCCACACCTGACTACTGATGGGAACTACCTGAAATAGTTTGACTTGGGGAAGACAATTAAGCAGGTGGATAATCAGGGATCCGCCAATGCATCTCTTCAGAAATGTAGCTGTCTCTCACGGCAATGATGAGATGGCTGACTGCAAATCTATCTCAGGTCTCCTGGGCAGTCCACAATCAAATTCAATAAAATATGGGATTCTGAATGAGCTGATACATAGTCACTTAAGATTAAATGAAATGCAAATGAAAGAACAATGAAAAAAATATTTTGCTTTCTATGCAAGACTCCTGTGCATGTCTGGAAGGGGATTAGCATGTACATAATACAGTCAGTATAACTTACTGCAGTGTTTAGATTTTTTTATTATTATTATTATTTTTGGAGCAAGTCATTTCACCTAATAGTGACTTCTAGAATCAGAACTTTGACTTGGAAAATGACTTCTTTAGGTTCTGAAGCTCTAATATTATTTCCTTAACATTTATTTCACAAAAGCACCCAGAAACCAGTTTTACCCAACATACTTTATGGTCAGTGGTAGGCAAGCCTACTACAAATGCCTCTGCTCTGAAGAGATTGTATAATATTTGCAGTTTACTTTGGGGCCAATAACTCATGTTTGCTCTTTCTCAGGAGCATATCAACACTCCCTTTTTCTCTCAGAAGGGTATTTTAAGCTACTGCATAGACAATAATTTAAAAATGTGTTTGATATTAATCGCTTACGGAGAGCTCATCATATATTTCCAGTTTGCATGTATATTTTCTGACATTTTTTTTAGCAGTACTGTTGTTTAGCAGAGTTTTTTGAAATGCTCTGGACAAAACAGTAATTTTCAAAATAATGAACAGATTTGCCAGCAAACACTACACAGAGATGTAAGAGATGTAAGTTTTGACAGAGGCTTTTACAGAGACTTTAGTGTGATGAAGTTTTTAAGTTATATGAAGAGTAACCTTGACAGTTTTGGTACAATTTTTTTTTCCATTTGTTGTGTTTCTTTTTGTATTCCATTAAAGGATAATAATAAAAATACATGTATACAATACATTATAGATTATCATCTTTAACAATGGAAATAACTATGAATGTATATGACAATATTTTTCCAGAATTGAAAAGACGTGAGTCGAACCTTTCCATGTCAATAATATTTGCCACTACAATTTGGAGAACAAGTTCATTAGAAAAAATGAAATACATGCATACACTGTACTTGTCATATTTAACATCTAACTTTTTTTATCAACAATGAACCTACAAAATGCATATTCTAATGTCTAACAAAAAGGAACAGATTCAATATTTTTTTTAAATAGTTAACAGAACAGTAAATCTATGATATCGCTTTGAAAACCTGTTCTCAGAATAAATATTTCTATTTTCCCTAGAGAGTGAATTATTTATCCTTATTTCTATTTCCTTATTTTAATTTCCAATTATTTCAATTATTTGAATGAAGTATATATAAGATAACAGACTTTTGTATAAACAGATGGCTTGCTTCAAGTTTGTCTTTTTATATTTCTAGCCTAGGATGAATTCTACCTATATGGAAAAAAGAGAAAAAAAGAAGAAGAAAAAAAAAAAAAAAGGCATTTTTGTGATCCAACTGCTTTTCACATGAGACTTTAGCATGGTCAGTTTGCTTTTATTTTTACATAATTAACTCTGAATTCACTGATGTCAATTTAAAAAAAAAAAAAAAAAAATTGACCAAGATCTTCAGTAAGAAATTTCTGTTTCTTTGACATAGTTCTCCACCTCTCCTTTTTTGCCAAGTAGTCCCACATGGAAACCAATGTATGTGCATACCTCACAACAGTCTTTCCCTATTATCTCAAGGATCGTAGCCAGAAGCTGCTTTCTGGTTTTTTTTGTTTTGTTTTGTTTTGTTTTTTTATATAAGAATTCCTTCAGTAGAAAGGCCCAGGAATGTTATGACAAATCAACTAAAGCAGTTAATGTGCTTTCCTTTTCTCCCTCAAGAATTAACTAAAAACAATTTAGATTCATTTTACTAATGAATGACTATGTCCATACTGTAGGCACTTTTGTGTATGTGAGGTACATTCATATATGCAGTCAATTATCTCTGTAAGAGCCTTAGACTCCTCAGTGAGGAGCACTTAGAGACTGGCAGAAATAGAAATATGAATATCATCTTCTCTGTACTTCATTCCATACTTCTCATTTCCGATGAACATAGATAACAGATTATTGCCTTGTTCTTTTGCACCATTCTTTTATTCAGAATACGTCTTAAGTCTTTAATCTTCACTTTACAAACCCAGAGCTATAAATAATAATAATAAACAAATATTTTATTAATTATCTCCCAGATTGTTCCTCATATTTGTTCCTTACTCTTTTTTTTTTTTTTTTACCTTGAATATTTTCAATACATTACACCTTTATTTATCTGCTTTTGCATTTAAATTTTTATGCTCATTTGTCCAGGATTTGTTAGGAACTATGGAAACAATGGCGGCATAAGTGGATTTTTCCCCCTTTATATATAAGCAGAGGAAGGGAAAGTAGGTGGAATTCACATTAAAGCAGATGAAGAAGGCCCATTAAAAGCAAGGGGTGTGGGAACCAAAGAATGCAGATGTCTTTGGCTCTTGTCATACTGCTTTTAAATCATGTTTGATCACTGACTGTCCCTTTCAAAAAATATTTTTTTTTCTACAAGTTATCATGACCTAGATGGAAAATTTGACTTTCTATTTCAGTAACGAATCTGTCAGAATTACTTAGTTTAAAAATGTCTGTGACATTACTGCATATTGTACTATATTTTGATCAAAATAAATCCTGGTCAGCAGATTGATAAGAGTTTTATTAAGAGTTAATGTTCTGTCCTGATAATAAAATCATTGTCCAGAGAAGAGTAGATTAGTATAGATAAAATGTTTCAGTGTGAGATAATGCTAATTTGATTTATCAGTGTAATTTTGTTACTACTGGAGTTTCAAATCCTTTGTTAGAATTGTTTGTATGATTTTTATGAGTTCTAACCTATAACTTTTAATTGTCATTGATATCTAATTTTACTTTACTTTATGTACATTCTTCAGAATTTTTGTATCCATTAATTCCATTAATTTCTGACAAGTAATTTAGGAGAATCTGTTTAGTTAAAAAATGTTATAAGTACAGCTGTGTCATTTATCATGCACAGGAGAGTATCCCACTAGAATCACTGGAAATACATGTCCATAAAATTAATAAGTTAATTTTGTGAATGAGTCAAATAATGTGGAGTAAAATGCACTGCATTGCACTGCAATGCACTGCAAAGTGGCAGTGGTTAAATTTTTTTCACCTGGTTTTTGTTGTTGTTGTTGTTTTTTGTTTTATTTTTTGTTTTTTTGACAATAGGTAGATATTTTAGTGTTACAAATTCTGATCATAGTGGATTACCTTATTTTTTTACTTCTGTAAACTTGTGCTTTACTCTCATATTGTTGACATACCACAGAATCATTAAGGTTGGAAAAGACCCATTATCATTGGGTCCAACATAGACCAATTATCATTGGGTCCAACCATCCCCCTACCACCAATATCACCCACCAAATCATGTCTCTAAGTGCTACATTCAACCTTTCCGTAGACAACCACAGAGACAGTGACTACTTCCTCCCTTTGCAACCCGTTCCAATGCCTGATTACTCTTTCTGAGAATAAATGTCTTCTAATTTGCAACCCTGGTGCAACGTGAGGCCATTCCCTTTTGTCCTATTGCTAGTTATCTGTGAGAAGAAGCCAACTTCCAGCTCCCCACACTTTCAGGTAGTTGTACAGAGCAGTAAGGTCTCCCCTGAGCCTCCTCTTCTCCAGACGAAACAACCCCAGTTCCCTCAGCTGCTCCTCACAGGACTTGTGCTCCAGGCCCTTCACCAGCTTCATAGCCCTTCTCTGGACACGTTCCAGGGCCTCAATGTCTTCCTTGTAGTGAGGGGCCACAAACTGAACAGAGTACTCGAGATGCTTCCTCACCAGAGCAGAGTACAGGGGAACAATGATAACTGGTCCTGCTGGTATCATTGTATTTTCCACCTTGTCATTCTCATTCACTTAACATTACTGTATGTGATTAACTTAATTGTCTTCAATGATTTCAAATCATAGTCAAAGAACAGATCTACTGTGAAGTACCATTGGAGAACATAATGCTTTCTTTAAGATGAATTTGAGGAGCTCTCAGAGACAGCAAGTAAGTAGGCATGGTCTGATATGTGAAATCCAGCATAAATGTGATTTTCCAATTAATAATTCCCAGATGAAACCATGGTGTTATCACCTTACTTTACACTTTGGCAGATATACGGTTTTATGCTTCTGCACTTTGGTAGATCTATAGCTTTATGCTGTACTGGTCTTCTTTCTGATGTTTATAAAATGTGCTAATAACCGTGCAATGCAACTACTATTTCTTGTGCCTTTTTTCTCATGTATTATTATTCAAATAAATATTAATATAAATAGTACTGGTACAACAGCATATATACAGGTATATATTTTGATATTTCTGTCTCTGGGGAAAACGTAATCTTGACTGAAGTTTAAAATTCTGTTTTGAAGAACTATCATAGAATTTCAGTTCAGATATATTTAACAACCACATATATCAAGAATAAATGTGTAGATGCAGACAAGATAAAACAGGATTCATTAAAAGACAAACATTTCTCATTGATGGTTATAACAAGCCAAATCTTCATTTTATTTTGGGTGCCAGAAAATATGATAACTAGAACTTGTTGAATATAAATTTAGTCATCTCATTATGTAACATTTTTGTTTGTTAAAAGAGATTAGCAACTAAACTGAAAGTCATGAGTTTTCAGATTCAAGCTCTAGCATTTGCAATTACTTAGCCTGCTGTTAAACTTTCAAATGGCTTTTATTCATTACACACTGAAAAATGTGTGGTGTCATGAGGGAAAGGGGGAAAGAGGTGTGTAGGGATGTGAGGTACAGGACCTGCAGTGTAGTAGTGGAGGAAAAGGAGCAAAAGTAATATGGGAAAAGACTGATTTCACATCTGTTAATAGGAAAGAAGTGCAATGTCTAGACTACAGAAGGCTTTCTTCTGAGAAAAGCCTTCTGCTTTTGCAAGAGGCAGCCTGCTTTGCCGTGCTTGCAGAAGAAACTCAGCAGGAACAGCTGACTGTCCATGTCTAGTCTTGACACAAGGCAGTGCCTCTTGCTGTGATCCTGCAGGCATCCTGAAAGTAATCTTTTCCATCCAGAAGCAGCACTGTGTAACACTATGTACCACTGTCCCCCTTCAAAGACTACACAGAGATGACTTTGACTTAGCCTAGGGGGACCTGGGAAAGTAAAGTCTGCTGTTTATTTCAGTATATTCTCTAATAAGCTGTGTACTAAGAGGATTGAGGACAGGTTGCAGGCAGAAGGGGAGCACACAACATGACATGACTTCATTGTTACTTAGAGGGAACATATATTTCAATTTTATAGTAGACCAGGGTATATAAAATATAATTCCAATTTAGCTCAAGTTTTAAACAAAATTAATTATTCTTTAAAATCCAATATTCATTTTGCTTTGTTTTGAAATAGAACAAGTGCTATAATTTTAAAAAATTTTACAAAATTACAATTTAACAAAAAAAAAGGAAGAATAAGAAATAAAATTGCATGGACAGATGCTCTAATACCTTTTCCATGATGAGTGGTATTTTAATACTTGAGTTTGAAAACAAGTCAAGATGAGTAGAATAATCTGACTCCCAGGATCTTCATCCATTCTTCAGTTGCCGTTCTGATTTTGAATCTCTTAAAGTGTGAATTACTTCTCTTTGACAATGAAAATTTTGTTTCCATTTACTGAAATGCACAGCATTTAATACAATAACTTATACTAAGGATGTCAAATTAAGGACTTTTTTTTTTTCTCATCAAGATGTATATAGGAATGTGTATCCCCTCAGCAGTAAATAAATAAATATATAAATAAATAAAAAATAAAAAAGGAAGAAAATATTACCCTATGAATGATATAAATTAAATGGATTAAAAGAAGATACAGTAAACTGAACATATTCATACTCTGGCTATTGATAGTCTACCAGATCCATTGTTTAGCCTTGCCAGATTCCAAGGGAATTTTAATAATATTCTAGGAAAAAGCTTTTAATAGAAGAGAAACATTCAAGAGGCATAGAGAAGTGATCAGAAATGAATTGAACATGTATTTCCTTGCAGGTAAAGTGCTTTTTCACTACCTTTTCTAAATTTCTGTACCCCCAGAACTAGATATCCTGCCTGTCTGTTTTATATCAGAAATATAGGCTCCTTGCTTTCACTGGTACACAAACATATTTATACCTGCAACAAATACTTGTCATGTTATAGCTGTGTGGTGGATTGACTCCAGCCAGCACTTTCACTCCAGTTTCCAGAAGGATGTGGGGAGAAAATAGGAAGAACAAAGGCAAGAAAATGCATGGGTGAAGATAAAGGTATGCATGGATGAAGATAAATTAATTGATGAAAGAAAGAGTAAAAATTAAACCAACAAGCAAAGCAAAGAAAATCATTCACCACCTCCCCCAGGCAGGCTGATGCCCACCCAGTGTTTGAAAAATAGCGGCCTTGGAAGCCAGACCTCCTGGCCCCTTCTTCCTCTACCCCATTTTTTTCTCTACTCTGAGCACAGCATCATATGGTACAGAACATCCTTTTGGCCAGTTTAGGCTGGCTGTCCTGGCTGTGTCCCCTCTCCACGTTCTGTTGTGTCAGAGCAGGAAAAAGAGAAAGCCTCAACACGAAGCAAGCACTGCTCAGAAATGGACAAAACATTGTCTTGTTATCAACACTCTTTTGGTCACAAATCCAGTATGCAACACTTTACAGGCATCTGTGAAAAAAAAGGCCATTCCATCCCAGCCAAACCCAGCACAGGTCAAAAGTCCTCAGACAAATTTTTTTTTGGAACAGGTGTTACAGTTGTTCTGTGTCATGTACATGTCACGTCACATTATGTAGACCATTTCATGATTCTCAGAATACTTCTAGTATGACAAGCATGAAGAAGATGCTCAGGAATTAGTGCTAGAAGATTTGTTTATATAAGCATTAATATTGGACCTGACATGGTTTCTAGGTAACAAACATACAAGTAAAAAGATTCATTGAAACTATCCACAAACAGTGCTCTTAAAGCACTTCTAGTCTTCCACTACTGGTTAATTATTCTACTTTTTAAATTTCCGTTTATCAAGTAGAAAAGACACTATCTATATTTAAGTAATAGGATAAAACTAAGTGAATTGGATTCCATAATGTTGGGAAAAGGTCAGAATGGTCTTTTGTAAAGACCATATTTTTCAAATTGCGGACATCTAGACCTCAAAATAGAACTACCATGTCTTCAGCTTGCATCATTAGCTTCTTCCCTATGAATGTGAAGAAGCTTGCAGTGAGGTGCAGAGAATCTGTGGAAAAAGAGTTCCAAAACCTAATTCCCCACAGAATTCAATACAAAAGGGTTTCACTGGATTCATTGTTCATACACATACCCACTGATATGAATGAACATTTAATAATAATGCTTATTCATATCAGTGAATTAACAAATGTGTAGACTTAACAAATTATAGACAATAAATAACTTGATTAAATTCTAGGGCTTTTCTTGTGATGATGTTCAAATTATATTCTTTAATAATTCTGCTTACTTTTCACTATTCCAAAGATAAATTTATGTCACTACAAGTTGGTTGTGATCCCAGGCTCTTTTGAACTTGCCACAACAGCATCCAAAGTGTAAAAACAGCTTCAGCAGATTCTGTTGATCAGCCTGTAGCTTTATTTACTCTTGGATAGATGCATACAAGAAAAGCTTTGCAGAGATTCTACTTGCCCACATGCAACCAAAATACATTGAAAACTTGTAAAGAAGAACACAAGTAAGATAATAAAATTTATTTTCTGTTATAGCAGAAGCTTGTGAAGTTTCAAAAAGTAGTTTTTTATTTCTAGTGGCCCCAGATTTTTTCTGAATAAATTAAAACAGACATAACTATGAATATTTATATTCATAATATTTATATATCATAATATTTATATTATGAATAATATGAAATTTATTCTTTTTTTTTCTTTTTTTTTTTTCCTGAGTAGCATCATACTGTCATTACTTGCACCGATTAGAAGCCTAAACTAATGTATTCAAAGTAAAACCATCATCTGTACTCATTGTAGTGAGACTTGACTGCATTATTTGGAATAAATAGAAAAGTGAAAAACATTAGTTGGACCCAAATATTTCATTGCGTTAATTATAATCAGTTTAATGATGTATTTCTAATTCTAGCTTTGCTAATAATGAACACTATTAACTCACGCTTATGTCTTAATTGACTGCTTACTCACAAACAGTGATCTGTATAAATCTATTTGGTGCACCAAGTTGAGAGTTTCTGTGAATGAATGTTAATGTCTGCTTCATGTTTGAACGGATCTGAAGCTTTCATTTTCCTAATTATACTGTATGACTTTGAAGGCCTGCAGTATTAGTTCTATTCTCTAGCTCCGTGATCTAAGCTTCATTTCTCTGTAAATTATCCTTAAACATTGAAACTGTTTGACAGTTCTGTCCTCCAAAATGCAGAAATAGCATTTCTAAATGACTGATGGAGCCCTTGTGTCAACACCTCTGTCTTACTTCAGCTTCTCAGTCATGCTGCTGATCTCAAATATACTCCCTGCCAAAGAATAAAGAATTTCTGCTAAAAGAATTAGCAGAATTTAGTTCCAAGGCAGTTGTTCATGTGTTTTCTCTGCAGTAATATTAACACCAGTAAGGATGTGGAGTACATTTGACTTGATTTGTTGTTAGTTCTTTGACTTGGCAGCTGTTTTGTCTTATTGCAAGACTTCAGATTCCCCTTGCTAAAACTGGTTTGCTTTCAGACCCAGAGAAGGCAATTGTTACAAGTCATCCTCTTTACATTTTTTTTCAGCTGCTGAGTAACAAAACATCTGCTGTGACACATTCAGAAGAGTGACCTGCAGCAACAAAGTCTGTGCTGTATTTATTGCTGAAGGCTGTGTTGTGCCAGTTGTTCCCAAATAAAATACCCTTGCTGCTTCTCCTGCTGTGAGAGATTTTCTAGCACATATGCCTTACTAACTTTCTAGGATGATGGTGTGTAGCCACTGAGCCATATGCTGGCTAGGACATCATTAACCAAGAAAATAGAGTCTTTTTTTTTTTTTTTTTTTTTTTTTTTTATGAATACAAATTTCAATCTATTATGACAACTGCCTCAGGATCTCAAACAGGTAACTTTTTCATAATCACTTAATCAACCAGTCACTGCAAAGAACAGGTTTTCAGGCTCAGGAGAGAGGTATTTTGTTTCCATGTTATGTTGTATATTTGTACAAAAATATTTTTTCTGTTAACTTCTGAGTTCTGAATAAAATGCAGGTATAGAGTTATAATAAGGTATTTTCCATACTGCTATCCAGCATCCTGGACTCATTAATCCGGACCCCTTGACATTAAAGAAACTGAATCTCTTAGTCTGACCCTTGCTCCCTGTCTGCTTTTCTCCTGAAAGACAGAGTATGTGTACACACACAAGTCTGAACCTGATGTACAAACCAGAAACAGCAAGTGTGCATGTCCGTTCTGAGAACAGGAAAGTGCTCCTGGGTCCTTCAATTTGCACATACCCGTGATGTGCCAAATAGAGTCTGATCACATGAGGGCAAAATTGTCAGCATGGGTAAATTGGTATGGATTTACTGTCTTCAAAATCATTGACTATTTTTACCCCCCAAAAGAACAAGACTTAACTACCTTTAGTTTATATATATATATATATATATGTGTGTGTGTGTGTGTGTGTGTGATTACTTCTTTTAACATAAGAATGGCTACTTCTTGAGAGTTTGATTATATTTATTACACAGGTTTACAACAGAAATAAAATTGCAACCTAGTATTTTTCATCATGTTATGTCATTCCTGTTTTCCCTTAACAAAGGGGGCTGTGCCAATACCTCACTTACCTGTTTCTAGAAAGGTCTTTTGAGATCCATCAAGGATCTGGTATGTTTTTAATAACTGAGGAATGTTAGAATATTTCTTGGGGGAGGATAAGTGACAAAAATACTGCTTCTTCCTCACAATCTTTAAAGTCAAGCTATGACTTTATTTTGAAGTAAAAACATTGAACTATTATCAGTACAAAATAAAATAAATCTTAAGGGAATTTTAGAAACAAAGACACATTGCTACTATTCCATTATTTCTAGGAAGACAGAGCAAGGTCTTTCCTAAAATATGGGGCCCCAACTCACAAAGGGCCCCAAATGATGTTGTGATTCATCACTTTTCCTTTTTTGCATTTTTATCACAGTGACCTCAGCTGAGAGAGTTACCAAGATTTCAACGATGATTGCAGAAAGGAACTTTCTCTTGTGTAGGTGTCTGAGTGACCACACCTTCAGCAAGGCTAAAGTAGGTCTGACATCTGTTGCCAGATTCCACACCAAAAAGGAGATCATTTTTCTTTAACTAAATCTTTAATCTCACCTCTTTTACAGACTCTAAACTGCACTTGTTTATCAGTCGAAGGAGTTCTGCCATCCAAGGGAAATAACTCCTGGTGCTATAGGATTCTTTTAGTTACCTCACCAGGTCCAAGTAGCTGAAGTAACAGAAAGAAATGAGACATCATATAAGTCACACTATTCATGTTAATTTGCATCTGTAAATTCAGTCGATT
Source organism: Anas acuta (assembly GCF_963932015.1). Lineage (NCBI taxonomy): Eukaryota > Metazoa > Chordata > Aves > Anseriformes > Anatidae > Anas > Anas acuta. The sequence continues at coordinate 98,901,780 of NC_088979.1, read as the reverse complement.
ATGCCCCACCTACCTCTACAGTATATCAAGGAAGCCAATAAAAGGTTGAAATTGCCCTTGCAGAGGTCATAAAGATCTGCAAGGCACAGGCACCACACAGAGAGATGACTTTTTGAAGTATTTTGGTAACATTCCGATTTTAGCCAGATGAAGAAGGAATCACTTGCAGTAAAATGTATATTTATTTAAGCACAGTGAGGGGGACTTTTGGCACCAGACAGGAATCAATAGAAGCTACTTTTTATCAATGTTTCCTTTAGTGTTGAGACTTACTACTTTTCTGCCTATGTGAAGCTATTTCTGCCTTCTGGACAGTGCTTTCAATCTCATAGTTCTTGTTTGTCAATATCTTCCTTCATTGCTCTGTGCGTGGAAAGGACTGGGGAAAGAATGGCATTCCACCCAGAAGAGTACAGAATGAAATTACTTGCTAAGTGTATCTACAGGTGTATCTCCAACATTTTTCACTGAGACTTCTGCAATAGCTGCATCTCAGACATGGAAGAGTGGGAAAGACAGAAGACAAACGTTATGTTGTACCTAGGGTGTGCTGACTTCACATGTGCAGAGATCCTCAAATAGTACTTGTAAACAAATCCAGAAAAAGAGGCTTGCCCCAAACCTATACATGAATTCTGTTCCATTAACACTGTTGATAGAAACTATTTAAAGTACAAGTAAAATATTTGTAACATTTGAATAGCAATTTCAATTTTAAGCACCACTATATATCACAACCTCTCTACAAACAAAACCAAAAACTAGTAATGCTTGGAAGCATGGTACAGACATGCAAGGCAGTTGGAATGATACCAGCTTTTGTCCAAAAGCAAAACAAGTTGGATAAGCGTGAGTGCCTATGAAGAACCAGGCCAGGGCTACTGAGCTCAGGACTTGTAGAACTGTTCTGACATAGCTTTAATGGTTCAGACCTTCAACTAGTACATCTTTCCAGTACTGTAAGAAGTCACCTTCTGGTGTTCAGACATTTAAACAACACAAGTAATAAGTTTGTAGGGTCTCCTCAGAGCATATATATTTCTTTGAAGCCTCTCAGTGAGTTGATTTTTTGCTTCATGAAGGAAAATATATGACTGCAATAGGGTAATCAGGTATACAATTTACTATAGAAAACTCTCTAACTCTCATATCTTCAGAAATCCCATCTTATTGCAATACAAAAGATTTTTGCCTTGAATGCTCAGACCTGTCTCCCATCCTGTTTTCTTTTATTTTCCTGTACAAGCATGTATGTAGCAAGAATAGTTTTACTTATCTGTCTGTGTAGTTGCTGTGTGTTCTGGAGAATGGAAAAGAGTACCATTTTACAGAGGCTAGAAGATCGCAATGCTTGAACTTGTCTTCATATACATCAGAAAAACCTTTTCATTGTAAAGAGTCACATAAAAGGAAACAGAGGCAGAAAAATTTTAACTTCATAGAATCATAGAATCATAGAATATCCTGAGTTGGAAGGGACCCATAAGGATCATCAAGTCCAACTCCAGGCACTGCACAATCAAACGATGTTCAGCCTGCATGTGTATATAAGTCATTGAATCTGTCTGCAGCCTTTGTTCAGTAAGAGGTATCATGTCATGGAAAAATTAGCCTGTTTGGGGAACTCAGCCTACTGCTGATCATTAATTTTCATGCTCTATACAACATTTATTTTAGGATCATTCTATTGCTTTGAAATCTCTTTCAAAATTAAACTTGGTAAGAGTGCTACTTGCCCCCTGTCACTTCAGTAGGAGAAAATGGAGAACTGCAGTGTCTATAGTTGAAATCCTCAAAGCATCAAGCCATTAATTCCTTTTATTTTATTTTATTTTTTTTTTGCTTTATTTTGTGTGTTTGATTCATAACCATTATAGCAAAAGATTTAGGGATTTTGATTTCTCAGTTAAGAAAAAGTAATTTTCATAGGAAAATAAGAATATTTTCCAACAAGCAAAACCTTTGAAATATTAATTTAAAGAACAGATTTGTTAATGTTTCTTAAGATCACAAGTATGACTTAGAAGCTGAATTAAAATCATAAAGCTCTTTCAGATAATTAACTGAAAAGCACTCCAATGCATAAAATGTTTCTTATTAAAATGTTATTTGTTAATTAAATGAGTTCAATATCTAAACTAAAAAGAAACCAGTTTTTGAGGACAAAAAAAAAAAAGGTCCATTACAAGAAAATTCTTCAGCTCATATAATACTGAAGAAATGTTATAGTTTTTCAAATGTTTGCCTTAATTTTGAATAATTGATTTTTCCATTTTGAGAAACTTAAGAATGGATTTATTTTGTTAAGTCACTTTGAACACTAACTTATGTAATTGAGAATGTCATGAATTTTTCATCTAAATTTATTGCACAATAGTCCTTAAGGGTTCTCCCAATACTGCAGTCTTTTAGGTCACTGATCTGCAAACTGGTGTTGAAAACTGTAGATTAAGTAAGTTTCCAGCTATCTTTGCTGTGCAGTGGCAGGCATGAACAATAATCTGTCTATGCTAAATGCCTGTTATGCCTGACACCTGCCATGCTGGGGTCATACAATTATAGTTTGACAGACCTTTCCATCTTTTCCTCCATTGCCACATAAATGAGAAACATGAAAAGTTGTATGTGTGTACATATTGTCTCATATGACATATTGTGACATATCGTCTCAGATACATATTTATATGATAAATAGAATTATGCTTTTGGATGATCTCTTTGCTAAACTTTTCCTTAAAGCTAAAATCAGAGCTTCTATAACAGATTTTGTTATTGTGAGGTTGTATATAGGCATAAAAGTTGGTCTGTGAAAATCCAAGTCCAAGCTACTGGACAGATGTACAATGAAAACCTTTTTCCTTAGCCTTTAAGTACAAAATCAATGGGCAGGCTATCAAAAGGAGATCCAAACTATAGAAAGTGGTCTGGAAACCCAAAAAGCTTCAGGAAGATATTCTCAAAGTCTCCCTTCAGTTTGAATAAGTAAACTAAGCAGTATCTAAATTGCCTTTTCAAAAGACCTGTGCTAGAAGTCATTTATGCGTATCATCTTGAGAGCTTTTCTGAGTCTCATTTAAGGTATGTTAATATAACCACTTCAGAACTTGACATTAATGTAAAGTAAAAGTACTTCAAAATCTTCCATTAGAAAGGCTTCCTTGAAACCTTTTTTTCATTTCTTTTCTTTTTCTTAAATTGGATATATTACCACAGTGAGTCAGAAGAGCACTGGAAGTATACATTACAGGATCTGTGAAATACAGAACACTGCATCATCACACATAATTAAAACCACACAGAGGGTTTAGTATGTATAGCAGAGAATCTGGAGATGTGTTTTTAAAAGAAAATTGGTTACAGTGTTATATCATGTCATCTTATTTGATAACATTTATCATTTCCCACAGAGGTGTCAGGTAAGCATTTTACAAGGTTCTACATGTAGCAAGAAGAACCTCTTTGCATTTTCACTTCATATATAATGTGCTATACCACAATTTTAAGTAAATAGTGGTAACTGAACAGCTCACACAAAAGGCAAGGTTATCTAGGTACATAACAATCTTTGATTTTCACTTCAGTAAAGGAAAGTGTTATTATTGGCCTCTAGAGGAATTTTGGAAAACAGCTGTCTACAGCGGCAAATGAAAAGAAGTAACATCACTCCCATAATTAGACTCAGGACGTGACAAAGAAACATGTGAGATTTTTGTCCATACATTTAAATCAAGAGGGAGAAGCAAAGGTAATAAATAAATAAATAAATAAATAAATAAATAAATAAATAAATAAATATTTTTTCTTAGAAGACAGAGATTTAAAAGCTACAGGCAATAATTAATACAAACAAACAAACAAAAAACTCTTTTCAAATGGCCCTGTTAAAATTTGGTAGTAAAACTTAATTGAAACCAGTATATACTTTACCTAGTATATATAGTATACTCTTTACCTAGTATATACTTTTCACTGTGGACATTATTCCTGCATCAGATTCAAGGAGAAATAATGACTAGAGAGTTAAATCCCACCCCTGGTGTCCCAGCTTCTCAGGATGATTTGAAGAATATTGTGTCACATGTACAACTCCAGTCCCAATGCAAAGATCAAAGCAATTTGAATTTGATAGGGAAGTGCAGTATAATTGTATGTTGATTAGAACAGTAGAAAATCAACACTTAACACTGTTACAGATAATCAGAGTCAGACTAGATATTGTCTTTACACCAACTTTTCTCAAAAGTCTTCTCCATATCAACTACATCTTTTTCTACTCTAGATTTCCAAATAAAATTTTACATAATATGTAAATAATATATAATATTAAGTAATATATAATACATTTTAATATTATTATATTTAATATATAATACTTTTTATAATATAATACATGGTATTATGTTTTACATAATATGAACTTCAAGCAAGCAAACCTGGGCTCACAAAAAGTATGTGAAGTTATTGCTACAAAGACACAAGTCTGCATGGAATGTACAGATAGGCATACCATATTGAATCTGATCATTAGTTGATCTGAACAAGCTCCCTGTCTCCAGTGTTAGAGAGTGTATGTTCCTCTATGGAACTGCAAAGAAATGCAACCAAAGACAAGGAATCTTCTCCCTGCACTTCAAAACAATATTCTAACCTTGACAAGTAGAATGTGAAGGCTGATGTACTTATTGCTCTTTCTGATTATCCTTGCTGAGTGTTTTATCTCCACAAGAAAAGTAGCAGAGAAGTTGTGGATTCCCCATCTCTGGAGAAGTTCAAGACCAGGTTGGATGGGTCCTTGGTCAACCTAGTCTAGTGGGTGGCATCCATAAAGCTACAAAAGACAACGTTCACCATCAAGAATGTACACGATTGTTTTGACAGTCCTGAGAACAGTGTTTTAGAATCATACCCTTAGATGAAGGGTGTTCCTTTGGAAAGGACATTGGAGAACTGAGGGAACATTCAGATGTTTGCTTTAAAATGAAGAGAAGAATTTGTGTGATCCTTTCCTCCCTGGAATGCATGTATTATCCAAGTTTAGGTACACAGAACTGTAAATCATTTTCATTTCTTGTGCAAAATATAAGCTTAATATGCTGAGGTAAAATGTATATTTTTGTTGTTTGTAACTGCCAGAAAGATGCAATACTTGTAACTGCAAAATCACATTAAAAAAAAAAAAAAAAAAAAAAGACAGATCTGTTGCTGTTTGAACCCAGACCATCCTGCAATGCAATAGAGATATCATATTCCCCCTTAATCAGGAAGAAAGTTATATACAGTCTCATTGCAGGGTACTAAAACTCATCAAGATCAGATGATTTTATATTTCTGTTAAATTTTATGGTTCTTTTTCATGGTTTAATAATAAAGAAAGAAAGTGTCAGCTAGTGATGGTAACTTGTACAACATCATCAGGAAGAAAAGCTAGATCAAGGTGTTCAAAATCATTTGAAAGCACAAAAAACCTTGGTGCAAAAGGTGAGGAGGGAAGGAATGTTTTTCTTATGATAGCAAAAGAGTAATGTATTACTTTCAGACTGAGACAGCCTTTTATTTGGTTTTATGTTTGGTTTTATGACAGCCTTTTAGTTGGTTTTATGTACAGAAATATTTATCCAGAACTGTATGCTGTACATCAATCAAAAAAAGTATTTCTTCTAACTTTGTTCCAAAGAACTGTTCACAATTAATGGGTTTGCAAGTATTCATGTAACAATTATCTGAATGTGCAGTGTCTCATTTTTAAGCACTGTAAAAATACTTAGTATATATAACATGGTCCTCTGTGAGAAGAGTAGACAAATTGAAGGTATTATAAACAAAACTTTGAAAAAAATAAAATAAAAAATGTATGTGCCCATAAGAGCCTGGGTTTTATTGATATTCTGTCATATTCTAGCTCTTGTGCTGTAAAATGAAAATACGTGACAGATACTGTGTTAAAACTGCAGTAAACCAAGATTTAAATAATAAAAGGAATGTTATTTACTGTTTTTGTAGCGTTGTTCTTCTCTCAGAAATATATCCACAACTTGGGGTGAAATCTTCAGGGTTAGAATAAAATTACCATTTCTTAATGTAAAGAATTTAAGACATTCTAGAGGTTTTAATTTTGCATTAATCTTTAGTGCATGACTGCTGTGGAATCCTCAAGGTGGTTTAGAAAATGTATACAGGACTGTTATATTTTGGAGGCAACATTGTCTCCTGTCTTCCACATCCTCTGGGGAATAAAGAAATATTGAAGGTTTTTAATTCCTTGCAGGTTTAGTTATTTGCAAGGCATAATACAAGACAGAAGTAAAGTAGAGAAGTCTCTTTGGAGACACTCTTTTTCTTCCTATTTGCACTGGTGGGCAATAAATAAATGGCAATGAGAGGCATGCAAAAAATTATTTTCCATGTATTGCATCAGACACCAAAAATGAGTAAGTATGGAAGGATAAGTCATCTGCTGCTAGAAGTAATCTTTTTTCCTGAAGCAAATAGACACTATATAAATGTACTGTGACCTTCATTGCTGTTTTTTCACTGATTTGCTTCTGGGCAGTACAGTATGCCTAAATGTGATGCCCCTAACTTGTGAGATTTTCTGAAATCTCTCTCTCACTATATCCAAATCTGTTTCTGAACAGCCAAAGAAAATGTACTGAGTTTGGGTGGGGAGAGGTTGGAAGGGAGGAGGAAATACATTAATTCTGTTTTTCTTTAAATCAAACAAATGAAGAACATGAGAAGGTAGAATATCCTCTTAACTCTCTTAAATGTCATAGGATTAGAACAGACCTCAAGATTTTACATTGAATTCTGTGTTACATATCCCTTCATCTACAAGGTAGAATTAACCATCTTGAACATTTTTATTTCTGAAGTAACTTTTCAAACAAGTGAGCTTTAATCTGTGACACATGGTAAGCAAAACATTGATTCTTCTTAAACTTGTAGGTTTTGTTGAATGTTAGCTGACCGTAAGTTAAAAAGAGAAAGTTTTTTGCTATTTGATCAACTTCGTGCCACAGATATCAGGAATGCATCATTTCCTTGCAAGAGATCACATTTTACACAGATTATAAATAATTATTTCCATGCTTAGCTACTATTCCAGCCTAAGTGATTCAGGCAAAGTGTGATTACCTCCATAGAGCACCGCTTTCTGCTGCCCAGATTTGGTGTTAAATCAATATTTTCCCCTCTCCTTTCTAGTAGTATATTGACAAAAACAAGACATTAGGCATGCAGCGGACTATAATTTTTTTAAAATGCTGAACCAGAAGTCAACAGCTGAAGAAAAGTTTTGAGTTTTTACAAGCTGTATGTAATCAACTGTTAGTCATGCTACTCAGTCTGTTTTCTGTGGGTCTACCTGAATGACTAAGCTATCTAAATTACCAGAGATCATTCACTTATATTCCTAACACAAGACAAAATTGCTACCATACTGAAGAAAACAGGGAGTTTCGAAGGACTGTGATATCATCTCAGATAGTTCCTGGCCTTCAAGCCTTTAAAAATAATATTAGTACTTCAGTATCAGTCTCCTTACCTACAGTAAAATCTTTGTTGAAGATGCATAAAAATCATCAGTCTCTGTCAATAGTCAGTAGCAGAAAGATAAGGGATAAATTCAGGAAGTATTGTAGAACTATTTGTTAACAATGTGAAGAAAAGTATAGCTATGTCATTCTTTTAAATAATCGTGCTGAGTTTTTCAATGCAGATCAATACCATAATGAATTATAATGGTTTTCATAAAATTGTTATGGCACTACTTCACTACTGTCCATCACTTACAGAGTACCCATACTAATGCCTGTCTGGATTACTTGTCATCTTACGTGCTAGTGCTAAAAAACATTTGCTATACAGAGAATGGACATTTTTCTTTATTATGCCAGCTACTACCAGAGCAGGCTGCAAAATTATGCACTTCATCTTGTAAGTGACACACACTATTTTGTGTATGACAGCAGTGTCCAAATGCCCTGAGATCAGAGGTGAATCTTGTTCAGCATCATAGAATCACAATAGGAGCTATAAAAAGCTTACAAAATGTATAAACAGGAGAGATATAGAACAAAATTAAAGGAAATAGACATGCAGGGAGATGAAGAGACAGGTCCATGGCTGCACAGCATCTAAACAGCAATGGAAAGGCTGAAAATCAATTTTCTTTAATTACTAGCCACCAAATCAGCACTTCTCATTAATTGCTTTGTAAAATGCAGTCTAAAAGGCTGCATTTTTGTAGATTTCCTGCCAAAGTCTACAAGACATTGGCAGGAAATCTACAAAATAATACCAGAAAGAATATACCTGTAATTGTGTATGCATTCCAATAAGAATAACAATGGGAAAACAGAGATTTTAAAAAGAGAGCATTCCAAGTTTAGTCTAATTTTATCACTGTGATTTTATCAGCCACGATGAGACACAGCTTCTGCCAGGAAACATGTGGTCTCCATTCTCTCTCAAAGAGTTTCACCTGAACTGCTTGTGTAGCAACACCAAGATAAGAATTAATAATAATAGTAATAATTATTATTAATAATAATAAAACACATAAAGGTAGCCCTCCTCCCTGCTGCCCAATGTTATCCCATTTACTAGATTGCACTAACTATGAAAAATAAATAAAAAAAATAACTTTTATCAGATTCATAAACAAAGCCACACATACTAAGACAAAGCAACAAGTGGCCCTTGGATTTATTTATTTTTTTAACTACAACACTCATGTGCTACTTGAGCTGGAGAAGAGGGAATAAATGCTGCCCCAGATTCTTTCCAAATCACTTTTAAACAGAGTGGAAAGAACTTGTGTTTTACATCACATAAAATGAATTTGCATATTCTAATAATCATGTACCATTCTAAATAACATTGCTTTGTTTTAGGTAGTTCGACATTAATCAGTTTATGCTATGCTACTGCCTGGAATACTTGCACAAGCTGCAGGTGTTGTGTTGTGTCTCCATGCAACATTGAATGTCCTCAAAGGGTCTCTCATTTTGACCCTGAGGTGATCTATGGTCATAAAAGACCTGTGGTGGAGACAAACCTGGAAGCAACAGTTCTGTTTTGTCTGGGGTTGCCTCTTGAGTGTCTCTTTGCTTTCTACCAGCTGCAGTTTGAATGTAATAGTCTGGGCTGTGCTTCCATCCAGCTCTGAAGCCAAATTGCTCAAGTCAGACATAAACACCTAGCAAATTTTCACCTACACTCCCATAACTGATTTTATAGGCTCTGTTTTTGCCAATACCTGGTACAGCTTTCCTGTGATGAATTGAAATGTTAGCCACATGGTGTGTACATGTACCTTGAGAAGACTTTGGGATTTGCTTGAAAGTAGTTAAGGTCTGAATCCAATGTTACAGGGAACATATAGATAACATTATGGTAATTTAAGGAAGGTGCTATTTGGGAACTCTGTGATTATATTATCTTTATGACAGGCTTCCTTAATTGTCTACATCTCTTGTGATAATATGTGTTTTAAATTCTGCAGAGCCAGCAGTGTATCACTGTTATATCATCCCAACGCAGATACAGAGGATTCATCTTTGAAAGGAGAATGCTACCCCATGGCATGTGATCTGTACCATCTCTGAGGCACCACAGTACTTTTGACAAACATATTTTAATTTCATACCAAACTGAAATTAAACATTACAGAAATATATTTTTCTGTAATCTTTCAGATTACAGAAATATATTTTTTTAAAACTGCATAGGTGCATTCTTCTTGAGTAGTTTCTTCTCACAGACCTCAAAAAAAAAAAAAAAAAAAAAAAAAAAAAAAGAGAAATCTGTTCTCACAAGACTTTTAAAATATGCTTTTAGTGTCTAGCCCTACAGATATTTTAGATATTTTATTACCTGCAACTTCTCCTTTCTAAGTCATTTCCAAAATATCAAATCTGCCTACTGACATACATTAGATGGTTGAGTTTCAAAATTTAACAGCTGCAGAAAAAGCATGGAAATAATTATTTATAATCTGTGTAAAATGTGATCTCTTGCAAGGAAATGGTGCATTCCTGATATCTGTGGCACGAAGTTGATCAAATAACAAAAAACTTTCTCTTTTTAATTTACGGTCAGAAGGATGTCTACACAAGTCAAGTTAGTGCTTATAGTGTAGAAAAGATAGAGAAGAGCTTATTATTAGCTAGTTTGTCTGTCCATAGGAAACTGGCAGTGGCACATAGGAGCCAATCTGACCCATGAATCAGACTGATTTTGGACTAAATTTCATACATTCCTAGATAAACTTCAACCACTAGAGAAATGAGCTAGTTGAAAGTTTGCTTTCAACTAGCTCTATCTCTATTCTGTATTTCAGTCATTTCTATGAGGGAAAATAAATAAATAAATAAATATATAAATAAACTATTTTTGAGATCTATCATATCATATTTTTCTATACTTGACATGTGATATGTCCTGTAATTATTTTCTGTTGTCAAAATTATTTTCTGTTGTCAAAAACTAAATACAATGTTTGAATCATTCTCTACTGTAGTATTGAAAACTGGAGTGTGAAAACAGGCAGAAATGATAATTGTCAATGACACCCTTGAGATACAGTATGAAGAGGAACCAAAACAGTGGTGGAATCAAAATAAAAGCAAAAGTTATCCATTTTATATAGTTCATTATGTGTTATGTTTTAATTTATATGCAGATTAGATGTAATTTCCACATTAAAATGGGTAGAGGGTTTTTTTTTTTTGAGCTATTCTTATTGTGAACATCATCTTTGTGAATATCTACCTCATTGAACAGAAAGCACAGACTGGAAAAGAAAAGTCTGGAAAAAAGTCAGCAAATACGGCTACCAATTTCATCAGGAATTCACAATGCAAGCCACCACTTAGAAAACAGTTTAATGTTTCAGTGCAAAATTTCTAGCTCTCATCTTCATCAAATGAAAATTCACTTCTTTTAACAAGTAATACATAAGCGCTATTGAAGGAAATTTGTTCATAACAGCCTGTGATTTACTTCTTTAATGGAATAAAAAATATTTTTTCTTCCTTATAATATAGGGAATTTTCCTAATATTTCCAAAAATATTGTTCTGAGATTAAACACTGTGGAAATATCTACAACCTTAATGGAATATTATATATATATATTATATATATATATATTATAAATATATATATATATATATTAACCTTCTGCAACCATGAGGAATAACAGAAAATAATAACACAGTGCATTTTAAGGGTTTAGCTACAAATATCTTTCTTATTTGAGAAAATTTTAGTTTCTTATGCTTTGAGGAGGATGATAAAAGGTATTGCTAAATATAATACAGATTTCACTGAAAAGTACAATATATGGAACAATTTTTTTATATTGTTTTATCAAGGTAGAAAGACGCAATGAACAATGAAACTTGATCTTGCATTCATTACCAACTTCATAAATTGTACTTAATTTCTTAGGGGTGAAAAGAAAATTATGGAGGTAGAATTATTATATTGCTGTGAGTTTCTATTTCATATATCACAAATTTAACAGACTGAGTAGCTCAATAGACTTAGCAGTTTAAGTATCAGAGGTATAGTTTCCAGAAAAGACCCTCCCCTCAACGTGATACTAAATAATTTTCATAGACATGCTTTCATCACTTTAGCAAATTCCCAAATCCATAGACATGCTTGAAATAAATTTTATTCCTTCAGTGTGCTTTGGAGAATAAGCCTAAGTAGATTCTAGTCATGAAGCAGGGAAAATTAAGAGAAAGCTACAAGAGAGAAGAACTTTTATTCTTTTCCATTATTTAATGGACTTAACAGCATATCACTTTTTCCAGCCAGATTCAAATAGGAAATTACTAACGCTTTTCTTTTAGTACTTTTCTTTATGACATTTTTGTGTTTGCTTGTTTCCTTCTTCTTAGTAAGCTTCCACATAGGTTGTTGTCTTTTGGAAAATGATTCTTGGCCACTGAGCTTCTTCTTGCACCAAGTTGTAAGATCTGAATATGGATAGTGAACTTATTTGACAGAGTGGGGTGTCAATGATAGCTTTGTTATTAGTCAGTCATTGATTATATATCAGTCATATATCAGTCAGTCATTGAGGTTTAAAAGTTTTACCTGTAGAAAGTGTAAGCTCTCACAGGACATAGAGAAAATATTACAGTGCATTTATTTTATGTAAATGAAGCCTAGTAGAAGCACAGATCCTTAGGGCAATTTGAATATAAGGTAACAGTAATAAGCTAAATGATTCACTGTGCAAGTCGTTGGCAGTGTTGGGAGATTCAGCTGCTGCTTCTTTACCACCTAAAAATGTACACATCAAATCATACTGTGGCTAATTCTGAGTAGACTTGATATCAGAACAATATACTGCTATTTATTTTAAATAAATAAATATTTTTTAAATATAATTAAAATAATAAAAATGCTTGTTATCATTAAAAACTCTAATAACTCTTGATTTTAACATGTATTTAACTCAAATATTTATACTTGAGTATTTTTACAAGCAATAGAGTCTGAAAAATATTATTTATAATACTATGCAGAGATCATTGATGCTGGTGGTGTTTGGAAATACTATATAAGGTTCCCCATCTGAAATACTAGACAAACTGTTTCTTAAAATTAATTTTGTAGTACATATTGAAGCAGAAAAAAAATATTATGCAAAACTAAATAAATTTGTTCTGTGCACTTAATTGCCACATTCTGAGTATCTTAAGTACCAGGGACTCATTTAGTTTAATTTATCATTCTCTTCAAAGAATAATCTCTCCTCTGTATTATTCTTAAGTCTTTTGATATGATTGTAAACATGTTGTGTCTCTTTTCAAAGCAGCTACAAGTGATATTCCTCATTTCTAGATTAAATGTATCCCTTACTACTAGATTCCCTCATGCTTACCAGGCTGGACACTTAGAGATCTGGTATGTAGGTCAGAAGTACAGCTGTTGCTATATTTTTCATCCTTGCTTCATTTTCACAAGTTTCAAGATTACATTGAGACTCTTCTGAGAGTCTTCAACAAAGGAGTGTAAATGTAGGGCAATGTATGCAGAATAGTCTACATCTACAGTGCATAACAGAGGGACCAGAATTGGGGAAAAATATGGAAACTAGAGATGATAGCTAGGTACACTAGTAAGCAATTTTCTAAGGTTTTAGAAAATAAATACTTTAATAGATTAAAAAAATACTGTATTTAATAGAAAGAAAAAAAATGTGTATTTATTTTGATCCCAATGCAAAGTGAGGTCCTTTAAATATCATAAGAATTCTTTGATTTGCAGACTCTTATGAGAAAAGAGGGAGCAGATGTTTTGTCCATTGTCCCTGACCACAGCTTCAAATACAACGGATATTGACTAACCATCTTAGAGAAACTGCAGAAGCTATTATTTCCATCAAATGACACAACTACAATAAACAAAGTTATCAAGGGATTTCAATAAAGAAGAATGTGCAGTTTACTCCAAATAAATAGATGAGCATGAAAGTGCAGAGATTCATTCTGATTTCTCTGTGGTATTTTATGTGTAAAGACTTAATCCAGCTCAACTATTAAGGCTTAAATTTCCTCTAGACAGTAATATACACAATTTATTAACAAAAACAGAAGCAGAGTGTTGGCTTCAATCCACAATAAGTTTCAAAGATACATGAGGTAAACAAAATTATGACTATTTTCTCTGTTGTTCAACATACTACTACTTTAGTAAAAATTAATTGCACATAAATATGACTTCTTGAATTTTAAATATCTTGTGATGAGCCACTTGGCCATAGATGCACTGGCAACTAGGTTCAGATGGGTTTGCTCTCTTGCTTAGATGTTTTCTTTTGAAAGAATAAGAGAAAACAACAGCAAGATTTTCCCATGGTGGTCATTGAGTTAGATTAAACACTGAGATGAGAATATTTTTTCATGTTTAAAGTTAATTTGTTTCTAAAAAAAAAAAAAATCAAAAAAAAAAAATCTGTTTCATTTTAATAAGGTAAAATGTCAGCTCTTGGGCTTTAAGTTAGCTTTGATGTGGATCAGGACACAACAACCACATGCTTTAATCCACTTTTTTCAACAAAAACTGAACAACCCACCTTTCTTACAGAAGCAACTGAGATCCGCAGGATCAGATAGGTTAAAAACATGTTGAAAAGAAATCTCCCTATGTTAACTATGTCAGTGAAGATCATGTCCACTCTCTTAGTCCTGTAGTGAGTCCATCTGAAGCAGCCATTTCCAGAGTTGCAGAGAGCATAACGCAGTGGTTATGGTTCACCTGAGAAAAACTTCTTTCCATCTCCTCAGAGCTCTGATTGCCTGACCCTTGTTCCTCTCAGCAGCCACTTTACTCAGGTTATGAACTTCGTGTCTCTGCCTGGCCTGCTTGCACTTCAGTTATTCCTTCCACCTCAGCCCACCACTTCCCTGTGGAAGCATAAGTGATCCGATCCCCTTTCCAAAGGATGTCATTTGATCCTGACTGTAGAGGGCAGGACAGCATGCCATTTGTGCATGGATTACATCTCCAGAGCGTTCTAGCACTTCTCACGGCTCTCCAGTCACCATCTCTTTACCAAACATATGCTAAAGAAGAATTGGAAAAAATGTATCTCTCCTGCAGGAATCTTAAAGGTTTCCAAATCCTAAGAACTGGAAAGGGCTATTTGTCTAAAAACCTGGTTCCACTGGATCTGTACCACAAAACTATGGATTTCATGTTTGTTGGAATTACAGAATACCCTCCAAAATAGCTTAACTGAAATGAGTAGAAAATCTTTACAGCAACTGTAACACAAGCTCCAATGCTGGCTTAAAATCAAAAATCAATGCAAGCACTTGATTTTAGTATACATTTTTCTACAAGTTAAGACATAAATGCCTACTATATAAGCACTGTTCTATCACTGAAGATGTGGCTGATAATTTTTCCTCTTACCTCATGAATAAATGTGCAGTCACAAAACAATTTTGACTTGTAGTGTTTTTCTTTTTTTTTTTTTCATAATCTGTAGCTACATAAAAGTCCTTGTAATCACTTCTTAGTTGTAAAGCAGTCCTACAGAAATTATTTGCTCTATTGATATACTGAAAAAATATTTAGTTGGGTGTGTGGGGAAGAGAACATACATCTTCTGAAACTATTAATGAAAATTGCAAGTCTAAGTGCTTGTATGTACTTCATTGGAAATGTACTCCATAAATTGTTACTTTGTCTCCTGATACAAATTGCTAAAAACAGCTGAGACCCTGGAGAAGCTAGAAGAGACAGGGTAGTTGTACTGGCACCACACTCTGCTTCTATCTTTACAAGACCCAAGAGATTGGGTAATTTACTGTCTATGATTTTCCTTGCTCAGTACAATCACTTCTTTCAATTTGATGTTTTTAACATGCTTAGGCATGCACAGGGAATCAGAGCAGACTCTGTTTAAGTCTGAATGCTTGAAGTGTGATTTATATTAACAACAATTGTATCACTGAAAGATTATATATTGCAATTCAAAATAATGTTTATCACACATGTTTGCATAAGTCAATTCCCTAGGTGCTGTCATTGTCTAGGAAACTTGTCTTCCATGTTGTTTTCTTTATGCCATACTTATATTCAACCCCCTTTAAGGCTCTTGGTGCAAAAAACAAACACACAAAAATCTTATTAGAGCTCAGACCCCATCATGTAGTCCATCTTTCAGAACTCCTTGGGAAAAAAACACTTCACATGACAGTATGGGACCAGAATGTATGTGTCATTGGCTTCCTAAGACAGATGTTTTTTATAGAATAGAAAATGATAATTATAAATCAATGCATAGGAGATTTATATTATCCAAAGATAAAAGAAATTGATTAAAAAAAAAAAAAATCCTTGAAAATTTGACAGTTTCTGAAATATAGCAGTGGTTTGTCTCTGAATCCAATCCAGACTACAGAAATATTCAGATGTCATGAGGAAGTGGTGATCTTCAAATAATTATAAATCTAGCCAATGCTAAAGAGATGTAGGATTCTTACCAAGCTTCTTGTCTAGAGGCTTAATTTGGTTTTGACTTTGGTGGAAACTTTGCTTTCAGATCTAGGGAGACAAGGGGCTTCAGTGGAGTTGTCTAGAAGGTTTTAGGCCAAACAATTCTCTTTTAAAAACTGCACATCATGGAAGTAAATAGTTGTGTAGGAAAGGATGAAAGGTGTTTTAATTTTTTGACCTCAAAAATAACTGGAAAAAAAAATATATTTGAAAATCAACATGCAAATCAGTTTTACAAAAGCTATACAAATAGTTTTTCATTTTGAAACTATGCTTAGTAAAAAACATTAAAACAAGACATTAGTGACATAAAAAATAAAATGTTTCATGATGAAGTGGAATAATAAAAACACACTTTTTCTCTGTAATTTTTAAACATTTTTAATTATCACCCTACTTATAGGACTTTACCAAATCTTCAGGACATTAAAAATTACTATTCCTAACCTCTTACTTTATTGAAACTTAATTAGCCATGGTTAATTTATTCATACTTCAAGAATAACACAATAATCAGTTAAGTTTTGGCTTTGTTGTGTACTGAACACATAGGACCAACAGCTGCTGTATTCATTTCTATATTGTTTACATTGCAGGTCAGTTTAATATAATTTGGATTTATACTTCATCTTTACTCTTCTTTCTAAACAGAAATGTTTATCTGCTCTTCGTGTCTATTATTTCATCTCTGGTTCCTTATAATTTTTTTTCTTGTTTTCAATTTATTAACTGGTAACCTGAACAGCATGAATTTGTAGAACAGTAATTTTCTTTTCTTCTCCCTGTTCTGTTGACCTCAAGTATATTTGATAGAATGCATGAAGGACAATTCTGTAGGTCTGAGGTCACATGGCATGGCACAGCTTTCATCCATATAGCTAAAGTCTCTTTTCTTCCTAGTGAAGGCAGTCTGTCAGAACTGAGTGTTGTGATAGTCTCTAGTCCACATGAAGACCTGGTGTCCTGTGATCCGGAGGGTATTTGTGACTATTTATCATCACACATCAAATGTGACAAGAAGCATGCTAACAGTTTCACAGAAGGAATGATCATGGGCTATTGCTCAGGTCCAGTCCCTCAAATTGTTTAGCTTAATATGAAAAATGTAGGCCTGGGGTCCAAGGTTATTTCTAAGGAGGTGGAAAGATAAGTTAAGAAAAAACTACCATCAGGGGACTTACATTTGCCATACAGATGCCTCAAAAAATATGGAGATGTAGGGGTTAATTCCCAAAAGGTTGTAAACCAACAACATTTTGGCATTTCAGGAACAGAATGAACATATTAGATTTCTGGAGTGCCTTCATGATCTGTTTCTTAAGATTCTGTCACTCTCTGCCCCCAAACTGAGAGAATGTCAGTGACCATAATCCCAGTGCAGTTCTCCCAGATTATCAAGGCTGAATGAATAGGTAATTATAACCCATCCTTTTAATCCATGGGGACACTGAAGACAGAATAAGTTTATGTGTTTTATAGGATTTGTAAAATTTAAATCCTTGTAATTTAAAAGGGATAAGCAGGAATATAAATTGGCAGTTGCAATCTAGCAGGAGTACCCTTTAAAATCCTTCTAGATAAAAACAAGACTCACCTTCCAACAACCATTACTCCCGCTCTGCAAAGTTCCAGCACCTGAAATCAAAATGATTTAAGCAACAGAGTCTAGACAGAGTCTCGTGATATGTTGCAAATTACTCTGTCCACAGAAGACTCCAGCTTTACTGCTAAAATCCTACCTAAGCTGCTCAGAGTAGCAGCAAAAATTTTTTAGATAGGTAATTGATATTGATTCTAGCAGCAACTATTCACTTGAGCGTGTAAGAAGCAAACAGCAGCAGGAGCAAACTGCTTTTTCTTTTAATGTTTTCTGACTGTAAGTAGAAATCTATGTGTTCACCCACAGATTTAATATCCATTTATCCCATCCCAATGAGTTATCAACACTATAATAAAAATAAAAAGAAAAGTAGTAGTCCAAAACAGGAGTTCTGCAATTCCCATCTTTCTGGCTTTGCCATTATATACTGCTATCTTCTGATTTGTGAAAGCTCCAGTTAATAAGGTAGGCAATACAATAACTTTCATTCTATTTCCTTTGTGATAGCAAATGCTCTCCAGAAGTATTCATATTGCAAAGGTGGTGACTTTTAACATTTTAGAAGTACATAACCGTTACACAGGGGAAGATTCATATCTGTATTCATGTTCTCAGGCTCCCTTGAGAGCCCCAGCTGTCCTTGTATGCATTGGCTGCACTGCAAATGCGAGAGGGAATACACTGGGAATAGCACATCATTTGGCTTTGATTTGGAGCCTTGCCAGAAGGAGTAGGCCTGGGATTTCTGCAGTTTGAGAAGTACAGAGAGAGAATTGGATATTTACAGCCCTTGGATGAATGCTCATTCTTATTCCATGAAGGACTGTACTGAATTTACAGAAAGATAAGCCCATCTGATCCAACTGTTGGTACTTAGGGGAACGCCTGAAAAATTTATTCTGTCAGGATGGCTAAAATGTATTAGAATATTTATGGATTGATGTATTTTATTCAGTCATGTTTCTCAATGGAATAAGCATGAACATTTACAAGATTTAAAGGACACTTGCAAAGCTAAATCTTGACCTTTTGCTAAACCTTTTCACAGCTGCAGGTACCATGAGGTACTTCTGAAAGAAAGACCATGAATGCTCAAGCATGTGTTACACAACAAGGCACACTGTATCTCTGAGACTACAAATATGAAATTTACAGATTGTAAGCATACACAATGATTTGACATTAATTATTCTGATTTGGAACTCCTTCTCTCTCTCTCTCTCTCTCTCTCATAACGAAGATGATCAAGGGGCTGAAGCACCTACGAAGAAAGCCTGACAGAGGTGGTAATGTTCAGCCTAAAGAACAGAAAGCTTTGGGATGACCTCAATGTGGGTTTTCAGTACTTAAAGGGGACTTATAAAAATGATAGAGGGTGCCTCTGCTCAATCAGATGACAGGACAAGGGAGAATGGTTTTAAACTAAAATAGGGGAGATTTAGATTAGAGGTTAGGAGGAAATTCTTTACTCAGAAGGTGTTGAGGCACTGGAACAGGTTGCCCAGAGAGGTGGTGGATGCCCCATCCCTGGAGGTGTTCAAGGTCAGGCTGGAGCAATCAAATTTGTGCACCCTCAGTAAGTCTGCAGATGACACCAAGCTAGGTGTGTGTGTCGATCTGCTTGAGGGTAGGAAGGCTCTGCAGGAGGATCAGGATAGGCTGCACCAATGGGCTGAGGTCAACTGTATGAAGTTCAACAAGGCCAAGTGCCGGGTCCTCCACCTGGGGTGCAATAACCCCAAGCAGAACTACAGGCTGGGAGATGAGTGGTTGGAAAGATGCCTGGCAGAGTAGGACCTGGGAGTGATGGTTGATAGTCAGCTGAATATGAGCCAGCAGTGTGCTCAGGTGGCCAAGAAGGCCAACAGCATCCTGGCTTGCATAAGAAACAGTGTGACCAGCAGGTCTAGGGAAGTGATTGTCCCCCTGTACTTGGCTCTGGTGAGGCTGCACCTTGAGTACTGTGTTCAGTTTTGGGCCCCTCGCTACAAGAAGGACATTGAGGTGCTTGAGAGGGTCCAGAGAAGGGCAACAAAGCTGGTGAGGGGCTTGGAGAACAAGTCCTACGAGGAGCGGCTGAGGGAGCTGGGATTGTTCAGCCTGGAGAAGAGGAGGCTCAGGGGCGACCTTATCGCTCTCTAAAAGTACCTTAAAGGAGGCTGTAGTGAGGTGGGGGTTGGCCTGTTCTCCCACGTGCCTGGTGACAGGATGAGGGGGAATGGGCTTAAGTTGCGCCAGGGGAGTTTTAGGTTGGATCTTAGGAAGAACTTCTTTACCAAAGGGGTTGTTAGACACTGGAACAGGCTGCCCAGGGAAGTGGTGGAGTCATCATCCCTGGAAGTCTTTAAAAGACGTTTAGATGTAGAGCTTAGGGATATGGTTTAGTGGGGACTGTTAGTGTTAGGTCAGAGGTTGGACTCGATGATCTTGATGTTTCTTCCAACCTAGAAATTCTGTGATTTTGTGATTCTGTGTAATCTGATCTGGTGGGTGGCGTCCCTGCCTATGTCAGGGGTTTTGGAACTGGATGATCTTTAAGGTCCCTTCCACCCTGAGCCATTCTATGATTTTATGATTCTATACACATATCCTTGGAAGTTATTTCCTGTAAAAGAATAATTAATCTGATGGTCAAGTCAACATTTTTACAGTATAAGTTTAATAAGCCAAGATATTTTTACACTGTTTATGGGAAAATGGGGCCTAATTGAAATGATATATTTAGCTGATTCTTTCTGAAGAACATTTTGTCTCACTCTGTTGGTTTTATGTGGCAAGGTTTTAGTAATGGGGGTTCTGCAGGGGTGACCTTTGTGAGAAGAGTCCAGGGTTTGCCCCATGTCAGACACAGCTGATTGCAAAGACAGAGATTGAAGAGTGAGAAAAATATGAGAAAAACAACCCTGTAGACACCAAGGTCAGCAAAGAAGGAGGGGGAGAAGGTGCTCCAGGTGACGGAGTAAAAGTTCCCCTGCAGCCTGTAGAGAAGACCATGATGGAAAATGTTTTCCCACCACCACCCATGAAGGATAATGTTCACACAGTGATCACTGACACCTGTGGAGGACCTCATGGAGCAGGCTGACATGCCCTGAAAGAAGCTGCAGTTCATGGAGAGACCATGCAGAAGCAGGCTACTGGAAGGAATTGCAGCTCGTGAAGGATCCCATGAAGGAGCAGTGTGTTCCTGAACAATGGCACCATGTGGAAAAAACACATGACAGAGCAGTTCGTGAAGAGCTGCAGCCCATGGAAAGGACCAATGTTGAGCAGTTCATGAAAGACTATATCCCCTGGGAGGGAGTCTACACTGGAGCAGACAAAGAGTGTGACAAATAAAGAGTGGCAGAGACAAAGATTTATGAACAGACTGCAACATCCATTCCCCATCCCTCTGCACCACTTGGGGTGGGGGAGGACGTAGAAGAATGTAGAATGAAGTTGAACCTGGGAAGAAGGGGCGGGAAAGAGGGAAAGGTGTTTTTAGATTGTTTTAAGTTTTCAGTATTCTGTCTGTTATTAATTGGAAATAAATTAAATTAATCTTCCCCAAGTGGAGCCTGTTTTGCCTTGGACAGTAAGTCTCCCTGTGCTTATCTCTACCCATGAGTTTTTCAGCCCATTTTATCCACCTGTCTTGCTGTAGCATGGTCAGCATGGGACAGTCAGCCAAGGTTAACCCACCACAAACATTTTTTTCACATCTCAAATGTATGGGGATATATAAAATATAAATATAAATAGTACAGAAATTATAGGTGATTATTTTGAAAATATTTCAATAATTTTTAGTCTTATTAATCTTTTGCCCTGTATTATAAAGAAACAACACTACCATGTGCTACAACAAGCACAAAACAGATTTGTTCAAAAGTACTTCTACATATAAGGGAAGATGCCATAACAGTATACTATTGAGTATGAATAGGTCCCCTCCTTTCTTCCTTACTCTTCTTTCTTCTCTCCCTTTTTGTTACACTTTCTCAATTTAAGTAATTCTGAACAACATAAATCTCAACAAATCTAAACATAAATCTCTCAACACCCATTTCAGGAAAGGAAGCACTGTTTCAATTTCATAGAGACAGCAAAGCATAAATGTGAAGTCCAGGGTCACAGAGGAAGTTTGTGGCTCAGCTGAGTTATCAGCTGAGCATGTTTTTTTTTCAGAGTTTCAGATGAGTACTTCATTCACAACACATTTCAGCCTCCTAATAAAGATTTGTCACCAGTAAGTAAAATTCTACTGGCAGCTGGACTTATAAAGAATTTCTTCACTTTGCAAATGATGGTAACATTTAAAAAAAGTTTCAGGGATCTGCATATGAAAACTTGAGAATCACTACTTACAGGAGAATATACACCTGTAAATCATCAGCCACAAAGAAATTCAATGGGTAGTATTAAAATTAATCAAGAAAAAATCATTAGGATTAATTAAATTTTTCATTAATTAAATTTGTTTAATTTAAATTTAATTAAATTTAAATTTATTTAATTAAATTTTATTTTTTTTCTCTGAGCATAACATACCAACTCTGTCCAACTTCTTGACAAGACCTTTTCTCCCTTATAGCCATTTGTGCCAGACATAGGTAGCAGATAAGCTTTATGTTATGTGAAGGCAGAAAATAGCTCAGGCAGCAGACAGAGCTATGATGGGGCTGAGGCAGGCTCATCAGACACCAGCTGGACAGCCCTGCAATACACTGCAGCTCCACTCTGGCATATTCCAGAAATGGCATATCAAGAACCTTGGCACTGAGGATGCTCGAGAAGAGTATAACAGGCTCACAAATGCTTAGTAGCTATTCCTCATGTGAAAACACAAACCAGGAAAACAGTTGTGTCTGCTGAGGCAGATTCCCATTCAGGAAACAGAAGTGAGCTTTTCCTAGAGGTCTAGCTGGCAATCAGACCTTTAACTCTGGGGATCAAGAAACACAAAAAAGGGAGAAACATGCTAAGAAAAGCAATATGCAGTTTTACTAGGGTATCCCAAAGGCAAAGTATCCCAAAGTTTGACTAGGGTATCCCAAAGGCAAAGTGCAGTTATTGTTTTTTAAAATCTCTTCATATATAAACTAAACTCAAATCATGCCCCCAGGCATATGAGACTACAAGTAGTATCATGTTAAAAGGAGAGAAAAGTAAAATGTGTCATATTTTTGTCCTGCATTAATAGCAGACAGACAAACTGAGATTGTGTTGTATTCTGTCAAAGCTTCAAGTTTTGAGATATATTAATGTCCTGGTTTCAGTTAGAACAAAATTAATTTTCTTAGAAAATTCTTCTAAGGGACCAGCACCTGGTTCCTTAACTGCTTTCAAAGGGAGTTGTGGGTGGTGCCCAGAATGTCTTCAAATTTATGACTGTAATTACAGAAAGCAAATGAATCCTATGTTTCTATTCATTTGCTCTGTGTGAAGAGCATAGAGCTTAAGAGCACATAAGGAAGAGAGTGAAAACAACAAAGGAGTAAGGTTATTATTTTAAGGTAAGTCAATTAAGTTTCCAAAATATCTTCCAGAAACTAACACAGGTCCTCCATAGATGGAGATCTTTTTACTTAAGAATATTTCTTTCTTCTTTTTGCTTATAAAAATGAATTAATTAAGAGAAAACAACCTTAAATGAAATACCTGAGAATGCAGGTAAAGATTAGGAGACCCTACACCATTAAATTCCGAGACATAACTTCCAACCATTAAAATGGTCCCATTATAAATCATAATTTATGTCTGAAATAGAACCAAAGTTTAAGCTTCAAGAGTTTGGCCATTCTGGGTGGACAACTCTGTTTAGGGCTTCCAACAGATGTTCAACTCTTACAAGCTGGTTACTCAGAAACTGGGTGGGGAGGAAAGAAAGAGCATGTGATTTATATTTGTATGAGAATCAGGGCAACTTATTTTTGAATACTTTTTAATTTGGCTGACATGCAAATTTCCTCAGTTCTCAGTATTTTTCCTCAGTACAAAATTTTCTAAGTACAAAACCATAAATCCGTATTTAATCTGAGAAATCAAGCAGGATACATAGTTTATATGTCACTCATACAAATTCAACAGAAAGACCAGTTTATTTGTTCTAATAAACATGCCTAACTTGTATCTTATGAGTTATATACTTTCTTTCTCCTTCAGCAGACTCACTGATGACTCTACAGATGCCCAGTACCTACACAATGATTACACACAGATAAAACCAGGAGAAACCTGTTATTTGAAAATGGAGGTCAACCATTTGGTTGTTTCAGCTTGTTAGTTTGATTTTAAACAAAAACTGTATTCTTTCATCTCCTCACCTCACCTCACAGTTACAATTGCAGATTTCATGTGAAAGAAACATTTTCCAGTCTAGTTTTCAAGGGCAAAATGGCTGTGATAACATCCAGAGCAATGTGGGTGATATAAGGAAAATTGAAGACAAAAATGTCAGTGTGTTGTTAACAACAAGATGGTTGATAGTACTGAATTTTGTTTTTGCACATAGGCTGAAAGGAGAAAGTTACTATGTTAGCATCATGTTTCAATAAAGACAAGCCTCCAGGGAAACAGCTCAAGTACACAAAGAAGCAAGAAGCAAAATGTGCTGGAACCCTCTTGAAGGGGGGAGACAGAAATATGCTGTTTCCATGCTGACTTGGCTTCCTTTTAGGATAATGTGAAAATATACCTCTGTTTTGGCCAACACCATTCCAACACCATTCCAGACCAAAAATACATATTCAGTCTGCCAGTGCAGTATACCCTGCTACTGAATACCTTCTTCACTTATTTTCAGACTTAATAGCCTCACTGACATATGTAGCCTGGAAACTTTTCAAAGCATAAAAATATAAAGAATTGCAATACCAAATCTATGACCAGAGTTACATGGCTCATCAGAATATTCATACTGAAAGTAAAAAAAGTAAGCAAAAGCACCAATAGAATGTAAATATATGTCTCTAGTACAAGCACAAAGAGGAAATGAAGACAGAGATAACAGAGTACATTTAGCATATGTGCTTTTGTTTAATGTACAAATACTACAGTTAGAGATGAACTGCAAAATATAAAAGTACGTGTATAAGTGTTGTGAATCAGAGAAGTACTGAAAATATCTGAGGTCACCAAAGTCTCTGAAAACTACTTACTAACAATGTTTTAACACACACATGCACATAAAAAGATCAACACAAAGACAGTGTTTGAGGAATTGTTTTGTTTTGCATTTTTTAATGTTCATGCTAAAATGGAAAAACTTCGAATGGTAAGTTAATGAATCTGTAAATTTTTTTTGTCAGCAGAAATGATATTACTGGGGAAAAGCTCACCCAGAAATTCTTACTATATTCATTATGTGCAGACTTCATTTCAGGAAACAGGCTTTATATTCTTCTTTCGACTATAAGCTCAAGTAAATCTCTTGGGTGCTTCAGCTTTCTCATCTGCAAAGAGACATGATTAACTTGTTTTATGTGGTAGCTGAGCCAGTGACGCAGAGCGATACATAAAGACAAAGTGTTATTACACAAGTACAAAAAAAAATATGTTTTGAAAATTCATTTGGCTAGAGGTAAATTGATGTTTATTATGATTTACATCTAGTAAGACTATTGATGTAACCCCAATAGTAGAACTACACTGTTAGGGAGAAAATTATCATATAATCATAGAATGGTTTGAATTGGAAGGGACTTTAAAGATCATCTATTTCCAATTTGAAAATTTAAATGAATACCTAAAATGTGAGTAAGCAGTTACATAATCAGGAAAAAGCAAGTCTTCTTTCAAATACCACTTTAATCAATTATTTGTAAATTGGTTGTTGAAACTATTTAGAAATATTTTTCTTTTCATTTTTACATTATTAGAATATATAGGGTTAAGCAGAAGAAACATATTGCATAGGATTTCACTATGATCTATAGACTGTGAGGTGCGACTCAGATTTTCAATTATGAATGAAAAGTAGAGAATAAGATTAACTTATGTATGTCTACAAATTGAAGGGGCTGCATATTTACAGGAACTCGGGATAATAAACCATTTCAATTGGAGCTGCACCTTGGAGAATGTGGGATCCAATTCAAAATACAATGAACACATAATTTAAGGTGTAGATGATGTATAGGTGCTAAAAAAACAGTTCAAAACATAAGTGACATAAGTATTACAAAACTGCACATAAGTCAGCTGTGTCACACTGTTGAAGAAGAGAAGACAAATACATGAAATATGTAGTAAAAGCAGTTTTACTCCTAAGGCATTAAGTAATTCTTCAAACGTGTTGGTTTCTGCTGCTTCCCAAAGCATTTTGGTTTTGAATGCTACATTTCAGGAAGATATTAATCAGCTGAAGAGAACCCAGAGATTAGCACTGAGAAGCAGCAGAGGTCTAGAAAATCTGATTGATGAAGACACATAAAAAGCATTGTGGTATGAGACATCAGTCTTCAAATGTCTTTAAACTAGTTATAAAGAAGAAAACTATTTTCCTTGTCATTTATGTTAAGGGCAGAGAATAACCTGCTGAAATAGAAGAAGGAAGATCAAGATTAGATTCAATGAAGCACGATATCAATGGAAGTGAATACCAATGAAAAATATTTGATTTCAATCCTTGCAGCCTTTACAAATATATAGATAGATAGATACTGATTTGAGGTGGGGAATGGTCATTACAATATCTCGATGCCACATCTAGCAAAAAGCAAAGCATTTAACACTGTCTCCCATGATATCCTTGTCATTAAATTGGAGAGGAATGGATTTGATGGATTTAATTCCTTACTCGGTTGGTAAGGAATTGGCTGGATGATCATGCTCAAGCCATTGTGGTCAATGGCTTGATGTCCAGGTGGAGATCATTCACAAGTGGTGTTCCCCAGTGGTCAGTACTGGAACCAGTGCTGTCTACTATCTTTGTCAGTGACATGGGCAGAGGGATTGAGTGCAACCTCAGTAAGTCTGCTGATAACACCAAGCTGTGTGGTGTGGTTGACGTACTGGAGAGAAGGGATGCCATCCAGAGGAACAGGCTTGACAGGCTTGAGAGCTGGGCCTGTGCAAACCTGAGGTTCAATAAGGTCAAGTGCAAGGTCCTGCATCTGGGTCAGGACATTCCCAAGTACAAATTGAGGCTGAGCAGGGAATGGATCGAGAGCAGCCCTGACTAGAAGGACCTGAGGGTGTTGGTTGACAAGAAGCTCTGCACAAGATAACCATGTGTGCTTGCAGCCCATAAAGTCAACCATATCCTGGACTGCATCAAAAGAAGTATGGCCAGCAGGTCTAGGGAGGTGATTCTCCACCTCTACATGTACTCTGCTCTCATGAGATCCCACCTGAAGTACCGTGTTCAGCTCTGGGGCCCCCCAGAGCAAAAGAAGGGCATGAACCTATTAGAACAAGTTCAGAGGAGGGCCACAAAGATGATCAAGGGGGTTGTAGCACTTCCCTTATGAAGACAGACTGAAGGAGTTCAGGTTGTTCAGTCTGGAGAAGAAAAGGCTCCTGGGAGAACTTACAGCAATTTTCCAATACTTAAAGTGGGCCTACAGAAAAGCTGGAGAGGGACTCTTCTGGGAGTGATGGTGGACAGTCGGCTGAATATGAGCCAGCACTGTGCTCAGGTGGCCAAGAAGGCCAACGGCATCCTGGCTTGTATCAGAAACAGTGTGACCAGCAGGGCTAGGGAGGTGATCGTCCCCCTGTACTCAGCTCTGGTGAGGCCGCACCTCGAGTACTGTATTCAGTTTTGGGCCCCTTGCTACAAGAAGGACATTGAGGTGCTTGAGAGGGTCCAGAGAAGGGCAACCAAGCTGGTGAGGGGCTTGGAGAACAAGTCCTACGAGGAGCGGCTGAGGGAGCTGGGCTTGTTCAGCCTGGAGAAGAGGAGGCTCAGGGGCTACCTTATTGCTCTTTACAGATACCTTAAAGGAGGCTGTAGTGAGGTGGGGGTTGGCCTGTTCTCCCACGTGCCTGGTGACAGGATGAGGGGGAATGGGCTTAAGTTGCGCCAGGGGAGTTTTAGGTTGGATCTTAGGAAGAACTTCTTTACTGAAAGGGTTGTTAGACACTGGAACAGGCTGCCCAGGGAAGTGGTGGAGTCACCATCCCTGGAAGTCTTTAAAAGACGTTTAGATGTAGAGCTTAGGGATATGGTTTAGTGGGGACTGTTAGTGTTAGGTCAGAGGTTGGACTCGATGATCTTGAGGTCTCTTCCAACCTAGAAATTCTGTGTGATTCTGTGATTCTTTTACTGGGACTGTAGTGATAGGACAAGGAATAATGGCTTTAAACTAAAAGTAGGTTTAGATTAGGTACAAGGAATAAATTCTTCACTCAGAGGGTGGTGAGGCACTGGCACAGGTTGCCCAGAGAAGCTGTGGATGCCCCATTCCTGGAAGTGTTCAAAGCCAGGTTGGATGGGGCTTTGAGCAACCTGGTCGAGTGGGTCGAGTGTCCCTTCCCACGTCAGGGAGGTTGGAGTTATATGATCACTTACATCCCAAACCATGCTATGATTCTATGAGCCTATGATCTATGCTCAGTGATTTCTGTGTTTATTATAAACAGAGAGAACTGTAAAGGTGAATTAACTCTATTGAAATCATCTGAGTTACTATAGCTGAAGGTGAAAGCATAAACTGTCCTAAAATAACTTTAAAAAACAAAACCAAAAATACTCTTTTTTTTTGTTTGTTTTGTTTTGTTTTTCTATTTGTTCAGTCCTCTCAATTTCATTGGTACCTTTGCTACAAACACATCCTTCCAGCTGTTCTGTGCTACTTTCTTTCTCTTGTTTTGAGCAAACAGCAATAATTTCTTGGCATATGCTGCACACCTGGAAAAAACTTGAGGGTTTTGCTGCATTACACACCTGCAAATAGTTGACAGTTTTTATCTCCCAGCAATCTCCAGGAGAATGACAATAATCAGTGACAGTTTCACCTGCAATTTCAACTCTTTCCTGACACCATGTGTTTTGGAACTGAGGCACCTGAAGCACAACCTGCCTGCTGCTCACTGGCGCAGCAGGCCAAGAAGCCATCACCCAGGGGTACTCCATGGATTTCTCAATGGTTTGCTACAAAGGCTGCTCAGTGTACAATGTGACTTTGAAAAAAATTCTCAGGGTGTCAGTGATATCTTTTACTTTGAATCTGTTAGAGAAGGGTATGGAGAACCACATATGGAGAATGAGAACCATAAAGTGTGTCATAAGTTCCACCATATGTGGAACCATACAGAGAATGGTGTGGAGAACCATACCATACCATGGTATGGAGAACCATCCTCTCTTCAGAACACTTTTCTGTGAATTTCAGGAAAACAGTGCTGGTTTCAATACAAATCTGATGGAAAAAAGACCTAGTAAAATTTCCATTTAAAAGCTCAGAATTTCATAATCAGAGATAAAGACTCTTTTCTAGTTTGTTTTGTTTTGTTCTCCATTTTTTCCCATATGGTTCCCATATTAAACTCAAAGAAGAGAAAAAAACAGAAAAGGTTGTGATGGTAGCTATTTCTATGTGTTAAAGCAAATTTCAAGAGGGATTTATAATGGAAAGGTTAAAATTATTTGTTGCCAAGAAATCACTGTAAAATCATCCGAAAGCATTTCAGACAGAAAATAATTTAATTTATTAACAGCAAATCTACATTCACCCAAATTCCATTGTCTAAATAAGAGGTGAAAGGGCAGTGTAGGAGGATCTCACTGAAATGACAGCAATGTTACACAGCCTCAAATAATTACTCCAATTCAAAACTCCTTTGTTCCAAGTGATGATTTTCTTCCTGTAATGATGGCAGAGTTAATAATCATTGTATAGATTTTTATTTGGTAAGTTGAAAGGAATGATTTTATTAGCAAAGCAGTCTTGCTATGCTTTTAAAATGCCAATTTTGAGAGAATCTCAAGTATACTATTCCATTAAAAGGCAGGTTGGACTGCCTTATTATTCTTATATGAAAAAAAAATAAATCTATGTCCCAATTGACATGCTATAGCTAATAAATCTATTTTTAAGAGATTAAATTACTGCATCTGATCAACAATACAGCATCAGAGAGAAAGAGAAATGATTGCAGCATACATTCTGGGTCCTATTCTTCCTATCTACGGCACATAACATTTGCTATTGTCATACTAGCTTTGAAAACTTTTACAATTGTAAATTTAATTAGTAAAGTTCTTTTCTGAAATGAAGCTAGCTTGACTGATACCTTCTTATTTAATATAATACTTTGTGTATTCATTTCATAGTTGTTTACTATTCACATCCACAGTCAAGCTTTTCCCTTTTGCAAATACATTTATTGACAGGCATCAAGAAGCATCATTTTTAGTATATACTGACAATGAAACAACTTTGCTAGCCAAGAGTATGCAACATGTTGTGATTTTTTTTTTCCCTAGAATGAACTTACCATTGCATTGTGTATGCTGTTATTTCAGAAAGTTTTCTTTCTTTAGTAAAAAAAATAATAATCTTGGGACAATTGTTGAACAGTTCATTACCATTTTTTCCCCTACTCTCTAGGAGAGTTAAGACTTCTTGACCAAATTACGTTTGTTTATTATAAAGGAGAGATGAGATATTGTTCTGCTAGAAAGAATTAAGTAACCATAACCTTTTCTATATTTGTAACATTTCTTAATGGAAGGGACCCACACAGAAATATAATAAAGACATGGTTTCATACCACCCAGTGGGTGATAGTGGTTGTAGGGGATGGTCCAGATGATCTTAGAGGTCTTTTCCAACCTTAATAATTCTATTATTCTGTGCTTCCATATTAGCTTGATAGCCCATTTTATCTAATTAAATAGTTATCCAACAGAATTAAAATGTTTTCTCATTTATTAAATCACACCACCATTTTTCTGTCTTAGACCCGTCTGCCAGTCACTTGCAACTTTATTAAATTTAAGCTGTTGAGGTAAGAATTTCCATATGGATTATACCTATTATTATATCTTGGCTTTATTAACTTTGTGAAGATTTTTAATCATTTTAAAGAACAAGACCAAGGGGAAAATGCACTGCTAATTCCTTAATGAATTTTTTCCTTTGTTTGTTTGTTTGGAATGTGGCTTACCCTTACATCCTGAAGAAACTTGAAATTAAGTTAGAAGCCCTCTCCAAGCATCAGACATTCTTTCTGCTGTTTTGAGGCAAAATTTGTTTCAAAGGGAAAAGTTCATGGACAAGATAGACAATAGTTGTTTTAGAAATTAATTCCCTGGTATGTGCTCACTTCACAGCTAAGAACAGAATTCAGGGTCTTGGTTTTTTTTACCTTATTTTCTGACAGTTTCATCCTTTCATTAAGGCCCACAGAACAAATTACTGCCTACTGCTCTATCAGCTGCTCTGTTAGCTCAGGTGACAGAAGTTTATGTGGTGCATCAAAAGCCCCAGTAACACTGATTATTCACATGGCTATCAGTATAATTCAATATTAAAACAAAAATTATAAAAATAGTAAAAAAAAAAAAAAAATAGTAAAAAAAAAAAAAAAAAAGAGGCAAAATTAAATTCATTGTATATGAGAGGACATTTCTTTACTGTGAGGGTGACAGAGCACTAGAACAGGTAGCCCAGAGAAATTATGGAGGAGTCTCCTTCTCTAGAGATATTCAAAACCCACTTGGATGCCATCCTGTGCAAAGTGCTCTAGGTGATCCTGTTTAGCAGGAGGGTTGGACTAGGTGATATTCAGAGGTCCCTTCCAACCTCAGCCTTTCTGTGATTCTATGAAGATGAGAAGTGCCACAATCAAGACTGTGTTTATAAATATAATTCAGCCCCTTCTGTACATTATGACAATTTTTTTTTTTTAATTTTTTCTTCCCTGCAGAATTTCAGGAAAACAGAAGGGACCAGGCTGAAAAATGAAACATGATGTAGGAATGATGGGGCAATGAAGGAGACTCTTGCCTCAAGGTGCCCTAGTTCATTTGTAGCAGGAAGTAGTAGACATTGAAGACTGCTGGAGATGATCACTGTAATTGTATATTCCTTATTTTCTGAGTGTCTGTCTTAAGACATCTGCAACTTAAGTTGCAGAGCTGCTGTATACTCACGGCTGCATATGAAGTCAATGGAAACTGTGCTGAAATATGTGAAAGCTATGCAATATTAGAGACAGATGAGACAAATCCCAAGTGCTTCAAGCCAAACAACTTAAAAGTAATAGTTCTTTAGACAATAACGTCTGTGACTCTCAATCCCCATCTATATAAAAAAGATACAAACGAAGTCTTTTCTCACAGTGTTGTCAGAACACAGACATTATTGTTTATGAACCACTCATCTGTGAATAAGAACCCCAAAGTAAAATCTACAAGGAAAACCAGTTTGGCCACTGCGGAGGTAAAAAATGTTCATCCAAACTCCTCGTGGCAGTGTTCATTAGGGCAGCATTGTGAATTCTGCACAAACTCTATGCTGCATACGTGGGGAGAAGCAGCAAAAATAAGATGGGATTTCAAAACATAATCAGAATGTCTGCAAATGAAGACAACCTCTACTTTGATTCTAGCATCATCTAAGTAGAAAGTAATTTAATGTACAATATAATAGGTGTTATACTAACACAAACTTATTATTTTATGTACAAATTGTATGAAGATAATGTTATACATCAAAAAGTTTTCTTATTTTTGAGGATTAGCTTTAATAGTAGATTATTGTTGCAGGGAACACCTAAGAAAGAAAAGTCCAGTCTTGGGAGAGTGAGAAACCATTCAACACTCAAACCACACCTCTATAAAAAGGTTGGAAGGTGATAGGATTGTTTTTCCATTTCTTTCTTCTCTATTAATGTTGCTGTATTCATGGAGATTACTGGACAAGTAGATGAAATATGCCCACTCTTTCACATCACAAAGCTTACTCTTATCAAAAGTTCTTTCTGAATGCAGTTAAATGGTTATTTTTTAGTTGATACATGTCAGTTCAAAACAGAACACACAGAGAGGCATACTTAGCATTCATATCAATGTATTATTTGTCACACTTTCTTAAAGTGTATACTGACTCTCATTTAGATGCATATGTCTATTATGTCAGACCCAGGCTCTCTCTTATTTCATAAAGAATGCCAGGATCATTTTGATGAAAAGGTTGGTTTGCTTCCTTTTTTACAGTTTTTCTTTTCTTCTATTTCATCATTCATGGTGAAACACAGCAAAAAAGTGTTAACAACATCCAGCAGTCCCAGTGATGAGGATCATGTATTTACAAAGACACATGTTCATTTTGTTATTACACAGTTTTAGGTCTCCTGAAAAGTGCATATTACAAAAAACATCTGATAAATGTTGACAGATAGCAAATACTCTGAAACATTGACAGAGAGAAACAATATACATTCATTGAAATGCATCTGTATGTCATGCATATAGTCAGACCATTGGAGCCCTGCTATCCAGTGTTCTTCTCAAAGAAACCCACTCCCTATGAGTTTGCATTATACAATTCCCACAATAGCTTTTCTAATTAAACAAACCACTTTACACCCTTAACAGAGTACTTGCATTGTGCACTAAAACTTATGAGTCTAGAAGCTATCTGGTGTATCTTATGATTCTTATGGGGAGCAGTTATCTAATATGCATATGCATTAATGTAGTTTTTAGAAATGATGTTCACTAAATCTTTTGGGCTTGATATTTTTACTGTACGGCTAACAATTCTGTGTGTTTTAACCTACCAAGCAGCAGAGAAAGGTTGTAGAAATTCCTGACCTTCCAGTTTAAAATTGAGTGGTTTCAGCTTTCTTTCAGCTCATTCTAAATCCCTTTTCAGTATCCTAAGATATGTTGTAAGCTATCTGAAAAGGATTAATAAATCACTACCCCTCTCACCTTCACTTCTGCCTCTCCTTGTGTTCTACTTTTAGACACTGCTGTTACTGTATCCTCTCAAAGGTCAGATGGATGCTCTTGTAAGCAAAGATCATGTCTTCCTATGAAATCAAATTCCCTTCTTCCCCTAAAAATAGTAATAAAAAAACATACCAAGAAAACAGAAAAAAAAAAATATGATTCTGACATGCATTACTTCTAAACACATCTTTATGAACCCAGTTTCCAAGGAAATCTGTCAAAGGACTAACAGAATATATACTCTGGCAACAATATAAAACCTATGATCTCATAGTGAGGCCATAAAAGAAGATGGGGAATCACGGTTGGCATCTCAGCAATGCCTCCTCTACGGATAAATCAGAGGTGCAGGTGGTGTGATCAGTGTGCTGCCTGCAACCATAGCATTGCCCCACATCAGGGGAAATAAAGTAGGCAGGTGTCCACATCCCCATGCAATTCTCTGCTGAGCATACTTTGCCTCAGACACAGACACAGAACAGTGCTCAGGTCTCCTCCTTGGTGTAGACCAGGGGTGTCTCCACAGAGACATTCCAGAAGCCAAATCTCAGAACACCGTGTTCTGGCCATATAAATCCATACACTACGATTGCACAGTGCTTGCAAAATAGCATGTGTTGTTCCATGGCAAGAGAGAAGATTCCTTAATTCCCAGGTAGCCTTAAATTACTACCAAGGCTCAAGTTCTTATTTGCTGCAAGATCAAGCATGCATTCCTGTTTTATGGGATGCAGTAATAGATGAACTCAGCAGTCCACCCATCATTGCTAGTTTCTTACATCATTCTGTCAAAGTTCTGCTATTATAGAGCCTGGGATCAATTTTAAATATAATTATCCAGTACAGGAAGGCTTAAGCCCTTTAAAAGTTCAGTTCTAAATTCAGCTAATCTAAAATGTAGAAAAGGTCAGCATGAACAAACAAGGAGAAATAAAGCAATAAAAGACAATCCCATTAAGTGAAGAAATTTAATAGAAAAAGTAATCTATACATATGTTTCTTTATATTGTAAAATGAGAAAACATGTCCTGTACTTTACAACAATGAAGCATGGCAGGTAAATTTTAAAGCAGTAAAGGCACCAAAAACACAGCTGCTAAATAAAATTCAATTTTAATCAAAGATACTTATGTTTAGGAAGCCATTTAGAGGCAAAGGAGACTCCTGCCATTTCTTCATTTATTTTAAATGTATTAGGAGTTAATTCAGTGGGCCAAAATTTCCAGAAGCACTGTAATAATGTGCTCTATTACAACAAAATGACCACAGAACACAGCATAAAAATCATAGAAGGTAAGGTGAAAAGTATCTTCTATTTAATTTTCCTGCTAATAAACAATGTGCCTCAAAGCACAATCTCAAGGGTTTAGTTCGGTTTAATTTTAAATGTCCAGAGAGAGGGATATTTCATCCGTTCTCTTGAGATTGTAATACACTTCCTTATAAACTTTTCAGAATCTTTTCTTGACATTCAGCCTTACCTCAGAAAAAAGCAATCAAGTTTGTCTCACAAGAATTCCTTTCATCTACCCTTAGTGCCCTGTGACTGTGTTTATCTAAATAGCAAAGTAAAGAGTTACCCAAGTAGAAAGATGTTTCTAAAACAAAGAAAAAGTATGGATTCTAAGAAAATAATTTATTCTTATTTTATTTTTGTTCTTCAGTGAAATCATAACACTCAACTTGAAAGACAGTACTTGTAGAAAATAAGACCCCATCAGGCTCTCTCCCTGAAGAAAAATTTAAGTGCTAACAGAGAAAGATAAAACTTTTGGTCAGATCTTAATCTGATATAAAACTTTCTGTATGTATTAACTTGAGTGCAGGTCAGCCAAGTGAAGATCTGAGGATTTGGACCATTAGGTTAAACACAGTCTTTGGAATGGGATAATCATCGTTGATTAAACTTTATCATTTGTATTATATAAATGTCTCTGAGAACAACTCTTTCTGGATTTTGCTTAACTTCTTCTCATAATGATTTTGCACTGTGAAGGGAGCAATTTTAGGTGAAAGTGGCACAACAATGAACAAGGATTTGTTCATGCTAGTATGAATATTTTGACAATGTAAATTTTTTGGATAAAGCTCAAATGTGTGAAGATAACTACTCTTCTTTTCAGATAGTGGCTAATTTCATGTCTTAATATGAAATTACATGAGCATATCAAGTCTGAGAATGTTCCACAGACCACAAAAGTAACATTTTTGGCTAAATAAGTAATTTATGTTTTATAGAAAACTTAAGAATCATTTTCAACCAGGTGGGATTTAGGGCCTGAAAAAAATAGTTACAGAGGATCAGTAGTTCATGGCTGAGACTTCCACATATCTTAACATCATTAATATTTAGTGAAGATCAAGCTCATAAGCAATGGACTTAGAAACCTTTTGTACTTTACGTCACTGAGCCTTCAATCTCCACCCCAAACAACTCGTATTTTCCACTTGCATAAGTGAAATCAACACATCATACATCTGGAAGTAAGCCACTTGGAAATAAAGAACTCACAGTTGTATACTTGATCATCTTATCAGAAATCAAATATCTCAGGGCATATGTCTGATGAGGCTGCTGCTGTGACAGAGAACTTTCTAACTGGGTTTATAAATTGGCTATTGCCATCAACAACACAGTGTAAAAAATGAGTTAGATATAAACCTCAAAGGAGACGTGTTGCCTTGATAAAACTGTTTTCCAAAGTTTTTGTCAATACGACATTATATAATTCATTCTTATGTCTCAAGCCCACTCTCTAATTCTGGCAATGCGAAACCATTTACATGGTCCATAAGACATTGCAGTAGCAACATAAAGCCGTACTAATTGCTTAACTTAATGCATAATCAGTAGTCCTAAGGAGTTCAGTAACACCACTTGCATAGATAAGGACAGTAAAAGTACAGTTTTTGCAGGAGAGTTAAGGAGAAATGATGACAGTCAAGGACTGAATATATTAATATATTGTGTGAACTGTACCTCATAAGTGGCTTTTGAATGTATAATTTTTTTTCAGAGGAAAACCTTTAAAAAATAAAAACAACTTTACTAAATAGATACAACAACTTTAGTAAAACTCTAAAATGAAATGGCATTTTGTATCAAAAGATACGTTCTGTAAAACTAAACAAAAAATAAATAAATAAATTGATTTTTCGGAAATATTTTTTTTCTGATCAAAACGCTTTATATTATTGATTTCTGATCTCCACATGGAATTTAAAGATCATTGAAATGTAGTACAAATCAGTAAAGGATTTTAAAAAGGGGAAAAAAAAAGAAAAAGAAATTTCAGAAATTTCAGTGAAAGTATAGATTTCCTTGCTCATGCAACAGCCTTCAGACCTTATAATAATGATCTTGGTACATCTATAAATATCCATATAGATATATACATATATGAAGGAAATTGATATTGTGTCCCTAATTATGGAAGTATGAGCAGAATATTTCTGAATAATTGCTGAATGAAAGAAATTGGTAGTTGTCTGATCTAAAGACTTCTGCTATGATCAGAAAAGAGTAAATTCAAACAAGAACCCATCTCTGCTAGTGGAGAAGTGCATTCAATGGATGATAGAAGAGGAAGTGAATGAATGGACCTCCTTTGGACAGAAACTCCTGAAGAAACATAGAGGCAGAAGCAGGGACAGAAACAAAGGGCCCATTTTATGATTATGGAGACTACACTTGGGGTAAGAACAAGTAAAAAAGGTATTATTTTAATAAGACGTAATTATGTGACTTGTGTATTTTTAAAAGTAGAAATGTGAAATACCTGCCATCTTCTGAAACTCAACAGTTACAGTAACAGCTTCTTAGAAGCACTAAAAATCTCATTGATGCCAGCAACTCAAGCAACCTTTTGAGGTATTGTGGTATAGATCAGTTTCCTAATGTATAAGAAAAAGATGACTGTGGTAACTTCAACAGTGTGAACTATAAAAAAGTCACGTAAGGGTTCTTGAAAGATGTTTATAATAGAAATGCATTTTATAGCCTATCATTTAAGATATTCACACAAGTTATTGATGTTATAGTTTTATAGTCAGATGGAAATTACCAGAAGATTTAGTTTGTGAATCTCTAACAGTAAAATACACACAGTGCCTGAACTTTAAATGTGACTTTGCAATAGCAATATCATCTGCTACTTGTTAGCAAAGCTAATGGAAATATAAAAGTTTATTTTTTCATAGACATGATGAGGAAAAAAAAATCTTTAGAAAGGCTGTGAAACTTAATTACTCTATGAGCTACTTATCATGTCTGAGTTAAACCATTTCAATTCCTATTTTCATGATTAGTAGGATATTCACTGTAAAGAAATAAAAGATAAATTCTTGATCTTTATCACCCTGAATTTCTTACTATAGTACAAGATTTCTCTCTAATTATTAGAGAGAGTCAGCTTTTCCAAGCGTTCAAAATATTGGTAATATGCTAAGTATAAAATAGACCATATATTTAACTTTGCTACTAATCTACCATGGCAAAAATGTCAGATTAATTAGCATTTGATCTGTAGAATGTATAAGTTATGGTCTAGCTTAAATTTTTACTTTCAAATATACAGTTTTTGTGAATACCACCAACTTTTTTGGGTATCAATTCTCCACCAAGCTGTGATAGGACTTGATGTGACAGTGTACTCTCCTTCACAACCTCCCTGTTTAAGTAGAGAATCCAGCCTAAGCAGATAACCATCAATTCATGATGGAAGTGTCTGGTCATGATGGCTGTACCCTGGAGGCAGGAGAGTGTGGTGGTTTTACCGTGCTGGGCAGCTAAACCCCACAACCTCTCTCTCACTCCCCCTCCTTTAGATGAGGAGGGGGAGAAGTAAAGCAAAGAACAACTCACGGGTTGAGATAAGGATAATTTAATTAAAGGGAAATAATTATAATAATTAAATAAAGACTACCATGAACTAAACAATTTAGCTAAGGGGAAATAAAAAGGGAAAGGGGAAAAGGGAGGGGAAAAGGAAAAATAAAAAGAAGGGAGGAAAACAAACAAACAAAATAAAGCTATATGGAAGTGCAGAGGAAAGAAATTACTCTCTACTTCCCACAAATGAGCGATGATTGACCAGGTCCTTGAAGCAAGGCCTCAACGCACGCAGCCGGTGTTCGAGAGGAGGACAGACGTCTTCTCAAAGAGAGCCCACCCCTCCCCTCTTCTTCCTGTTTCCACCTTTTATTGCTGAGTGTGACATCACATGGTATGGAATATCCCTTTGATTGGTTTAGGTCAGCTGCCCTAGTGATGTTTCTCTCCTCACTTTTTGCCCACCCCCTAAGAGGGTTAGAGGAAGGCCCAATGCTGTGCCACTGCTGCTCAGCAGTAGACACAACACTGGTGTGATAACACTGCTGTTCCAGCTACAAGTACAGAGCACGGCACTGTATGGGCTGCTGCCGAGAAAGTTAACATTCCAGCCAGACCCAGTACAGAGAGACAGAACACAAATAGCCAAGGTCCAGTTTAAGCAATGCACACACCCCCACCCTTCCAACCCTAACCACAGCACTGGCCAAATTTGGAAGAAAATAACATCTGTATGCAAATGTGACCAAAAGTCAATCATCTTATCCCACAAAGAGTGAGCAGCCCAGAAGCCCTTTGTGCTCTGCTGACACTACAGCAGGCTGCACACCAGGACCTCCCCTTGGGCAGAGATGCCTCCCAAAATTACTTCTGCAGATTGAGAGGACCCTTACTGCTACAGAGTCAGTAAGCAGGCTGGGAAAATAACAACATGCTAATGCACTGTAATGGTGCTTTATGATCACTCTAAGATCTTAGCTAAGTAGCATACAGGATTTACGTAATTCATATAATCTTTTAAACATAATCCGTTGACCAAATCTGGGACTAGGAATGGATTCTGCCACACCTAGGCTCTTTATCTCTTTAGTTCAAAGAGTTTAGAAAGCAAGGGGGTCTGAACGTCATAACTCAACAGAAGAGACTCCTTGATGCAATGTTGCCTAACCTAGTTCCTTTTATGCAGTCTTCATGTAGTATAATGTCTTTCACTTAGTGTCTTTGAGGAGTATATAGTGTGTTTTATATAGTGTATGATTATAAATATCTTCCAATTATAATCAGGTGTATCTTGTCATCATCAAATCTTTAAGTCACATGAGCTTTTTTGTCAATAAATCATATTGCTGTTTCGCTCTTTTGAGTGAAGTACATATCATTCTTCTTTTCCTTTTTCCACTGTGACACTTCGTAAATAAAAAATCAGAGAAAAAAAAAATGACTTTAAGCTGTCCTAATGTGTAATGGAGCAAATATTATAAGCAATGATCAGACTTGTGGATAAATGGACATTTCAGGATACTCCTGGAAATATCACAGCAAGAGTTTAGTCTACAGGCATGTCTCCTCTTTAGCTGATGCTAATATTAAGTGGTAACTGACATCAAGAGGGAGTTGAATGAGGAGAAAAAATAATAATAATAAAAAATTAGAAGCAGAGCAGTGTCTGGAAACTTAAAATTTTCAATAGAAAAAATGATGAAATCAGAAATATTTGGTTTAAAGTAAACTAAAGTAAAGTAAGAATAGCAAAGTAAGTTAAGTCTAACCAACTACTTCTTGAACAACCAATATATTTCCTATTTTGTTTTAATTTTCCTGACATCTTAGCACACCTTGTTGTCCTACCAAAGTGACTCTCCCTGTTAGCTTGCTGAAGCGAAAATCAGGACAGAAATCACATAGCTTAATGAAGAAATTTGTCTGTCTTTCAAAAAAAACAAACAAACAAAATGATGAGGAACCTGCAGTGAGTGTGCTGTACATGACTGTGAAGGCTTGTTCTGCTCAATAGCCACTCAGATTTTGATCCTACTGTTTCCTCTCCAAGTAAAAGTTAAGTATGTACTGGGATATTTTACCTTTTTTTTTTTTTTTTTTTTTTTTCCTTCAAAGAACAGAAACTTTCATGTAACAGCAGGACATGATTTTCATGCAAAATCTAAATTTAAAATGATCACACTTTTTGGATGTGGTACTGAGTTTCCTAATCAACTTCCCGTTCATTACAATATCCCCTTTTTAACCTAGTGCCTAAATCAAATTTATAATGCATTTACAGGTAAATGCAGATAGGAATAGAATCACAGAATTGTTTGTACTGGAAGGGACCTTGAAGATCATCTAACTCCAACTTCCCCTGCCATAGGCAGGGATGCCACCCACTAGATCAGGTTAGTCAAAGCCCCATCCAGCTTGGCCCTGAACACCTCCAGGGATGGGGCATCCACAACCTCTCTGAGCAACCTGTTCCAGTGCCTCATCACCCTCCAAGTAAAGAAATTTCCTCCTAACCCTCTTTTAGTTTAAAACCATACCCTTTTGTCCTATCATTATCTACCCAAGAAAAGAGTCCTTCTCCAACTTTTTTACAAGACCATTTTAAGTATTGAAATGTTGCAATGAGGTCTCAGACCCTTCTCTTCTGCAGGCTGAACATACCCAACTCTTTCAGCCTGTCTTCATAGGAAAGGTGCTCCAGCCCTCTGATAATCTTCATGGCCCTCCTCCGGACTCACTCTGACAGGTCCACATCCTTCTGGTGCTGTGGGCTGCAAACCTGGATACAGTACTCCAGGTGGGACCTCATGGGAGAAGAGTAGAGGGGGACAATCACCTCCCTTGACTTGCTGATCACACCTCTGCTGATGCAGCTCAGGATGCAACTGGCCTTCTGGGCTGCAAGTATACACTGCCTTTCATCCACCAGAACCCCTAAATCTCTCTCTGCAGGGTTGCTTTCAAAGAGTTCTCCCAGTCTGTACTCCTGTCTGGGATTGCACTGACCCAGGTGCACCAACTTGCATGTGGATTTGCTAAACCTCATTTGGTTCACATGGGTCCACTTCTCCAGCCTGTCCAGGTTCCTTTGAATGGCATATCTTCCTTCATTGTTATCAACTCTACCACTCAGCTTGATGTCATCTGCAAACTTGCTGAGGGTTCACGCAATCTTTCTGCCATTGATGAACATATTGAACAGTGCCAGACCACTGAGGGACATTGCTTGTCACTGGCCTCCACCTGGACATGGAACCATTGACCATTACTCTCTGGCCTTTGAAGAAATTCCTTACCCACCAGATGGTCCACCCTTCACAGGAGGGACTACCATTATCCTTCACTTGCATTTTATATTTCAAACTCATTGTCCATTTAAAAAATAAAACCTGTACATAGAGTGAATATTCAAATAATATATTTGATAATCAATTCTTCATGTTAACACTGCTTCTTCTTGTTAACACTGCTTATACTAACCTTCATTGTAACATGTAAGCTTTCAGACTAGAGCCAGTGATATATATGATTAATTTCAATATCAACAGTAAAATTAAAAGATACTAGGCTGCATGGAAGAAGCACATGTATATGTTTTACTTAATGAAATGGATCATTCGATTATTTTTAAGAAAAATGAAACGATACATCCTTGCTATACCAAAAACACAGAATTCTGCATTTGTACCCACTGAAATTTAGATGATGTATGGGTAGGTTTGACATTGCTTTGTTTAATACAGATCCTTGTTTGTCCAATCATGTTTCCTATGGTAACTCATACCCTTTCAGGCTCATCCCTATTTTTTCCAGCTTTCATTTTCTCAGCAAGAAATTCAAGAGAAAATTCATAATATTTTGTTACGTTGCGGTGGCTTAGCCCCATCAGGCAGCTCAATATCACACAGCTGCTCTCTCACTCTCACCAGGTGGGTTGGGGGAGAGAATCATAAAGGTGAAAATGCAAGAACTCTTGTTGAGATAGACAGCTCACTAGGTAAAGCAATAGCCAGGCATACAAGCAAAGCAAAACTAAGAATTCATTCACTATTTCCCATTGGCTGGCAGGTGTTCAGCAACATCCAGGAAAGCAGCGTTCATCATTCATAATGGCTTCTTAGGAACACAAATGCCATCACTCTGAAAGTCCTCCCAATTCTTTTTCTCTAATCAATCTATTATTGCCAAGCATGATGGCATATGGCATGGAATATCTCTTTGTTCTGTCGGGGTCAGCTGTCACGGCTGTGTCCCCTTACAGCCTCTTGTGCACCCTCAGCCTCTTTGCCGACAGGGCAGCATGAGAACCTGAAAAGTCCTTGACTTAGTGAAAGCACTGCTCTGCAAC
The DNA here is from genome assembly GCF_963932015.1 of Anas acuta. NCBI lineage: Eukaryota > Metazoa > Chordata > Aves > Anseriformes > Anatidae > Anas > Anas acuta. The sequence continues at coordinate 98,859,081 of NC_088979.1, read as the reverse complement.
AACTAAAAACATTGCTACATTATCCCCACTATTTTCTTCAAAAATACAAAACATAGCATTGTGTGAGCCTCTATGACGAAAATTAACTCTATCCCAGCCAAACTCATGATATACGTTTTGCAGCTAGGATAATAATTCTGTTTTTAGAATAGCACAAAGTATATATGTGGTTAATGTTTCAGTATTTTGCTTACAGCTGAACCTGAAATAATTTAATACTAACCACAGAAGGAGGTAAGGAACATTTAAGGCTAACTTTATTATGGTTAGTGGACCATGTTATTAAAGATACTTTTTTAAAGAGACATGTTTTTCAATTTCTGTTGACTGTTATGTTGAAAGGAACACAATGAATATTGATTTGATTGCATGCTATGGGTTTGACCTAGATTTAAAATTGTTAACTACAGTAACTAAATATGGAACATTAACACAAATAGCATATACATGACTATACAATAACAGAAAAAAAGAATGAATGAGCTGATGGAACTTCCATTCTAAGCTGGCAATACCCAGTCTTCTTCCCACCTTGTTCACCAGCTGCAGAAAAGCCTACTCTCAGCTGCATTCATATGCCTGATATGTTTCCTGCTCAGTTTGGCAGCAGGCTAAGGACAGTGATTTGAGGTGGAGCACCTTCCCCCGTCCTTTTGACAGCTGGTTGCATGACTGCTTGTAAATGAATGTGAATAACCTCATATTTTGGGAAATACAGGAGTATTAACTGATGAATTTTATGTCAAATACATGGACTGAATTTTGAGCTTTACCTTAGGCAAATTCAAATATTCTTTCCAGGCATGGCAAAAGATGGAGTATCTGGAGTTGTCTTAGCTTGAAATGGTTTCTAAGGGACCTCACATACAGAAAATTTGCATTATATAGCTCTGCGATTACATATTCCTTCTATGCATGTATTCCTTTCTCTTTCCCCAGAAGATGGATATAGAAGATTATCTAGGTAAATGTTTCTCTTTAAAACCTTTTTGTCTATGGAAAAAAGTCAATCCATATTCTGACCAACTGAGATTAATAGGAAATACATTCTTTATAAGCAGAAATGAAATATTTAGACATCAGAAATTCTGTATCTTCTTATCTTCACTTCAATAATAGACCAGAATCATGTTAATCACTCCAGATAGAACATGTTATATTTTAAATCCTTTTCTTTGAAAATCTGTCATAATTAGCATTTGATCTAGATTTGATCTGATGTCAGTTTCACAAACGCAGTCAGCCAATGGAAATATTAACCACTCCTTATTAATCCTAAGGAATTCCTATTTATGTAACTTCAGGATGCATTTAACTCAGAAACATATTAATTTATTTATTATTTGTTGCACATGTGTGTTGTGGAGTAAGCAGAGATCAGCTCAGGAGATCAGATGAATTAGCATTAGAATGTATTATATCACAACCAGATTAGCATTATGGGACCCATAGAAATAGATATTATTGATCTATCACAATTTCTATAATTAAAAAATAGCTGCTCTTGATTCAAATTAAGTGAAAGATTCTCATTTTAAACACATTATTTAAGACTTATTTTAGTTTCCATCACCATTATTTTCTTCATCTTTCATTCAAAATATTTTGAGGTAAATGGTTGCAAATTTTAATTGTTATTTTTTCAACATTTTCTCGAAATAGAAAAACTGTGTAATAGGAGCAAACAAAGCAAGAATATATATTAATAAGAAGCAGGAAGGCCATTTGCATTTTCCAGATTGCCAAACAAACTCAGATATCATGCTGGAGACCTTTAACAATAAAGTGGCTTTTTGGGACAGAATATAATAAAGTTACTTAAATACAAAGACAGTGATAAATTATAGAGACATAAAGAATACTCTGCAATGCCTTTTTTTTTCATGACCATGATAAAATTATTTTGTTTCTTTAAGGAAATAATGACTTCTAATCTTACAAATCTTACAAATCCTGATTAGGTAGCTCTGATTCATGTTGAAATCTAAGTCTAAAAATCATATGAGTCTTCAAGTCCTTTAATAAACTATGGACTTCTAACATTGTAAGACAATAATCTTGATTCTTATTTACTCAACAGAAGAATATGTCATGTTTTATGAGCACAGCACATTTTTAGTATTATCACCATTTACTAAAGAGAAATGGTGTGTCAGAGAGTATATCTGGGCTACTTTCCATATAGCTTCACATTTAAGGAAAAACATTTAAACTTCCATTACACAAACACCAAAAAAAAAAAAAATCAGAAAATTTTATAAAGAAAATGCAATAATGTTTTATATGAGATTTTACCACTGCATAAACCATAATGTACATTTTATGAAAACACTTGTTTCAAACTTTCACTGTGGTAAACACATTTTTTTTCTTTAAACTCTGAATGCCTGTGTCACTTGCTCCTGTAATGCACAGACTTATTAACAATATGGGTGAAATCGTGACACTACTGTAGTTGTGGGGAAAAGTACCATTGGCTTCAAAGAACCCAAGACTTTAAAACTGAAGGACAGGAGAACAAAGATATATTACAAGGAAGGTAAACTATTATAAGCTGGGGCATTATGAAACCCTCTACCTTCACATCTTTTTTACATTGCTGTAAATAGAGCACTTTTGAGCTCTGAATTTATCATTTATTTTTTGACCTCTCTCAATTCCAACACAGTGAGAAATGACTGATGTTCTCCTATTAAGCACATGATTAACTTCTAAAAGGAGAGATTCATAACAAATCCAGGCAATTGAGTTGAAGGGCACAGTAATCGGAAAGCATATAAATGGTAGCTTTTTCCAGAAGAAAGCAAACAAAATTCAGCAGTAGAGTAATGAATTTTAGAGTGACCATGAGCTGCTAAATGAGAACAGGTGGCTGTTTCCACAAAGAAAGCTATTTGTAATAAACTTTAAATTAGCAGGGGGGAGGTATAATCTTCAAATACTTTTGAAATCTCACAAGTGTGAAAGACTTCATACATCATAACTGAAATAAAGAAAGGTGATTAATAATTGTCCTTTACCTAAATGAGCTGCCAGATGCACTGACTCTCAAGTGGAAAAAAAAAAAAAATCTTGAAAAAGTAGGTATTCCTGATGCAAAATTTTTCATGTTAACCCTAGTGAGATGGAAGTCAGCAATTGTTAAAATCTCCACAGGAAACCATAGAATTACTTAAGGACTTTTGGGTGAAAAGATAGCTGGGTTCACTGGTTTTGTTTCTCCAGTGTAACATCTGCATAACTCTCACTCATGCATAACAACACATAAGTAATACTATTGACCTGAACACACTTATCTCATATGCTTAAATCATTTGCTAAATTCAGGTTCTAAATTTGCATTTATTATCCCACTGCGGAGGTAAATGTTACTGTGGTACTGTTTGTATTTTCTAGTTATTGTGATGTTTAAAATTGGACTAGCTGCATTTATTCAGGTTCTTTGACTTCGTCAACTTAAAATGTATTTGGAGATATTTTCTCAGATTTGTGTGAAAGAAGGTTGGAGAAATTAAGTCTTCCAGTCAACAGATAAAAGCAGAAGACAGACATAATCTTTCAGGTTCCGGGCAAGGCTGTGAAATTACTACAACGGCAATTAGGGATTATTCAGGTGCAGGAATCCTGGCAGGAAAAGAGTGGTGTTACAATAGAAGGATTTTGGAGTTAACACAAATTTGAAGACATGCAAAAACATTCTGGTAACACACTTGATTCCTAAAGCTCCACTTCACTTTGTGACTGTGGCCATATTTTCCACATCACTGCTTCACTGGAAAAATCTGTTTTTAAGATGTGGTCAGGACAGAAAAACAGCTATGGTGGTACCAGACTACTATGATAGTTTGCTTATAGCCAAGCACACAGAAATAAATCCTTTCCTCAGGTCTTGCTACCAGACATTCTCTTCTATAAAAAAGAACACTAAAAGCCTGTATCTCATTTTTCTTTTCTTTGAAATTATCTAACTCTAGTTTTAAACATAGAAGTAGTTTTTTGCACTTCCTACAACCAGATATGTTTTACATTTGTACATGTATGTAATACGCATGTAGTACACATGCATGTGTTACTATTTTTTTGTTACTGAAGTATCAAATTACTCAAAAGAATTCAAGATTCATTCAACATGTTGATGAAATCTTAAACACATAAATGTACATTAAACTGAAGCATATTAATTACATGAGATGTCATCAATTGAGTAAAATGGGTTAAAGTATCACTTCCTTTCATTTTCAGATTTTACAATATTCATATTTCTTCACCCATGATCTTATTTGACAAGCATGTCCTTGTGGGGCACATCACTTAAACCGTGAAATTTATTTTCATGTAAAATTTTATACCTAGTAGCTATATCTCAATCTTATTTCCATAACAATCCTTTAAGTTAGACTTTCTTTAAACAGTATATGGGAAAATTAATGCTCACACTTCACAAAAACTTTTAATATTAAAAATATCTATTAGCAATAATAAATAGTATGACAGTTTTCATACTGAAATGCCTCTCAAAAAAGACTGTGTCAGGGTTTTTTGACATTCATAAAAGGTGTTCAACTGAGTTTGAAATAAAGAAAAAAAATTTTTTTTTGAAAAATAAGGAATAAAGAAAGCACTGACTTTTACATTAATAAGAAATGCCTATGGACTTCAATGCTAGTTAAATTAAATAAACCTCATATTATCTATCTCTACAGCTTGTTGCTCTGGTAATATTAGTGTCAGCATAGAGCTGGACTGAACACTGGTCTAATCCAGTGTATATATTTTTTCTTAAATTACCTATTGTCAATATTTTATTTTTTTTTAGAAAGGACTGAAGCTCTCTGCTAAGTGCTGAGAAATGCTACTGAGTTATTGTAAGGATGACTTTTCGAATCAACACCTCTTCTCAGTTTTGTACAAATCTTCAAATTCAGCTTTTTAAGGAGAATGTATCAGACCGTGCAAACCTGATTTTGAAAAATTACTTTAGTAATAATAATAATAAAACACTAAGTATGTAAGTTGCATTTCCTGCAACTGTATTTATTCAGAACTGATGCAATATTCATCCATCTGGATTCAGACTAAATTAAATGACTGTCCTGAAAACCACTTGAAAGAGCAGAGAGTTTTTTGTAACTGAATTTTGTTATATTTGATTTGTGGCTACCAAGGGACATTTTAGAAGACGGTCAGGTGTCCTTCTTCACCACTGAAGGTTTAAATAAATTCTGCAGTTGCCATAACCTTCTTAATTCTCATCTAGCAAGGCAAGTGATAAAACCAATGTATTACACCTGACCTTAGGAATATCACTCCTTGTGAAGTAACTACTCCTTCATCTTCTGCCTGTTTCCTCTTCTAGATGTAATTGAAGAAGGGGCTGTCGAGCCTGGCTGTGTTCTACAAAGTCAAGAACAAGCCTCAATGTTTGCTGCAGATAAAATGTTCCCCAAATGCCACTTGCAAGAAATCGTGTCATAGGTCTACTGCTTCAGTTCTAAAATATTACTGAGAAATATTTAAGTTCTTACAAAAGTTTATTAGACAGCAATGCCACTCAAACTTATATAAAGATACTATACTAATATAAAATAGCTCTTCCATCTCGATTTCACCAGTGCTATGCAGACTCATAATTGCTAAGATACCGTTTCTTTTCTCACACCCACCTCAATCTAGTGTTCTCTGTTTTAAGGGGTTAAAACAGAAAAGGTGTATATTGTGAAAATACTTAAATATCAGATGCATGTCAGCCTGCCTCAGAAACAAGTATGGGTAAAACAGTAAAACAGTCCTCCTTCTGCTGGGATGGTAGCTGTTTTTGAGATACACCTTGGTGAGGAAAAACTATCTGTGATAATGATTTATTAGCTTACTTCACTACTGTTAGTTTGGTTAATTATTGGTTTCTTTGGTTACTTCTTGTTTCAGTGTTTGCCACACGTTTGTGGCTAGATAACTATATATAGTCTGGAGTAGACCAATAGTTGTTATAGTCTGCATTTGTATTATAACTTGATCCAATGGGTTTGGATCTTTAGCATAAATTGGTGCTGAGGACCTAACATCCGTATCATACACACTGAGGGCAGGTGCTGCTTCACAGTAGGTATAAACCGAACATATGGGCTAAAGACTCATCTTCTAGTTTAATTGTATCTCAGAGAAATTTACCTTGCATGTTCCATTATTGCACTGCAGAGTAAAACAAAGCTCACTAAGGAGGAGCGATTGGGGAATTTTTATATAGCATGACCTTGATCCCAATTAGCTTATCGATTCATACACATGTATTTCAAAAGAATAAGAAGAAAAGTGAGGTCTGGAAAAGGAAAAGGGATATAGTATTCTTTTTTTCATTTCTAGGTATATTTAAGCTCCATTAAAAAAAAAAAAAAAAATGGATGTCTTGTTCTCAGATACCACTATGCAATTTTATAACCTATGGGCCAAAAGGATATCCCTGAATTGTCAAGAAGAGGACAAAAAAAAATCACTAAGCAATTAACAAAAGTGCATGTCACATTACACAGTTGGAGTACTTGAAAGATTAAGATGAGTTCTTAACCTTAGGTTAGGCTTCTGTGGTTCTTTTCCTCAAGGCACCTTTAAAACATATTAATGTCTTTCCTGAGTGTTATATTGACACGAGCAGTTCGTTCCTACTTATGATGTCTTGGAAAAATGTATTTAGCACATTAGACTTATTAGACTTGAGTGTCTGAGAACGGAACTCTAGAATATGTGACTTGACTTTCAGAAGTGTCAAGTACAATCTGACTTTTGTGAATGAGGAGGTTTACTTTGGTAACCTCATGAGAACTAGATTATCTAGTTTTTAAGGCTCTATTTTCAAAAATAGATTTGTAAAATTCACAGAATCACAGAATCACAGAATTTCTAGGTTGGAAGAGACCTCAAGATCATTGAGTCCAACCTCTGACCTAACGCTAACAGTCCCCACTAAACCATATCCCTAAGCTCTACATCTAAACGTCTTTTAAAGACCTCAAGGGATGGTGACTCCACCACTTCCCTGGGCAGCCCGTTCCAATGCCTCACAACCCTTTCAGTAAAGAAGTTCTTCCTAAGATCCAACCTAAAACTCCCCTGGCGCAACTTAAGCCCATTCCCCCTCATCCTGTCACCAGGCACGTGGGAGAACAGGCCAACCCCCACCTCACTACAGCCTCCTTTAAGGTACTTTTAGAGAGCGATAAGGTCGCCCCTGAGCCTCCTCTTCTCCAGGCTGAACAAGCCCAGCTCCCTCAGCCGCTCCTCATAGGACTTGTTCTCCAGGCCCCTCACCAGCTTCGTTGCCCTTCTCTGGACCCGCTCAAGCACCTCCATGTCCTTCTTGTAGCGAGGGGCCCAAAACTGAACACAGTACTCAAGGTGCAGCCTCACCATAGCTGAGTACAGGAGATTCTCCTTAGTCCTCTATTTTGCATTGATGTATTTGTAAAAAGATTTTTTGTTGTCTTTAACGGCAGTAGCCAGATTGAGCTCCAGATGAGCTTTGGCCTTTCTAATTTTGTTCCTGCACAGTCTTGCAACATCCTTATAGTCCTCCTCAGTGGCCCACCCTTTTTTTCCAAAGATTATAAACCGTATTTTTTCTCCTGAGCTCAAGCTGCAACTCTCTGCTGAGCCAGGCCAGTCTTCTTCCACACCAGCTCATCTTTGGGCACATAGGGACAGACTGTTCCTGTGCCATTAGGATTTCCTTCCTGAAGAGCACCCAGCCTTCCTGGACTCCTCTGCCCTTCAGAACCGCCTCCCAAGGGACTCTACCAACCAGTGTCCTGAGCAGCTCAAAGTCAGCCCACCGGAAGTCCAATACAACGGTTTTACTGGTCCCCTCCCTGGCCTTGCCAAGAATAGAGAACTCCACCATTTTGTGGTCACTCTGCCCAAGACAGCTCCCGACAATCACATCCTCCACCAGTCCTTCTCTGTTTGTGAAGAGAAGGTCTAGCGGGGTACCACCCCTGGTAGGCTCACTAACCAGCTGCGTCAGGAAACTATCTTCCACGCTCTCCAGAAACCTCCAGGACTGCTTTCTCTGGGTTGTGTTGTGCTTCCAGGATATGTCAGGGAAGTTGAAGTCCCCCACGAGAACAAGCGCTGACGATTTCGCAACTTCTGTCAGCTGCCTGTAGAACTCATCCGTCTCCTCATCCTGGTTAGGCAGTCTATAACAGACCCCTACCGGGACGCTAGCCTTGTTGGCCTTCCCGCCAATCCTAACACAAAGGGACTCAACCTTGTCATTCCCAGCCTCGAGTTCCACAACATCAAAAGATTCTCTAATATAGAAAAACACACCACCACCCCTTCTGTGCTGCCTGTCCCTTCTGAAGAGCTTATGGCCAGTCATTGCAGCACTCCAGTCATGAGAGTGGTCCCACCACGTCTCCGTGATGGCAACCAACTCATAGCCTGCCTGCTGCACGATGGCTTCCAGCTCCTCCTGTTTGTTACCCATGCTGTCTCCATTCCTCCTCAACTCCCAGGTCCCCTCCCTCTGCCCGACAGCAACAGAAAGACATATAATGTAATGCATCATAGAATAATTGCCCAATGAATCATCAATATAAAACTTAATAAGGGGGAGTTAAAATTTCTAAACAGATCAAAGAACAAAATTAAAATAAAAATATGATAATCTGATCACTTGGGGAAAAAAAAATGGTATCCCAAAGAGAGTCAGTATGGCAGATGGATTTGTGATACAAGGTAAATTAGGCACAAAAATCTAATATCATAGATTTTAATTTACCAGGAAGCTTAAGTGATATTATCTCTATTACCACTGATAGATTGGATCTGCTGCCACCATACAAGTCTCTGCTGAACACATTTATGAATGCTCCAATTTCTAACGCAGAAAACAATAACAGTCAAGAAATAAATAGCAATCACTTGGAAATATAAAGCATAAGCCCAGTTTTGAATCTGTGTTTGGGTTTTCTTTTGCGTGTTTTCTCAGGTTTCTAATATTATTGTGTTGTGTTTGTTTTGTGGTTTTTGTTTGTTTGTTTGTTTGTTTGTTCTTCCCTAGATGTGTGATGTATACAAGTATCATAACTAGTTAACTAGTTAGCTACTGTGGTCAAAGAAAGTCTTCATGGGTACAGAAGACTGGTTTCTGGTTTACAGGATTTTTGTTTGTTTGTTTATTTGTAATGTTTAAAGATCAGAGAACTAAGCTCAGGTTTAAGTCTTTCTATTCTGGGAGAAAAATCATAGATAAAAAATAATTGCTGAAATTAAGAAGCAGACAGGTGACTGATTGATGCAGAATAAGATTTAAGATCTCCTGAAATCTAGATTGCTTGTCTAGCCTGTTCAGGACATTAAGCTGAAAAGATGTGGTTTGAATATGCGATTGAATATTTTGTCAAAATAGCTTTGCCTTCAGTATGACTTTGGTTTGTTCAGAGTAATAGAACTTTCCAATTAATTCTTTACTGATATGTTGATTTTACTGGTCATATGGACTTGTTCACAGTAATTGAATGATTTTTATTATAACTTGTCTACTGTGCATTGAGTCGGATTATCATGACAGAGGAATAAATCACTCTTTATCCAGAACAGCAGTGTTCATTCATTGAGTCATCACAAACCTACTGTATTTTACATTTACCCTTCATCTTAATCCAAGTTCATTCTCAGGTGTTGACGAACAATCGAAGACATTTGTGGTGTGTGCTGTGATTCTGAAAATATATACTTTTCCGTGTTTATTGGAGCCAAATGTCTCCATATGCATGGAGGTATCCATATGCAGTATATGCACAATTAATATATATATATATATATATATATCACTTTCTATATGCTCTATATGTTCCATCAAGAAACTAAAAAATACAAATTAAGAAAAATACACATATGACAAATACAGAATCTCCCATGTCCAAACCAGGGCACTTAGAGCACATATATTAATCAAAATCATCTTAAGAACTTCATATTTCTAGTAGTTAAACATTAAAAATTCCAATTCTGATTAGTAGAGAAATATCTTCAGATGCTTTGGTAGCAGCTGAAACCCAGTCTTCATTATTTGAAAATTGCATTAACAAAGTGAGTTGATATTCACTATGAGAGAAAGTGGCAACAGGAGAACACTGAAGGGAATATCAATTTCAAGAAGGTAATGTCAGGGTGGGAAAAAAAAATAATTAGAAAGCTCAAAAAAATAAATACAAGACATTTTAATAAATACAAGATGCTTTTTCAGTTGATTAGAATGTTTGATGAGAATAATTGAGTAGATTTATTTAAAATTATATTGCTTATATAGTGAAAATTTTGAGGACTTTAATCTCCTGAAATTCCATTAGTTAGTTTATCTTGCTTTTTGTGTGTGTGTGTGGTTGGAGGAAGCAAGAATGTTTTTTTCTCTCCAAACTGATTCAGGAAACAAACACAAGCAAACAAACAACAACTAAACAACAACAAAAACACAAGGAAACCACTTGGGTTTTCAGCTTACATTTATAGGATTAAAATAATAATAATAGTAAAATAAAATTATTCACTGGAACTGTTTTGGTATTTATTGTATGTTCATTCTTGTAAACTTATTTTGTCCTTATTTTGTTTATCTCTATAGCTACCTGAAATAAAACCTTTCCAATCAATGCAAAAGTTGTTCTCCTATGCCTATCAAGATTTTGACTTAAGTCAATGTAATATTATGCAACTAACACATCTGAGATAACCATTGCAAAACATCTATTGAATTATAGGAGAAGAATAATTAGGTAAGAAAATCAGTCCTGGTCTCAATTGCTAGCTAAGGAAGAAATTTTCTCTCATAACTGACTCTCCTTCCCTGGAGACATTCAAAACACACCTGAATATGATCCTGTGCATTATGCTCTAGGTGGTGACTCTGCTTGTCAGGTGGTTTGGACTAAATGATCTCCAGAGGCCCCTTCCAGCCTTAACCATTCTATGATTCTGTGATTCTGTGAAAATGGAATACTCCTATATGACACCATAACAGAAATAAGACATTGAGAATCACATTCAGTGCTACAATCTGCAATGTCCTTTGGAGGAAGAAAAAAAAATAAAAAATAATAAAATAAAATTAAAAAAAAAAAGCAGGCGTGAAGAAGACACTGATAATTTAGGTAGTAAGCAGCATATGCTTGTGTCTGACTTTTGTTACTGTCATTCAACAATTATCTGCTTAGTTGCTATTACTAAATGCTAACTAAATGCTAATACTTATCAGTGGGCTATTGCTGATAGGAAATTGCAGACCAAAGATTAAAGCCTGGAATTTAAATGAAATAGATAGAAGAACACAAGCAAGGTATTTGAGTTGTTGGCAGTAACTGTACGACATCATTTTACCTACAAAGTGGTATTTAGGTAAGCTCTGGAAAAATAGCAGCAGCAGCGGGCATTAGTATACTTTTTTGTCTTACTTTTTGTGAATCAAGGAAACTTAACCTCTACTGCAAATCAGTCTATTATTAACTTAAAAAACACTTCCTTTTTCTCTTTCCTGACTCTCAGGGTCTTATCAACACGCTTATCAGTTTATCAGCTGAAACTGATTAACACTTAATCCAAATGTCACCCTTTCCAAAATTGGATTTATACACAGAAGACACTTTAACTTTTTCTTTATGAAAACCCATGCTTGACTTTTCTTTCATTTCCTTCTGGGGTGCATTTCTGTTTCATCCTAGCTATTTTGCTGCAGGCAGCAGTAACATATATTCAACTGGGGTCCACCTATCCCTGTGAGTCGTAGTAATTGGCTTTGCAGTATGCCATCAGATAGAATGGTGTAGGCAACAGAGGGAACCCCACCAGTCTTCTGTGTTCTAGAGATTTTCTTACTCAGCTGGGCCCTGCAAATACTTAATGCAATGAAAAAGAAAGTAAAAGCAAAAGAAGCAGAAACAGAAGCAGAAAAAGCAAAAGAAGCAGAAACAGAAGCAGAAACAGAAGCAGAAACAGAAGCAGAAAAAGCAAAAGAAGCAGAAATGAAGCAGAAGCGGAAAAGGAAAAGGAAAAGGAAAAGGAAAAGGAAAAGGAAAAGGAAAAGGAAAAGGAAAAGGAAAAGGAAAAGGAAAAGGAAAAGGAAAAGGAAAAGGAAAAGGAAAAGGAAAAGGAAAAGGAAAAGGAAAAGGAAAAGTTCTGACAAATCAGTCTTTCTTCATTAAAAGAGTGTATTAGATGTAGTTGTCAAGGTCATTTGCAGACAGAAAGGGACTACTAGTATCAGCCAGTTCCAGCCAGCTCTGATGGACCCACACAGCTAAGCTCCTCAGTCTTCTGATGGTGGCATCTCATAGAATACGTATTTAAGAAAGCACAAAATACTGCATAGCAGTGAGGCAGTGAAACAAAGTGTATGAAAGAATAGCTTTCCCAGAGAAGTTGCAGATGCCCCTTTCCTGGAAGTGTTCAAGGCCAGGTTGGATGGGGTTTTGAGCAACCTGGTCTAGTGGGTGGCATCTCTGACAATGGCAGGGGGCTTGGAACTACATGATCTTTAAGGTCCATTCCAAACCAAATCATTCTATGATTCTATGATTCTATGATTCTATGATTCTGTGATTCTATGAAATGTGGCCTGTGGAGAAACCACATAGGAGGAAATTTACCTTAAAAGGACTGCAGCCTGTGGAGAGGACCTACACTGGTACAGGGGAAAAGAGTGGGGAGGAAGGAACAACAAAGAGGAAGTGAAATGAACTGACCATAATCCACCATTCCCCATCCTCCCTGCAATGCCTGGTTGGGCAGGAGGTAGAGGAGTATGGACTGAAGAAGTGATGATGTACCTGGGAAGAAGGGGGTTTAGAGTTGAATGGTGAGAAACAGACAAAAACTACTTTAATTGGAAATAAATTACACAAGTCAAGACTGTTTTGATGATGATCATAATCAGTAAGTGACCACCCTAGCTTTATCTCAACACATTAACTTTTCAGTCTTATTTTCTCACCTCATTGTTTTGAGTAGGCAGAGTGAAAGAAAGGCTGGGTGGGCAGTTGGCAGCTGGCCAAGGTCAACCAACACCACAGACACTTTGCACACAGACATTGCACTAGACAATCTTTCAAGGTCCCTTCCAACTCCTAACAGCTTAGCCTAACAGGCAGAAATCACATGTATAAAAGTTGATGTGTATTATTGCAATGATGTCCTGTGTCAGTTATTATAGGCCTACTGGTACTGAACATTAAAGTAGGGGAGCAAAATTTTCCTTAAAAACTGCCCATATTTTCTATAAATTGCATAATAACAAGAAGTCTCAGGGCTAGAAATGATGTTTAAAGAGCATATTATTTATACAGGGACTAGATTAACATTAAAAAGTATGCAAGGTTGCATAAACAAATGCTCAGCTTCCTGAAGCCTGTCCTACCTGATAGAACATTTTGCTCCCTCAAATTAATTTTTTAAGGCTACTTTCAATATTCAGTTAACTTTCAAGCAGATAAATATTCTACACCATGTAATTTTTGTGCTTGCTGGACACTTTATCTACACCCAGTTCCAAATTAACACAATTTTCATTTATCTCTTCATTTGAACTTGCTGATATAATTGTAGCTGTTGATGTTTCATATCAGACCTTGCCTGCACCTTGCACCAACATCTCTTCTCCCTTTGCCTTCAGAATTTCCCTTAACCTTTTTTTAATGTTCACATTTTCCTCTTACTGCCTTGGTGAGCACTGCAGCTTTTTCACATTCTTGGATCCTAAGACACTGTTACAAGTGCATGCAGACATGCATTCAGTAAAATAAGTTCACCCTCAGAAGGCTCTAGGAGGAAAAAAAAAAACATAATATTTAAACAGCAACCATCATTCCAGAAAACAGTTTCTTATCAAAGCTTTGCTGTTGTGTTCCATATTTTAAAATTCTGAAATGGGGCATAAACTAGTTGTTTGTACATTTTTGGTAATTCTGGGACATAAACAAATAGTTTGTACATTTTTGGTCATTTATATTGGCCTGTTGAGACTGCAGACTAAAGCACACATTTATTAATTCTAGGGGAGGAATGAAGAAAGGAGATCACAGAATGGTTTCTATTGGAAAAGACCTTAAAGATCATCTAATTCTAACACCCTGCCATGGGCAGGGACATCTTCCACTAGACCAGGTTGCTCAGATCTTTAATTATCACAAAAGCACAGGCATGTTGAAAGGAAGTTTTATAATTGGCCCCAGGGTTGAGGTTCATACATCAGAGAATAATTAAATTTCATTGTTAAAATATGTAACAGGCCCCAAGCCACTAAATTAATTAACTTTAGGAACATTATTGAGCTAGAATTCATAATCAAATAGACAGACGGTATTTTAAAAGCCTCTTTAGGCATGAAGTTTAGTTTTATTTTTGAGGAATTTGATGATTTAAAGATTGGCCAGCATTTATAACTAGCTTGTTGATATTCTGACAGTAGTGACTTATTCTTCGTTTTGTTAAATATCAGCCACAGCTCTACTCTAAGGATATATTTTCTTGATATTATTAAGCTTATTTAATAAGTTTCAACATACTGTATAAAACAACAACACACCTTTCAAAGCTCATATCCTTCTAAATTATACATGGAACCATACAATTCTAAACACCCTCTGAACAGAGACAAGAAATCTTCTATTTGACCTTTAATAGAAAATGCATTGTTCCATGTATATGAGGAAAGCTTTATATTTTTAATGACATTGTTAAACACTGTTTTAGTGATAGGTTGTAATTCTGATTAGACCCATGTGAAGACATCATATTTCAGAGTGCTAAATTTTAACATTAATGTTATTTAGCTCTGAGAAGATTCAGTTTCACTTGAGATTTAAAGTCAAAGATTGTCAAGTAAAATTAGCTAAGCCATGTGATTTCTGAAGTCAGCAGTCAGAAAAGAGAAGTCTAAATTTTTTCAGAGTTCCTAAAAAATATTGATTTTGCCTTTATTTTTAGTATAAATATTTTTGTTGATACTGCAAGGAGAGGACAGAAATAAGAATATTGTTTTCCAAAAAAGGGATGAAATAATATTCTCCTTTTCTGATATTTTGATGAAAACAGAACAAAACAAAAAAGTAGCAAACAAGCCCCCATCTTCTAAATATAGTGAAATTTATGAGATATTTTCTTGTTTTCTTTCAATTTGCCTATATTCACATTAACAACTTCAAGAATAGGACTCAAGAGTTCTTCTATCAGTCAAAGTAGGGAAGATCTAATAATGGTCCTATCAATTAAATGTTTAAATGCTGAAGATCATGGTATGAAATCTATGTTTCTGAGTAACGCACATTGTCAATAGAAGAGAGAAGAATTCAGAAAGGAAGAAAAGGGGATGATTATCCATATAATAAGAAAGTCAGGTTTCACTGAGTTGCTGGTTACTTAGATGAACATTCACATCTTATAATGCAAAAGCTGAATATATGTCCTTGAAGGAATTAACAATTTATATTTTTAACAGGAGTATTGTCCATCATATTTTCTTCATATCACTCATGTTGTGTATCTTCAGTAATTTAAAATAAAAATATTTAGAATAAAGTCCTCATAGTATCATAGACTTGTGTAATGGTTTGGGTTGCAAGAGACCTTAAAGATTATTTAATTCCACGCTGACATGGGCAGGGACAACTTCATGTAGACCAGGTTGCTCAAAGCCCCACCAACCTGGCCTTGAACACTTGCAGGGATGGGGCATACACAGCTTCTCTGGGCAACCTGTTCCTGTGCCTCACCACCCTCTGATTAAAGAATTTCTTCCTTAAATATGTTTCAATTAAATTTTGAACACACACAGTTTTTACAGGTTTCAAAAATGAACTGATCTTTCTGTTTCTCATTTGGAAATCAGGGGTAACCACATGGAAATCAGAACAGTAAAACATTCACATTCAAAAACCAGTGCAAGTAACAAAATAAAGATATTATAGTCAGACAAAAGTATAGGCTGAAAATCCTGAGCTAGAAGCAGTATATTTCTGTAATCATGGAACCTAACAGATACAAAAATAAAAGACCACATTCAGAAAGAAACTTCAGATCCTGGTTATGGATTTGAAATGCTTTTTGATTTTGTAAAAAAAAAAAAAAAAAGAGCCTGAAAATGGAAGTGTGGAATATTGGAATATCTGCCAGGCAGAAAAAAGAGAAGAGCTTAAAAAGACAACTATGAGCTGGTTTGCCAAGTCATTAAACAGCAACTTTTAACCCCCTTCCTTCTAAACCATGTACACACAAAAAGTATTTCAGAAACAGACTTCAGAATTGACTCAAGTTCAAAGAAGCTCCTGGGAACAGCTCTTCCCAAGCACCTCACTTCTTCAAAGTGCTAATGAGGTAGAAAGAAGAATTTACAAAGCAATTACTATGTCCAAGCGATCAAGTATGGCAAATTCCAAGCTGTAGGATATGTTGAAAACAAAAAAATAGAAATAATTAAAAAAAAAAAAAAAAACAGTGTGTAAGAGAAAAAAGAAATGAGTAGAGATAAATATAGGAGGGAAGGAAAGATAATTATAGCAGGCATTCTACTCTATATTAATATGTATCCATAGATAATGAATACAAAAAGAAGGGCATAACCAAGCTGACCAACGCAATACCTATGATGGAGAATGGCATGAGAAAAGTGCAAGGAAACTACAATCCTGTAAAATTAACCTCAGTCCCAGGAAAGGTTATGGCAAAGATTGTCCTGGGTGCTGTTGAAAGGCAGTTAAAGAACAAAGCTACGATCAGGCATAGTCAACATGGGTTCATCAAGGGTAAGTCCTGTCTTAGTAATTTGATCTCCTTCTACAATAAGGTCACTTGGTGGATAAAGGGAAGACCATGGACCATCCCTCACAGCATCCTTCTAGATAAATGTTCCAACTGGGAGATAAACAGGTTCACGTTATGCTGGTTGATGAACTGGCTCAACAGTAGAGCTCAAAAGGTTGTAGTGAACGGGGCTATATCTGATGGGCAGCCGGTCACCAGCGGTGTTCCCCAGGGCTCAATTCTGTGTCCAGTCCTGTTCAATGTTTTTATCAATGATCTGGATGCAGGAATGGAGTGCATCCTCGGCAAGTTTGCTGATGATCCTGAACTGGGAGGTGCTGTTGACTCCTGGAGGGGTGAGAGATCTTGCAAAGAGTTCTGCATAGATTGGAGCACTGGGCGATTACTGATGTCATGAAGTTCCACAAAGGAAAATGCCAGGTTCTGCACCTGGGATGGAGTAGCACCAGCCACCTGCACAGACAGGGAGACAAGTGTCTGGAGAACAGCTCTCCAGAAAGGGATCTGGGGTGCTGGTAGACAGCAGGCTCAACATGAGCCAGCAGTGTGCCCTGGTAACCAGGAGGGCAAACTGCATTTTGGGATGCATTAAACACAGCATAGCTATCTGGCAAAAAGGGGTGATTCTCCCACCATATTCAATACTAGTGCAACCTCACCTTGAATATTGCGTGTGGTTCTGGGCTCCACATTATAGGAAGGATGTTAAAATCCTTGAAAGCACCCAGAAGAGGGCAACAGAACTGGTAAAATGGCTGAAAGGCGTGTCCTGTGAGGAGAGGCTGAGCGTTGTCCAGTTGTGAGAAAAGAAAGCTGAGAGGTGACCTCATTGCTCTCTGCAACTCCCTGAAGAGGGTTAGTGGAGAGGGAGGTGGCAGTCTCTGCTCGCTGGTCATCTATGACAGGACACATGGGAACAAAGCTGCTCCAGGAGAGGTTCAGACTGACCATTAGGAAACCTTTCTTTACCATACATGAGGAGGTTGGTCAAAAAATGAACTGTCTTCCTAGGGAGGTGGTTGATGCCCCATGCCTGTCAGCGTTCAACAGGCATTTGGACAATGCCCTCAATAACATGCTTTAACTTTTTGTTAGTCCTGAAGTGGTCAAGCAGTTGGACCTGATGATTTTAGAAGGTTTCTTCCAACTGAAGACACTCCTCTTCTCTTCTCTTCTCTTCTCTCTCTTCTCTTCTCTTCTCTTCTCTTCTCTTCTCTTCTCTTCTCTTCTCTTCTCTTCTCTTCTCTTCTCTTCTCTTCTCTTCTCTTCTCTTCTCTTCTCTTCTCTTCTCTTCTCTTCTCTTCTCTTCTCTCTTCTCTTCTCTTCTCTTCTCTTCTCTTCTCTTCTCTTCTCTTCTCTTCTCTTCTCTTCTCTTCTCTTTCTCTTCTCTTCTTTCTCTTCTCTTCTCTTCTCTTCTCTTCTCTTCTCTTCTCTTCTCTTCTCATTCTCTTCCTCTTCTCTTCTCTTCTCTTCTCTTCTCTTCTCTTCTCTTCTCTTCTCTTCTCTTCTCTTCTCTTCTCTTCTCTTCTCTTCTCTTCTCTTCTCTTCTCTTCTCTTTTCGCTTCGCTCATCTTGGAGGACAGACATCTTCATGAGGAGTGCCCCGATCCCCACCCCCCCTTCTCTTTTCCCACTTTTTATTGCTGTGTGACATCACATGCTGTGGAATAACCCTTTGGTCAGTTTAGGTCAGCTGCCCCGGTGATGTCCCCTCCCCACTTTTTCACCCTCAGTCTACTGGCTTTGGGGGGTTTGTAGGGAGTCTGAATGCTGTGCCAGCATTGTTCAGCGATAGACAAAACAATGGTGATATCAATGCTGTTATAGCTACAGGTGCAGTGTACAGCACTACAGAGGGCTGCTGTAGGGAAAATTAACTCCATCCCAGCCAGACCCAGTACAGCTCAAAGTGAAAAGTAAACCTACAAATACTAGTATATATATTATGTATACTGTTGTATACATAATATACTGTTATAGGTTGACTATACATATATTATGTATATGTATAGTCAACTATACTGTTGACTTCTCTGAAGATCTGAACTTACAATCAAGAGCTAGAGAATTTGGCTCTTCTCTGTCCCTAAGTGTGTCTATAACTGGAGTCAAGAATATTTGCATTGTCCAGGGTACCCTTCAGGGAGAAGGTCATCTTCACTGCTGGGAGCAGTGTAGTTGAAGAACTGCTGTTATCACAAGATAAAAGCTTTTAAAAAATGAAGTAAGGCTATCAGCTTCTTCGGGTGTTTTGTATTTTATTTGTCCTAACATTTTGGAAGAAGCAAGGCACAATTTTTCGCTTTGTTTTTGGGGGCTGCAATGTGGTGTGTATATGTTGTTTGCTATTTTTTCATGCTGCCCAGAACAATTTTTGTAGCTGTTATTTTTGCTACATTTAGCACAGCCAGTTCCCTTTCTTCATGGAAATGTCAGTAGTGCAGTTATCGTTTTCTTCCAGTGTGTCAGTGTGTCAGCTTCTATAAGTAACTGCTGTCCTCTGCTCTTCACAGAGGAGTGAGCTCTACTAGAAGAGCTAGTACAAGACAACAGTTGCTATCCTTCCCCATCTCTTCCATCTCTTAGTTACATTATGATTATTTTATGTTAATGTATATAACTTTATTAGCATTTTATTTTACCATGTAGCCTCTTAAATGTGTCAAAAGAGCAGCATCTCCTACTTTGGGAACTGAAGGTTAAAAGACACACTGTTTGCAAACGATACAGTGCCAGAGTGAGACTTGTGAAAATGAAAGCAGGAAAGAATCCGGCTACTGAAAGTAACTTTTTATTTCTATTTTTTTAATAGCAAAAACAAAACCTCTCCAGAAGATGGCCTTAAATGGACAAGACATAAGATAGCTGACCATTTATCTTCTGAAACACTATATTTCCATTGTGTTTTCTGAATTAACCATTAAGCAAGTTTTTATTCCTCTTACAAATGAGGCTGTTGGTTATATTATGTTTCTCCCACCTTTGGAAGGTCAGTGTGTTGTGTTTAGGTATTTCCTAGCTGGGGTGTACCAGGTAAGAGGTAGTTTGGAGGAAGGCTGTAGACCAGAGGAGGGAATGGAGACAAGGCATAGCTGAACTGTTCTGTGTAGCACATTCAGTTGTGAGTATTTTATCTGATTTTTTTTTCATTTGATGGTGTTCATCCAAAATATATATATATATATATTTCCTATGGAATCTAGTTTAAGAAAATACCTATAAACCTAACAACTTATATTCAGTATAAACTTATGTTTCATGCAGCTTGGTTACCTAGAATACTTCTGATGACTGTTACATATAGGACAGTTGTCCCAGCCTTCTAGTCTTTTTGCTTTGGATGAAACAGTGCTGTCCACCTTTCAATAGGAGGTCCAAACATAAAACAAAAAGATCAGAGTGTCAGTCAATTACTTGGGGACTATTTTATACCTCTGTTCACTTAGGTCTTTATTTCTTTTCTCAGAAAACAGTGGGTTCCCTTCCTGAGTAGTCTGTCATGAAGACTGAAATCTGTTCTTCTTTGGTTTGTATTTCTGTGAAGAACACAGTTTGAGGGATTGGTAGAGAAACTTCTTACCTAGGTATGAGTTTCTGCTCTTTGCTATGCATTTGGCTGTAGTTTGCAGTTATTTCCTTATATAATCATTTTTCTCTGAAATGTCCGAATGTATAAAAGCAAATGAAACAAAGTAACATGAATCCTTTTGGAACTTTGTTAGTTTGTGAAGGACTAAAGAAAATGTTTTTTTTTTTTTTTCCAATGGATAAATATATACACCCAGCTGTATCCAGTAAACAATATTGAAACACCAAGAGTTTGATTAATCAGAAGTTTGACGGATCCTGCTTTGTCCCCAAACAGAGACCCTTTCTGAAGTCAAGCTAGCAATATCTGTATGTGCTTACTTGCCTGCTGAACTTCTGTTCCAGAATAGAATATTCTGGAACTTCTGTTCCAGAATAGTAGAAATTATTAGCCATATGATTTTGTGGTGCAGCAAGAAAGAATTCTGGGTCTTCTTGGTCTTCTACCACAATGAACTGTGCAAAGTTCAAAGGAACTGAAAGTTTGAATGGCTCTGTAGCACAGAAACATCATATATTTTGAAGTGAAATAACTAGCAAAAGAACTTATCATTTTTTTATTTTATTTTATTTTATTTTATTTTATTTTATTTTATTTTATTTTATTTTATTTTATTTTATTTTATTTTATTTCACTGCAGGCATGGATTTACTGGGAAACTGTAATTTATTTATTTTTCCATGGCATTGTAGGGAATTAATATGCTGCCTACCACCATGGTTGAAAAATCTAATTAGCTGTCAAAAATAAAAATTTTCCTCAACTGTAATTATTTATGAAATTAAATGCAAACAAGCATCTACATGGATTGAAAACAAGCAACAAAGTCCCATTTAAGCCTTCAGGAAAGGGTGAATCCTGAAAGGTATACCTGTGCTGATCCAGCTCTCTCTGAAGACATGCAGTTAATTCCATGTGAAAGTTAAAATAAGTTTAAGATATATATGTTTCCCTAAGAGAATTCTCAGCAGTATGTTTCTGTCAAAAGGAAGAATGGAGTTAAAAAGTAGACAGAATTTTTTTTTGCTGTATTTCAGAAAATTCAGCTGATAAATCCTGCCTTGAGAACATGAGATGGGATTTTTCTCATTTGGTGTCTTCAAGAGAAAAGTTTGCTAAGCCTTTGGAGCTGCAAGCACCTAGCTCTTCACCTGTACTGTTTAGCAAAATAAAGGTCAAATAATGCACATCAACATAAAAAAAAAAATAAATGTTTCTTTGCCAAAAATACCCACATTTCTCATATAATTTGGTCAGAACTGAACAAAACTAGGTCAGGCTATGGTTGTTACCTTCAGATGAGCGCACAGCAAAGCTGAAGAATAGAAATTAGGTTTTAATGAAAAAGAGATAATTCCACAAGATTTCAGTCTTTACATGTTTGAATTGTACTATAGTGATAAATATTCTTTTATCTCAAAAAATATGCAGAGCATTTAGAAAAATAGAATCTGTAGTTCACAAAAATAATTGATGCTAGAAGTTGTCAGTGAAGAGGTGGCTGACCTGCTGTACACCTTGCTTTGCTTAGCAACAACCCTTAGCAACAACAGATTATTAGCACATATCATCAAATAGGAGAGAATCATGGATAACAAAATGCTAATAGTTTTTTGTATCAAATGGGAGGTGGAAATGAACCTTCAAGACTTTTTTTTTTTTTTGCTATTGTTTGGATAAAGTCACTATTTGCCTAGAGTTGTCTTTTTCATTAAATATTTAACTATTTTTAAATGTAAATTTTTGGTTTTGGCTTCTCATGTTCACACATTGTGTCAATAATTTATACTTAAATTCTCCTAAGATTCTATATTTGTTTCTTATGACCATGAAATTCCCTCCTATGGTCCTCTACAGTCATTACTTTGTATATAAAGTTAAGTCATACTGATTTTATTTGAGACCCTTGAATATCTGAATCTGAAAATTCAATTATATACTCCAATTTCTATTTGTTCTCACAAATTTAATGCCAGGCATCTTCTCCCTACGTGCAGGAGGTACAGAGGTTTTACCAGTCTTCATTAAAGAAAAAAAAAAAAAAAAAACTTGTCATCGTGAAAAAAAATATTTTTTTAATACTGTTAGAAGACATCATGAGATTCCCTTTTGCTCAAAGATTACAAAATAAGAACTGCAGGCAAAAAGCAGTCTGATAGGATTTTCCTGAGTAGGCTTGGGCTGTTGCTGTAGATCAGTGACCCTGAGTGGAAGCAGAGTTGTGTGACTTGACTCCATCAAGGGAAAATGCATCGGGGTTCATGGCAGACGAGAATGTATTTAGTACAGAGAGAGTGTATCAGCTAACCTTGAAATGGAAGCAGTCAAATCCAAGACTGGACACTCTGATCTCCTCTAGGGTCTAACAGAATTTCTCAAGTGCCACATTTAGCTTTTCTGGAGTACTGATGCTCTTTAACTGTTTTGTAAAAATGGAATCTGTCTGCTGTGCTACATGTGAGGTGCCTCAGTTTGCTTCATTTCTATAATAAAATACATTTTTTGAAACTCAATACAGTTTCTTTTTGTTTTGAAGAAAAATCCTCTACATTGTTTGAAAATATATATCAGGAAGGAATAATACTTATGCTTAATTCACAAGGCTTTTTTTTTTTTCTTCTATATAGTAATTAATGGACACACAAGTCATGCCAATATAGTCTGCAGTATTCTTTAGTAATGTAAAAATCTCTTGAATTTTTGGAGAAATTTTAGGTATTGAATGATCTACTGTGCTTCTCTAGTACATAACAAACAAACAAAATAAAACCCCACCTTTATTAGTTTCCATAACTATATTTTATTGCAGGAACAACAGTTGTGTTGTATTCAAATGTGATTAATACAGTTGAATACATATATAATATAACAAGTTATTTGCTGTACAGCAAGCAAGAGAAAAAAAATAAATAAGAATTTTGTCCCATGGCTTTAATACTCTAATACTCATTAAACAATGGTACAAGTAATAACAAACATGATCTTCTGGAGAACCCAGCCTGTCTGTTGCACAGCCACAAATTGCTCTGTTGCATCTAGCATGTGTTTTTTAAGTAGCTGTGTTGTGCTCCCACATGAAAAATACTGGTATATTTCAGTTTCCCTGGGCCTGACTGGGACATACATACCTTGGCAGCCCTTCAGTGTTCAGGTTGTGAATGTTGCTGCTTAACTGAAATGGAAGCTTTCTTCTGCAAGAACCAAGGACTAATTCTCAGCTCATTAACTTATACATGAAAATTAGACTGTCTAGTCTCGCTTTTTGGACACTGTGGCTTTCTATCACTAGTCAGAGATGCTTGATGGCCATGGTAAATGACTGCACAGACCTTGTAGAATAAAACTCTGAAATTATCATTTTGCTCTTTAGCTGGAACAAGATAATAGATGAAGTAAAAACAAAAAAAAAAAAAAAAAGAATTAAAAAAAGAAAGAGAGAGAGGGAGCGAAAGAAAGCTATATCTGTGTTTGAATGTTCCCATAATGTTTCTGTAACTCTGGTAATTTCATACGGGATTTTCTCAACATTCCAGTGAACTGGACCTCTCCATGAACACTTCTTCTTACCCTCCCTCTTGCACAATCACTGTCCTACTAGCTGTTGCACAAATCCTCTCTCCATCCAGCCTTTTCCCTTTGAACTGTTGAGTTTCCCCATTTCCATTATAGATATTCTTGATTTTCTTTAAAAATGAAATGCTACTCTTCAAACCTTTGAGAAGGGATTGGTGAGAAAAAGAAAAGCAAAAACTTGTTAGTATAAATCCATGCAATGATGTTATTATAAAAATATATCATCATAAAATTAAGGAACATACATGCCATATTGCATGTATAAGATAGTAGAATTAAGTTAGACATAGAACCTAAAGTGAAATTTGAGCTTTTGACACTATAATTTGACATTGATAATTTTAAAAGGACATTAGTTACATGCTAATGCACTACTCATCTTTCTTTTTTATACTTTTATGTTTCCTTTCAAAATGAAGAAAAATTGTGTATACTTACTTTTAGGGCTCAGGATCCTGGAAGGAAAGTATCCACACTCTATGCTTTATATCTTAATATCAAATCCTCCAAATTACCTTATTTTTTACCCTCCCATAACTCTCTTCATTAAAAATAAAGACACATAGTTTTGTTGTTGTTGTTGTTTTCAATTTTCTCTTTAACAGAGAAAATAAAGAAAACAGAAGAAAGATGCTAAATGCTAACAAGGCTCATGAGGACATTGTTTTTGTAATATATGTTCAAATTACTTTTTTTTTGTTTTGGTTACAACAATGTGCCTTTGCTACAAAGAAGGCTAATGGTGTCCTGGGCTGCATTAGGAGGAGTCTTGCCTCACAAACGAGGAAGAGTTTGTGAGGTCCCCTCTACTCAGCTTTAATGAGGCCATACCTGGCGTACTGTGTTTAGTTCTGGGCTTCCCAGTGCAAGAGAGACATGGAGCTAGTTGAGTCCAATGAAGAGCCACAAAGATGATAAAAGAATTGGAGCATATGAGGAAATGCAGAGAGCTGGGACTGCTCAGACCAGAGTAGAGAAGGCTCAGGGAGGATCTTATTAATGTATATAGATACTTGATGTGAGAGGGTGTGAGAAGAGAGAGAGACAGGTTATTTCAATTGGTTCCCAGTGGCAGAACAAGAGACAGTGAGCACAAACTGACACACAGAAGGTTCTGTTTGAACATCATAAACACCATTTCTTTACTGTATGTATAACTGAGCACTTGTACAGGTTGCCCAGAGAGGTGGCAAATCCCCATGCTTGAAAATATCCAAGAACCATCTGGACATGGTTCCGTGCAAGCAGCTGTAGATGGCCCTGCTTGAGCAGAGGATTATACCAGATGACCTCTGGAGGTCCATTCCTGCCTCAACCACTCTGATTCTGTGACTCCGTGAAACTATAAATCAGGATCAATTGGCAGTTACAGAGGCAAAACGAGTATTATCTGATATTGTTTGCAAGTTTTTTGATGCTTGCTTTACTTTATTGGGTTGTCAGATATAATCATTTTGAGTTTCCATCTGTGGCATCAATGCCACAAAAGTCTTTATAGTTGGTATAGTCTTGAATATTTTAAAATTCACTACTCCTCCAGAGAAACTAGGAAAAAAAAAAGTTTTCTAGAATATTATTCATTCTTCATGGAGTCAGTATTTTTCTAAGATAGGAAATGGTCTTAAAATTACTTGAAGTACCTCAACTGCTGTCATTTTATAATTAACAGTTTGCTATTTAATTAGCAGGTTTCAATGCATTTTATTAGTGAATTACTGATGAGTAAATATGAATAGCTTGTATTATTTTGTTGATAACATACACTTAGTGCATTGTTAATCTGATAAAATGTCTCTAGGGTACTGTGCTTATCTGTTCCAGCCCAAATGATTGCAGTTGTATTGCACAAAATGATCTTAGCTGGTTAAAGGCTCTGAGCACTGAGAATTGTACCTGGAAGCAGCATTGATAAATGTATAAGGAAGTAAAGGTCATGGTAGGTCAATGCCAAGGATTCTGCCCTGGGAGAACAGGCAAACACAGAGAAAAGTTGGACTTGCTTACCTTTCTTTCATATAACATCTACCACAAATATCTGGAACATAGAAGGATGACCTGGTACCTTATTAAATTTTTCTCAGCAACAGGATATCCTTATAACCTGGAAACTTTGAAAGACTGACCAGCTCTTGGGAAAAGCAGGCAGCCTGTTTCCTTCCTGAAATGACAGTTGGGTTACAGATCATGGGGCTTTCAACTCCAATAAAAACTCCAGTAAGAACAAAATCAAAACAAAACAAAACAAAAAACCACCACTGCTAAACTGTAGAAAATGTACGAAAATACAGGTCACCATGTGAGAACCGAACATTTCAATGCAGCTTCCTCCAGGAATTTCCATCAGGAAATGAGCATTTCATCTCATGAATGAGATTTCATCTTCCTCCAGTAAGAAAGGAATATTTCATACACCTTCTTAGGTTTAGAGATTCACTGATGATTCACTGATGTCTTTTGAACATTAGAAAAGCGTAAAATAGGCAAATTAAACAAACCACAGGCATGACTGATACTAGATATCTCTGGAGATATTCAAGGCCTGTCTGGACACCTACCTGGGCAGCCTGCTCTGAGAAACCTGCTTTGGCAGGGGGGTTGGACCCGATGATCTTTCTATGTCCCTTCCAACCCCTATAGTTCTGTGTGATTCTGTGTGATTCTGTAAATTGGGCTTAATAAAAAAATCCTTCGGTAAACTCAACTTTCATAACTGAGATACAAAGAAGTATTAGCTTAATTTTAGATGAATATATTCTACGAGAACATGACTGGTTACAGTGTTCAGCATTCATGATAAGGTAAAAGCACATCTTCATCAGGGATCTGAAGCACATCTAAGGTTAACAAAATGCTGACATACTTTTTGTTGCTAGTAACACTAAGGGCAAAGCCTCAACAGAGTTCAGCAAAGCCTTTAACTATATTTAACTTTAAACACCTTAGTTTTCCCTTTGCTTTCAAACCTTTTTCAGCTATATTGCAACAGACATCTTTAAGACATTTTAAGACCATCTCCTGCTCTATTCTGTGCTGGTGTGGCCTCACCTCGAGTACTGTGTGCAATCCTGGGCACCACAGTACAAAAAGGATGTAAAACTGTTGGATGTAAAACTCTACTTCTGGAGAGTGTCCAGAAGAGGGTAATGAAGATGGTGAAGGGCCTAGAGGGGAAGATGTATGAGGAGCGGTTGAGGTCGCTTGGCCTGTTCAGCCTGGAGAAGAGGAGGCTAAGGGAGGACCTTATCGCAGTCTACAGCTTCCTCAAAAGGGGAAGTGGTGGAGCAGGCACTGACCTATTCTCCTTAATCACCGGTGATAGAACCCTTGAGAATGGTGTCAAGCTGAGGCAGAGGAGGTTCAGGCTAGACATCAGGAAGAGGTTCTTCACTGAAAGCATGGTTGTACACTGGAACAGGCTCCCCAGGAAAGTAGTCACTGCACTGAGCCTGTCTGAATTTAAGTGTTTGGCCTGTGCACTTACTCACATGGTCTAAAATTTTGGGTAGACCTGTGTGGTGCCAGGAGCTGGACTTGATGATCCTTATGGGTCCCTTCCAACTAGGTATATTCTGTGATTCTGTGATTCTGTGACACTGGTATTCTCACAGCACCTTATTAAGTTTGTTTTAAAAATCTCTAAAATTAATCCATTTTCCTCCTAGCAAAGAAAAATTAGGATTATCATATCAGTTTATAGTGTGTCTGTGCTGATGTTAAGTGTAAAGTTTTTTTGATTGGTATTAAGCTTATGCTATGCTCATTTTGCTTTTTTTTTTTTTTTTTTTTTTTTTTTTTTTTGGTAAGGATAGCAAATTGATAAGCTTGTAATGAAAATACTTTCAACATCTTCCTTAAAGCTCAAGTAGCAATTGAGTTACATGAAGAGTCATATATTCATTTTGATAAGCAGCTTCCCTAGGTATTTTTTATATTGGTAGTCTCCAGCTGAGATAGGAAATCTCCAGTCATCCATATAGTGTACTAGATCCAGTAGTCCAAGGTGCTTAGATTTATTACAACTTATTCTTTACAGTACACTCTCTCAAACTCTGATATACTGGTTTTATCCTCAATGCATAAGAACATCCCATAAATACCCTATTGCTGCACAGTTCTCCCAAAGAAAACATATTTGGGAATCACTGCTTTCTAAATCTCCAGAGACAGTGTTTATGTACAGAGTGATAGTGATGAAAATCCAGTGAGAAGGAAGGTTTTATGGTGCACAAAACTTCTGAGGACAGGATTCTGTCAGGTGGCCAAGGTGTGCTGCCTCTTCATAGCCTCCATGCCTAGACTCTTGCGCTTAGTTGGGAAGAGGCATAAATGTTTTCTTGGATTTGTCTGCCTTGTCAAATATTCACATAAAGTAGAACATACTTTTAAAATCAATTGGCTACTAACTTTCCTTAAAGCAGCTAGAAATATCTCATTCTGAGAATATTTTTTTAGTTCCTGTATCTTTATATATTGAATGCTGAGTCTTTCTTGGACATCTGATTTTGTAACCTTAGCTTTTATGTAATACTGAGGTTAATTTAAACAATTCCTTTGGTAGTTTCTGTTGTCAGACTAGATATTCAACCCTCACTTATTAAATGATAGACTTGCTTCTCCTACATAAACTCCTTGGTTTTGTCCAGCATTTATGTTGCAACAGAGAGGCTGTTATCATGTCACAATATGGTATCCCACTGGCATTATCTCCTTACAAGAGTAAATATCTGTATAAATAGTTGTGGAGAAAAAAATATTTTGGGAGTATATGCATATTACCTCTGAGCACTGTGCTTAAGCTACCATACTGACATTTTTCACTTCTGCTCTTGCTGAATTTGAACTGCAGTTGCAAAAATTAATGGCTGCTTTTTTATTTTGTCCTTCAGTTTCAGCATCCTTTTTGCACAATGAGTTTCTGAGACATTCTATGGTTGTCAAAACATGTGCAAAATACTGAAATAGTAGTAAATATAAATTAACCATCTAGATAAATATAGGCCTTACTGGAGAACAATAAAAAGATGCAGACAATAGAAGGCAGGACTATTGAAACAACGTTTTCCATCATATCCCTTCAGTTCCAAAAATATCACTAAAAGGTACAATTGTTCTTGTCAATCACACCTTTGTCTCAATTTGACTAAAACCTTCCACCTACATTAGAAATCCATTAGCCATGCTGTTTTTATGACAGGTTCATTACTCCACGAGGCGGGATTTTTTTCCCCCTATTTATCAAATCATTCTTTAGACTCCATTTTTGTGTCTATTTTACATGGCAGCCTGAGACCACAGAGCTGCCTGTGTGCAATGATTTAGGGGAACTCAAACAGGACCAAACAAAATAGATGGTCACTGTGAATAATTCATGACATTTCTTCAATTTCTTCAGCATATATCCAAGAGGCAAGGCTACTGATGGTAGGAAATGTTTTTGATTATGAGGGCATTATGAAGATTTGAGATTGAAGTTAACAAAAAGAAATAAACTCAGACCCTGACAGATGAGTTGAAATGATTAAGTTATCAAAAAATAATTATGTTCCTGAATACAGGGTGAGATATTGTCTCAAACTATTATTGAATGATGGAAGTTTGTACTAACTGGTGACTGTGGGCATCCAGTCTTGGGAATTTTAAACTGAAAAGATTTTCAGAGATAATATTTCACTTTTAGAAAATTAGGTTTTATGGGGATTTCAAGTCTAAAACCATAGGCAACTTTTGAAACAAATTTGCCCTGATTTTGTTTTCATTTTCTAATGAAAAGTGACTGAAAAAAAAAATGTCTTTTAAGTTATTTTAGAATACAAGCTCCATTTAAAAAATGTCCTTAAGTACTTTTGAAAACTATGACCTTTGTACATTTCACAAGAAACAAAGAAAAAAAAAGAATGGAATTGACAGAATGTTTGAAAGACTAGCAAACTACATGTATATACTCTGAGAGGGAAAACCATTTTTTATCTGTTATGTTTTCAGCTTTTTGTATACATACATGGCTGTAGTTCAAGAAGAAATAGTGCATAAATTATGACCTATTTTTGATAGATTTTGAATAATATTAAAGGAAGGTAAATTTACCTTTCCAAAATGTCTGTGTTCATTAAAAAGTTTAAAAGTGCTGATAGTGAACTCAGCGAAGAGAAATATTAGTATGTGTTTTCTGCACTGAACAGAAAACTCTTAGCAATACATGTACAGATATAAATCTCAAATTAATAATTTGCCATAAAATTTTCAGAGCTGTACTGAAGATTCAAAAGGTCTGTCAATGACCTTTGTGTGGGTTGTTAAATAAATAACCAGACATGTAGATCCCAGTGCGCAGTGCCTGTCTACACAATAGACACACAGACTAGTTCAGTGGAAGGGCTTATGCTAGCTTACAACTGGTGCTGTGCAGTTACAGTGCTTATGGTCTCCAGCTGTCCTGTCTAGAGTATTCCACAGAATTGTGACATATGGGTTTACCAGATTGGCCAAGCTAACTCAGTAATTTCTGTGATCCTTTAAGGATGTGTCCCAGAAGTTTACTTGGCATTTGTCAGCTAATGCCTGACAATTAAACTACAATGTTTCCCATCAAAAAATATTGATCCTCGATAATGAATCTTGCTAGATTGTTTATTTGGGGGATTGAAACAAGAGAAACACAGTCTATCCATCAAACATAAAACATTAACAAAATAAAAATTCATTGCAACACTGGATTGAATTTGAAAAGTAATTCTTAATTAAAAAGTATCACTTGCAATGAACTCTCAATGTTGCATTTGCAATTTTCTAGCTTATAGTTTCTGAACAGTTAGAACATTGTTTCAAAATGATGTCATGGCTTAAATTAACCTATACTTTAAATAATCTGGGTGGTGGTAGTATTTTTGTTTAAAGAATTAGATTAGATAATTACAAATGAATAAACTATTTTGCTCTGCTAGGCAAATAAAGATTTCACTTCTACTGAAATTAAATGGAGCACTACAAATTCAGCTGTAACAAAATATTCATTTTTGTTGATTTCACAGCATCTCTGAAAATGTCATCTGAGCTAATATTTTCGTCTTCTCCTTTTCATACCAGTCACTGTACCTCCTGAAAACTACAGAAAGGAAAAGACTTGAAATTTGAAAAAATATTTAAAACTGAGTTTACAAGTCTTCTGAATGTGTTTTCAAAGATGATGAAAAAAAAATAAAAAAAAAAGTATATATATTTAATTAATTATTTTATTTATCTATTGAAGACCAGCAGTTAAATGGCAATAGAGAAGCTCTGGAAAGAACAGATTCTTTTCCATAGAAAGGTAGACTTCTAGATGTTGACTGGGAGAGCACTAATGCTCAAGTGGCTTTCCTTCAATATGGATGAAATATTTACCTAGTGAAGTAATGTGAGGAATAAATAATTTTATCAAAAGGAATGGAATAGAATGGAACGGAACGGAACATAATAGTTCTGCTGGAAGGGACCTACTATGGTGTTTTCATAGCAATGCGTGGCTAAGGTGCTAAGGTCTACCACACCACTCTCTCACTCCCCCTCTTCAGCAGAACAGGGGTGGAAAATATGAAGGGAAAAAAAAAAAAAAAAAAAAAAAACAGAAATTGCTCACTAATTACCATTATGGGCAAAATAGTCACAGCAATGAATGACAATTCATAACTGACTAGAGCAGAAACTAAAGGCAAACTAAAGACACCTTCTGTCTTCTGGCTCCTTTCTCTGAGTGGCACAAAGCAACAGGGAATTAGAGTTATGGTTAGTCTATACAGTTTTGAAATCTGCTGCTCCTCCATCATCACCCTTATTCCAATGTGGGGTCTGTCCCACAGCATGCAGTCCTTCCTGAAATTATCCATTGTGGGATTCCCACAGACTGTAGTTCTTCAAGAACTGCTCAAACAATGGTCCATACCACGGGGTCCATCTGTAAAGAGCAAACTACTCCAGCATGGATTCCGCACAGGCAGCAGCTCCCAACATACCACCCACTCCTGCCTGGGCTCCTCTTTCAGGTCCATCTGCTCTACCATGGGCTCCTCCACAGGCAGCAGCATGGAGATCTGCTCCACTGTAGTACCCCACAGGCTGCAGGGGGATTGTCTGCTCCAACATGGGCCTCTCCACAGGCCCCAGGGGAACTTCTGCTCTGGCACCTGAAACACCTCCTGTCTTTCTCCTGCACCGACTTTGGTGTCTGTGGGATTATTTCTCTGTAGATTTTATCACTTGTCACTCCCAGCTGCAGTCACTTTTTAAAATATGCTATCACAGAGGTGCAACCAGAATCTTTCATTGGCTCACCTTTGGCCAGTAGCAGGAACCTTTTGAAAGAAGCTGGGACTGGCTCTTATCTAACATGGGCTTCTGGATTCTTCTCACTGAGGCCACACCTGCAACCCTTTCTCTACCAAAACCTTGCCATGAAAGCCCAATGCAAAAGTATCATCAGGTCCAACTGCTTGACCACTTCAGGACTAACAAAAAGTTAAAGCATGTTATTGAGGGCATTGTCCAAATGCCTGTTGAACGCTGACAGGCATGGGGCATCAACCACCTCCCTAGGAAGACAGTTCCATTTTTTGACCAACCTCCTCATGTATGGTAAAGAAAGGTTTCCTAATGGTCAGTCTGAACCTCTCCTGGAGCAGCTTTGTTCCCATGTGTCCTGTCATAGATGACCAGCGAGCAGAGACTGCCACCTCCCTCTCCACTAACCCTCTTCAGGGAGTTGCAGAGAGCAATGAGGTCACCTCTCAGCTTTCTTTTCTCACAACTGGACAACGCTCAGCCTCTCCTCACAGGACACGCCTTTCAGCCATTTTACCAGTTCTGTTGCCCTCTTCTGGGTGCTTTCAAGGATTTTAACATCCTTCCTATAATGTGGAGCCCAGAACCACACGCAATATTCAAGGTGAGGTTGCACTAGTATTGAATATGGTGGGAGAATCACCCCTTTTTGCCAGATAGCTATGCTGTGTTTAATGCATCCCAAAATGCAGTTTGCCCTCCTGGTTACCAGGGCACACTGCTGGCTCATGTTGAGCCTGCTGTCTACCAGCACCCCCAGATCCCTTTCTGGAGAGCTGTTCTCCAGACACTTGTCTCCCTGTCTGTGCAGGTGGCTGGTGCTACTCCATCCCAGGTGCAGAACCTGGCATTTTCCTTTGTGGAACTTCATGACATCAGTAATCGCCCAGTGCTCCAATCTATGCAGAACTCTTTGCAAGATCTCTCACCCCTCCAGGGAGTCAACAGCACCTCCCAGTTCAGGATCATCAGCAAACTTGCCGAGGATGCACTCCATTCCTGCATCCAGATCATTGATAAAAACATTGAACAGGACTGGACACAGAATTGAGCCCTGGGGAACACCGCTGGTGACCGGCTGCCCATCAGATATAGCCCCGTTCACTACAACCTTTTGAGCTCTACTGTTGAGCCAGTTCATCAACCAGCATAACGTGAACCTGTTTATCTCCCAGTTGGAACATTTATCTAGAAGGATGCTGTGAGGGATGGTCCATGGTCTTCCCTTTATCCACCAAGTGACCTTATTGTAGAAGGAGATCAAATTACTAAGACAGGACTTACCCTTGATGAACCCATGTTGACTATGCCTGATCGTAGCTTTGTTCTTTAACTGCCTTTCAACAGCACCCAGGACAATCTTTGGACTAATAAAAATGAATAAACAAATAAAATTGCATGCCTAAAGTAAAATTCTTCCATATTCAATACTAGCAATGTATTTTCTTTCCTTTTTTAGGGGTAAAGTGTCTTAAAGAGTTTTAAAAGAATTTAGTTTAAAAATTACCAGCTGAATTTACATGCTACATTCCCACCTCCAAGTAGGCATTTTAGTCTGAATCTTGATGAAAATTAATTAATTTTAAATTTATAATACCATCAACGT
Organism: Anas acuta; assembly: GCF_963932015.1. NCBI lineage: Eukaryota > Metazoa > Chordata > Aves > Anseriformes > Anatidae > Anas > Anas acuta. The sequence continues at coordinate 98,825,194 of NC_088979.1, read as the reverse complement.
AACACTTTTCAAACACTTATATATGGCCTGTGAAAAGCTAGGATTCTGGACAACTCTTGCCTCATATAACAGTTTCACTGGCAAACCTGCCAGGCATCAGGGTTTGAATTTATTTTTCAAGGTTCTAATCTTTAAATTATCATTTGGATTTCTTCTTGAAATACATTTAATACTAAATCTTTTTAATTAAATATTTTTGTATTACTCCTTTCATATTTCATGAAGAAAAAAAAATAAATAATGACTGCATATTTAGTTCCAGTTGGGATTAAAATTCTCTACAAACTTGACCTTGTCATAAAACCAGTTTTCTGTACCTTGGATATATGTCTTGGCATAAGCATTAACCCAAACACATCAAGACAGATTTAAACTCCCAAAACATACGTGAAATTATTCCTAAAAATAGGTTCTATATACTTTATAAACTAAGATATAATTTAAATCATATTCCTCATACATGCATTCCTATTCAGTTCTTTCAACAAGGAACAACTAGAAATAAATTCCTGTCAAGGCAATCAGACCTAATTCTAAACAGCACATCACTTTGTCCTCTCAAACTATTTAAATTTTAGTCCCTTGCATTTTTCTCATTATATCATAAAGAATTAATATGCAATGAATTCTGCTTGAGAATATCTCTTTACAATTCAAAGTATATTGCCTAAATTGTAGTCTATTATCATATTTGTCCTTTCAAATACATTAACATTTACTGTGTTGCATGGATAGTTTTCTCTATTTTGTATTATATGGTACTTCCAAACCACACAAAATTGTGATGGTGGTATTGTAATATATGGGCAGAACCAAGTGTTTAATGTTTATCTGTACCACTGCAGTTGGAAAAAAATATATTCTACTGCAATCCATAATATGAGTCTCACAAATGTAATATTTCCCCTTAAACTACTCATTTGATAGGCACAAGTAAAGCAACCTAGTTTCCTTCATTTTCCTACATTAATTAAGAGAGAGATTAGACACAAAAGGAAACTAACAACAAAAAGTAAAAACGTTTATTTCTAAGCCCTGAGTTTAATAAGTCAATATCTAAATTACAGAAGATGTGTATAATGGCCTATTGGTATAGCCCGTGACATAAACAGAGAGGAACATTTGAGAAGTTACTTATATTGTGCTAAAAACTGCAATAATGTATTTCATTTTTTGTAATATCAATTATAAACGGACTTCAAAGTAACACACTTAAAGTTCTCTTTAATTTAGGATATATGCAGACTCTCACAAAAGTGTTTTTTTACAATATGTCAGAAAGCGAAAATAGACAAATCAATACCACCATCACCATTTTGTGGGAAAAAAGAAAAAAAAAAAAAAGTATCAAACAGTGCTTATAAGTATATCGAGGTTTAGCCCAGCTGGCAGCTAAACACCACACACACACAGCCGTTCACACACCCTCCCCCCTCCCTCTCTGGGACGGGGGAGAGAAATGGAAAGTGAAGCCCGTGAGTTGAGATAAAGACAGTTTAATAAGACAGAAAAATAATAATAACAATAATAATAATAGTACAATGATGGTAATAGTACTACTAATAATAATGTGTACAAACAAGTGATGCACAATGCAATTGCTCACCACCCACTGACCGATGCCCAGCCTAACCCCGAGCAGTCCGGCCCCCTCCCCCGGCTAGCCACCCCTATATAGTGTTTAGCATGACGTCAGATGGTATGGAATACCCCTTTGGCTAGTTTGGGTCACCTGTTCTGGGTCTGTCCCCTCCCAGCTCTTGCTGCACCCTCAGCCTGCCCGTTGGCAGGACAGAGTGAGAAGCTGAAACGTCCTTGTCTTGGTGTAAGCACTGCTCTGCAACAATTAAAACATCGGGGTGTTATCACCACTCTTCTCATCCTAAGCCAAAACACAGCATTCTACCAGAAAATTAATTCTGTTCTAAATGAAACCGGGACAAAGTATTTAGCAATGTACATTAAACTGTAAGTCCTATTATCAGTTTCATGTGGGCAGACATTCTGAATGCATGAAGCCAATTTTTTTATGATTTACAGATGACATAATTAGGCCTCTTTGTATAATAGGTTAACTGGAATAAGAATACTTATACAGATAAAAATACTCGATGAAAGCAGTTTTAGTTCATATATGGTAATGACAACATGTTCCATAGTTTGTGGTATGCTGTGGTGTCTGAACTAAAACCCATCAGAGTCAATTAGACTGCTTAAGGTATTCAAAGTTAAAGATATTTTGAAGTGCTTGGTTGAAATTATGAGCTGAAAGAAAAAAATTATATATACCTTTTGAGGTAACAACATCTTACAGAAAATTGTTCAGATTCAAATTCTAAGAAACTGCTCATTTTAGTAAGGAAATATGTTCTGTAATAACAGAAATTATCATTCTCACTGAGAATGTGGTTACACTCAATTATTGAGAAAATGATATAATCACTTAGATTGGAAAAAACCTCTAAGATCATCTAGTCCAACAGAAGACAGAATTTGAAAACCTGTGTTTATGTATGCACATATTTATGTCTACAGAGTGTGATGAGTACAAGCATCCTGTGGTGGGTTAAACTTGGCTGACAGTCATACTCTCACCCAGATGCCCCCTCCCTCCTGCCACCCTGCCTCCTCAGCAGGGTGGAGGACGTAGAGGGGAGAAAACCAGGAAAGAGGGAATGAAGAAGTTTGCAGGTCAAGATAAAAACATGCAAATTACTTGTCAATTACCATCACAGACAAAACAGACTCAACTTGGGGAAAATTAACTTAATTTATTGCAAATTATTAATATTCAGGAATTGAGAGTATATATACATACATACATATATATATATATGTATGTAAACTTAAAACACTTTTCCTACCACTTTCACAGGCTTCTTTACTCCAGACTCCACTACTCCTTCCTGGCATAGCACAGTGTGGATGGCATGTGGGAGAGGGTTATGATCAGTTAGTAGTGGTTTCTCTGCTGCTCCTTCCTCCTCACACTTTTCCACTGCTCCAGCATGGGCTCCCCACAGGATGCAGCCCCTTCAGGGCTTATCAGCTTGCCCTGGCATGGGTCCTCCATCCACTCTGGTGCTGTGGCTCAACTCTTGCTGCTCTGATTGTGGTGTTCCTCTGTTGCTTCTCTCTCTTTTTGTCCCTTCTCCTCCTCTTTCTGTCCATCACTTTCCATCCCCTCCTCCTCAGGTTGTCCCCAAGGTGCCACCATCTTGGCTGCGGGGCTCGGCCATGCCCTGAAGTTGGAGCCAGCTAGGGCTGGCTGAGGCTGACACAGGGCAGCTCTGGCATTGCTTCACTGAGGCATCCCCCAGCAGAACCTGTGCATACCAGCACACAAGTATGGAAATAGTATATGTGCATCTATCCACTCTCTTTTGACATACATTTGTATATAGATATCATCTGTTTTTCATATATGCAAGGAAAATAGAGAAGGGAAAAGAATCAGCATAAAATGCATTCACCAGGAGACATTTCATTCTACAGAAATGCATACACAGAGTAATTTACAACTTGGAAACATAATCATGAAAAAGACAGATGTATATTCATTGAATTCATTCCATTTCATAGCCTGATCAGTGACATATGTGAGTTAAACTGACAAGATTTTACGTTTTTATATTCTGACTGTATCCTACATATTTGTATACAGCAACAGTTTAGATGCCATGGCAGGAAGGTTCCAGTTCATTTTTAAACAGACACTTCTAGTAAAGGTTTATTTTGTATATAAACAAGGTGTGAAATTAAGAGTTTTGTTGAAAGAGATTACTTCAGATGATTACCCTTATGAATTTTCTTTTTCACAGAACATATTTCATTCCACTCAAAGTCAGAACAAAGCGAAAATGTCCTACCAAAATGTCTCACTGGTATTTTGCACTTTATGAACTGTCAGTATGATATAATGTAAAATCAGAAACACATATATAACTATATCACAATCCAGTGGAATGGAAAATCTGCAGAGAAAGCACTAGAAAGAAATTAGGGAGAATGACATAAAATATAAAATTGAATGAAGGATGTTACTGGTAATTTGTGCTGTTGACCAAAGCCTATTTCTGTTCCAACTAACTTGCTCGCCCTAAAATAAAAAGAAAGCTTGTTAAAGATAATAATTTCTGACCCCTACAGCCCAATGCTGGACAGAAAGGACTGGTGATAAACAGGCTGTTTAAGGTCTCCTGGAAGTAAAAGATCTAACATTGCTCTGACAGCACAGAACTAGAAAGCTGCCCCTCTCACTACATGATGACTTCTTGTGGCCCAAGGACTTACCACCTGGTGAAAAGACATAAAAGCCAGCTGCTGGAGTACAATTTCTCTCCTCATGCTTTTATAGGGGCTGGGCTTGGGACAGCTAAATGTGTTGGCAAAGTGTTGCTATTCCTTTTCTAGAGGATGGCTCTAGCTCATATACTTCATATGCTGCTTTAAACTCTGCCAAGCTCCAAGGTCACCGTAACACTGGCCCTATAATCTGTGAGTCATAACTCACTCCTCCACAGTCCTGCTCTGTTGCACCCAACAGATACCAGGTGAAGTAAAAAATCTGTCCTCGTTTTTAGGAAGCATAATCTTCATGTCATTAAGTAGAAAGATCTCCTGAAATATGATAACATTTTCATTCTTATGACAAAGTTAAACATACTCCCTTACAATCCCCTGAAATAAGAGTTTATATAGCTTCCTTTCCGACAAAAAGATCTTTTCCTTTCTCCTTTCCATCTGTACAGCCTCAAATGACCTTTAATAACTCAGTAGACAGATAAAAATAATATTAATTCTTTTTGTTAGTAGTAAGATTTATTATTCTAGACTATAAGACAAAATATGTGCTCATTTGTCTTCAGCCATCATTCTCTTCTAACCATACATTTCCCTATGGGAAAGAACACAAAGCCAGACGGAAAGACCGAATATGTTTACAAGATAAGAGAATGTGAATGACATTTAGCCAGGTCACGATCATTTATGCTGATGTAAACTTGGATTAATTCCATGATAATGTTCTTCATAGGGGTGCCACCAGTGTGGAACTCTAGCTGAGCAAAAACTACCAAAGGAGGGCAGGGAGGTACTGTGGCAGGACACATCTGGAGACTTTAGGTTAATAATGGGGTGGGGAGGGAGGGAGAGAATGGACATTTAAACAAATTGTTTTCAGGATATTTCTATGCTTCCTTTTGTTCCTGAGAAATAAATATCAATCTGTTATTAAATAACGAAGATATCACTTTCTGTGGGAATTTGGATCTGACTCATTGCAAGGGCTAAAATAGATATTTTAGTTTGTGAATGATCCTAGCTAAATTTGCCAACCAAAAGTAGATAGAAAATTTCAGATAAAATTTACAAAGAATCTCTAAACTTGTCATCATATTTGTCTGAGCTGAACTATTAAATTTATATTTTATAATGTAATTATAGTGTAAATATAATGTAATTATATATAAACAAATGTTAAATTAACTTATATCTTGAAGAAAACACCTTGTTTTTCACATCAAAACCTGATCATCAACCTGGCATCTGAGTTTCAACAGGCTTATATGATTAGATAGCAGTTGTAAGAGTAGAAGATTATTTTATTTTATTTTATTTTATTTTATTTTATTTTATTTTATTTTATTTTATTTTATTTTATTTTATTTTATTTGTCTGTGTAGAGCTACATGCAGAACAGAAATAATTTTTGAGAATTTCAATAAAAATTGAAATATAACAACTCTAGCTGATATTTCCTTTCAGTGCATTTCTTCCTGCCATATCACTCAAATTAAATATTTTTTTCTTCATACGTGTACAAATATGTGCATATATGTATATACAATATGTTTATAATGGAAGCAAAAAGGCAAATAAAAGAACTCTATCAAGATTTGTGCTGTCTGATTGTGTAGGGATGGGATAAGGAAAACCAGGACTCTTGAGCTTGGCAAGAGATGCAAGAAGAGATTCTATAGCTACTTTGACCTGAAAATAAAGGCCAAGGAGAGTGTACCCCCTCTGATGGATGAGAGGGGAGAACTGGTAACAACAGACATGGAGAAGGCTCAACAACTTTTTGCCTCAGTCTTCACTGATAGTCAGGCTTCCCACATCTTTTCTTTTCCTGAAACTGTGGATGAGGGTGGGGATACCAAAGTCCCACCCATTGTAAGTGAAGAGCAGGTTTGAGACCACCTGATGAAACAGAACAGTTACATATTTGGGACCTGATGATATGCACCCCAAGGTCCTGAGGAAGCTGGGTAATGTAGTTGCCAAGCCTCTCCATCACATTTGAAAAGTCATGGCAGTCAAGTGAAGTCCCTGGTGACCAGAAAAAGGGAAACATCACTCCCATTTTCAAAAAGGGTAGAAAGGAGAGCCTGGGGAACTACAGAACGGTGAGCTTCCCCTCTGTGCTTGGAAAGATCATGGAAAAGCTCGTTCTGGAATCAATGTCAAGGCACGTGCAAGACAAAAAGGTGATCTGAGACAGTCAGCATGGCTTCACGAAGTGCAAATCGTCCTAAACAATCTGGTGATAGGACAAGGGGGAATAGTTTTTAACCAGAAGAGAGGAGATTTAGATTAGAGGTAAGGAGGAAATGTTTCACTCAGGGGGTGGTGAGGCATTGGAACGCATTGCCCAGAGAAGTTGTGAACACCCCATCCCTGGAGATGTTCAAGGCCATATTGGATGGGGCCTTGGCCAACCTGATCTAGTGGTTGGCATCTGTGGTGGGGGGGAGAAACTAGATGATCTGCAAGTTCCCTTCCAGCCCATACCATTCTATGATTCTATGATTTCAAACACCATTTAATTTGAAATTTGTAATAGTTTGCTATGTCATCTGCTATCTACTTTCACAGCATGTAAATGAATCTGTAACTGAAACTCAGATGTGTGATCTGAATAATTCCTAAGTAAACTAAAACATTCTGAAAAATAACACATTATTGCAGTATAATGAAAGATACTAACCCATGCTGCCAATAACAAAGCCACCCAAAGCAGCACACCTACTCATTAAGTTGTATTATCAATATGGTGCACAAATAAGGAAAATATAAAAGCATAGGTTTTAGTTGTATTTCTAGACTCAGGGCTAAGTCTTTTTCAAAGATTTTGTGGTATAAAGCAAACAAATATTTGTTATATTTCCAAATGTTGAAGTTGTGTGGGTTCCTTTCCAAATATAAATAGATAGATAGATAGATAGATAGATAGATAGATAGATAGATAGATGGATGAATTGACATTCTAGAAGTTCCTTGCAGTGCACAGCTTTAATCCACTAGCTAACCTAAACAGAGCTTTCCCTGGAGTAACCCATTGTCTGGATCAAAGAAAAGAAATTGCAAATGCTTCATGTGGTCTCTAGGTCACAGTCATACCTTGAAACTCTTTGAACCTTTTCTCTCTAACAGGGGAAAGCAGCAATGCTTCTTGGAGTTCTGGAGACAGCAATGCTTTTCTTTAAAGTCTGTATCTGGGTCACAAGACTTTTTGACTCCATTAAGAACCAACATGCAAGTAGGAAAACCACAGTAAATATTAGCTGACCATTTGAGTTTTACAAGCAAAAGGACCTTTTATACCTTTTATCATTTCTTTTCTTTTAGATTTCTTTCTTCAGCTTTAAAAATGCTGAAAACTAAATATGTTCTCCAGTATATAACAATCAGTACGGAAGCAACTGTATTGCAATGTAGAAGGTGAACAGCATGCACACATAAATATATGTACTTATAATGCATATTCTAGAACAAAAATTAGAATGAATCATGCAGAGAAGTCTACTGAAATGGTTAAAATGTATATTAAGTAACATTCTTAAATGTGTTCTACTTTCAGGAGTCCCTGTTGCATTTCAGGTACCTTCTCACTTTGTCAGTCAGCTGTCATGAACTGCTGATCTTTTAGCTAAGTACATCTCCTTAATTCCTTTTACCTGCATATGTTTCCTCTCTTGTCAGGACCTGGCATTTTTATAACCTTTTAGTTATTTCATAATAAAGACATACCATTTTGACCTTATAGCATTTTTTCAATTTTATAGAGCTGTTTTTTACTACATTTTCAAATTAATATTAAGGGAACTTATCTCTGGTACAGTGAATTATTCACCTGTTGGCTGAATAAGAAATTCAGGCTTCTAACGTTTACAGAATATCCCACTACATCAGATTTCTCAGGGTCTAACCTGGTCTTGAACACCTTCTGGGGTGGGGGATTCACAACTTCCTTGGGCAATCTGTTCCAGTGCCTCACTACCTCTTGAGTGAAAAATTTACTCCTAACTACTAATCTAAATCTCCCCTCTATTTAGTTTAAAACCATTCCCCCTTGTCCTGTCATTATCTACCTGGGTAAAGAGTCCTTTTTCATCCTTTTTGTAAGACCCTTTTAAGTATTGAAAGGTTGCAATGAGGTCACCCTCCAGGAGCCTTCTCTTCTGTAGGCTGAACAGCCCCAGCTCTCTCAGCCTGTCTTTGTAGGAGAGGTGCTTTGTGGCAGTCCTCTGGACCTGCTCTAACAGCTCCACATCATTCTTGTGCTGGGGGCTCCAGAACTGGACGCAGTACTCCAAGTGGGGCCTCACAAGGGCAGAGCAGAGTGGGACAATCACCTCCCTTGCCATGCTGTCCATGCCTCTCTTTTGATGCAGCCCAGCATGCAGTTGGCCTTCTGGGCTGCAAGCACACACTACCAACTCCTGCCAAGCTTTTCAGCTATCAGAACATCCAAGTCCTTCTCTGCAGGGCTGCTCTCAATGAACTCCTCTCCCAGTCTGTGCTCATGTCTAGGATTGCCGTGGCCAAGGTGCAAGCACCCTGCACTTGTACTTGTTGAACCTCATTATGTTCAGGTGGACCCACTTTTCAAGCCTGTCCAGGTCCCTTCAGATGGAATACCTTCCTTCTATCGTATCAACTGCACCACTCAGCTTGGTGTCATCTGCAAATTTGCTGAGGGTTCAGTCGATCCCACTGTCTACATCACTGAGGAAGATATTTAACAGTACCCGTCTGAGGACAGACCCCAGAGGTACATCAATTGTCACCAGCCTCCACTTGGACATAGATCCATTGATCACCACTCTCTAAGTGCAACCTTCAAGCCAATTCCTTATCCACTGAACAATCCACAATTCAAATTCATATCTTGCCATTTTGGAGACCAGGATGTCATGTGGGACTGTGTCAAAGGCCTTGCAGAAGTCCAGGTAGATTACATCGGTCGGTCTTCCTTTGTCAACTGATGCAGTCTCTCCATCGCAGAGAGCCACCAGATTGGTCAGGCCATTCTGGTTGTCTAAGATCACCTTTTTGTCTTGCACGTGCCTTGACATTGATTCCAGAATGAATTTTTCCATGATCTTTCCAAGCACAGAGGGGAGGCTCACCGTTCTGTAGTTCCCCAGGCTCTCCTTTCTACCCTTTTTAAAAATGGGAGTGATGTTTCCCTTTTTCTGGTCACCAGGGACTTCACTTGACTGCCATGACTTTTTAAATGTGATGGAGAGGCTTGGCAACTACATCAGCCAATTCCTTCAAGACCCTGGGATGCATGTCATCAGGCCCCATAGACTTGTATGTGTTTAGATTAATCAGGTGATCTCAAACCTGCACTTACAGTGGGTGGGACTTTGGTATCCCCACCCTCATCCACAGTTTCAGGAAAAGAAAAGATGTGGGAAGCCTGACTATCAGTGAAGACTGAGATAAAGTTGTTGAGTACCTCAGCCTACTCCATGTCTGTTGTTACCAGTTCTCCCCTCTCATCCATCAGAGGGGGTACACTCTCCTTGGCCTTTCTTTTCTGAGCAATGTATCTACAGAATCCCTTCCTGTTATTCTTTGCATCCCTTGCCAAGCTCAGTTCCATCTGTGCCTTGGCTTTCCTTATCCCATCCCTGCACATCCAGACTGCATACCTGTACTCTTCTCAGGCCACGTGTCCCTGCTTTCACTGCCTGTGCATTTCCTTCTGCCTCAGTTTGACCAGCCCGTCCTTGTTCAGCCTTCCCGGTTGTCTGCCCTTCCTGCCCATTTTTTTTACTCAGGGGGATGGACAGTTCTTGTGCTCTAAGGAAAACATCCTTAAAGAGTCTCCAGCTCTGCTCAGCTCCTTTGTCCCCAAGGGGATCTCAGCTACCAGGTCTTTAAATAGTTTGAAGTTTGCTCTTTGGAAATTCACGGTCTTGACTTTGTTCTTTGCCAGGCCCATATTCCTCAAAATCATAAACTCAAACGAGGCATGGTGTATTGGGTCTGGCTGGAATGTTAACTTTCCCAGCAGCAGCCCATACAGTGCCGTACTCTGCACTTGTAGCTGGAACAGCAGTGTTATCACACCAGTGTTGTGTCTGCTGCTGAGCAGCAGTGGCACAGTATTAGGCCTTTCTCTAACCCTCTTAGGGGGTGGGCAAAAGGTGAGGAGAGAAACATCACTAGGGCAGCTGGCCTAAACCAATCAAAGGGATATTCCATACCATGTGATGTCACACTCAGCAATAAAAGGTGGAAACAGGAAGAAGAGGGGAGGGGTGGGCTCTCGTTTGGAAGACGTCGGTCCTCCTCTCGAACGCCGGCTGCGTGCGTTGAGGCCTTGCTTCAAGGACGTGGTCAATCATCGCTCATTTGTGGGAAGTAGAGAGTAATTTCTTTCCTCTGCACTTCCATATAGCCTTCATTTATTTTGTTTGTTTGTTTTCCTCCCTTCTTTTTATTTTCCTTTTTTTTCCCCTCCCTTTCCCCTTTCCCTTTTTATTTTCCCCTTAGTTAAATTGTTAGTTCATGGTAGTCTTTATTTAATTATTATAATTATTTCCCTTTAATTAAATTATCCTTATCTCAACCCGTGAGTTGTTCTTTGCTTTACTTCTCCCCCTCCTCATCTAAAGGAGGGGGAGTGAGAGAGCGGTTGTGGGGTTTAGCTGCCCAGTACGGTAAAACCACCACAGTCCTTTTTGGCGCCCAACGTGGGGCTCGAAGGGTTGAGATAACAATAGAATTGATTAAACGCATATAACTAACACGCTTGCTTGCTAGTAACCATGTACATTGCCCTGTTAATAATAATAGCTTTGTTCCTATGTCATGCAATCCGTGTCATATTCTCCTTTCTCCTATATATCCGATCCGACAAAGTGCTACAATCTGTGTTCACTTTTTTTAATTCGCTGTGCTGCCAAGCACTGACCTTGGTTTTAATCTGGAATTCAGGCTCTGCACTGTTATCATTTGGGTCCCATGGAAACTATCTTTCAGAGAATATTCAGAACTACACTGCCTTCCTTTTCTCATCTGGACACCAGTTTATTAATAATATTAAGAATGGTACCTTTCCCTCCTTTCACAGTGGGCTAATTACAACCGTTTGGGAGTATTTTGAAGATCCATCTGTAACCCATGTATTGCTATTTCTAATTCTGAACAACCAGTTTCATTTTCTCTCTAAGATTAGTCGATTGTTTAGAAAACTTACTTGGGAATCTGTCCCAAAACAGTCTTGTGGTGAGTGGCTAGGTGTGTGGGATGATGTTAGCAGATACCTGTCACGAGTGTCTCCTCCAATAGTTTTGAACTTCACCCCTGAGCAAGTGCTAAATCCTAAAAAATTAGTAGAATGTTTGAGAGTTGTATGTCCTGACCCTGATAATGCCGGAGAACGACAGCTTGCAGCATTGTGCTGGGTCCTGGCTTATTCCTATCAAACACTGTTTAACATCATCCAGCAACTTGAAGAGAGGGAGGAAGTCTCTGAATATGATGACCAAGTAACACACGATGTGGCTGACCCAAAAGACCAACCAACTGTGGTATCAGTCGCCCCCATAGTCAAGTCAAAAAAATGGAAACGGAGGTCAGCTCGTTTAGTAAGGGAAGAAGGCTCTCCTAAGGAGGAGGAAGAAGGGGAAATGGCAGGCACCTCTAAAGCAGGGCCATCACAAAAACAGCAGGAAGACGAGACAGAAATCATAAAGGAATCAGAAATCACTCGATCCTTATCCCTGAGTGAGATGCGAGAAATACGAAAGGATTATGGTCGACGCCCAGGTGAACACATCCTCACTTGGCTGCTTCGATGCTGGGATGCTGGGGCCAATAGCCTACAATTAGAAGGCAATGAAGCCAAGCAGCTGGGATCCCTCTCTAGAGAAAGGGTAATCGACAAAGTAATCGGGAGAGGAGCACAGGCCCTCAGCCTCTGGAGACGACTCCTGGTGGCTGTGAGAGAAAGATATCCCCATAAGGAAGATATTGTATATCAAATAGGCAAGTGGACCACTATAGATAAAGGTCTCCAGCATCTGCGGGAATTAGCTGTGCGGGAGATGATTTATAGTGATTTGGACAATGCCCAGACACCTCAAGACCCCGATGAAGTCCAGTGCACAACATCCATGTGGCGTAGATTTGTGCGGAGTGCACCACCAGCACATGCCAGTACCCTGGCATCAATTAACTGGGATGAGGGGATGGGACCAACATTGTATGATATGTCCTGCCAGCTTCAAAAATATGAAGACAATCTCTCTGCTCCGCTACAGTCCAGTGTCTCAGCTGTGGAGAAACTGTCTAAAGGACTTGACAAGCTCGTGGAACGAGTGGAACGAGTATATTCCCCCTCATTTAGACAGAGTGATACTTCAGCCACTAAGAATCAGCATTCGCGCGCTCAAGAGAGAGAGTACCCAAGACGTACACCACGTGGCACCTTGTGGTTTTTTCTGCGTGACCATGGGGAAGATATGAGGAAATGGGATGGTGTACCTACTTCAACCCTAGCTGCTCGGGTACGTGAACTGAAAGGAAATACAGCAGCAAGAAGAGGGGTTCCTAAGAGAAATGCTGCTCCAGTTTCCATGGGGCAGTACCCCAGAGGCAGTAGAAGAGCTGATGTTATTCTTGACCCTGATGAAGAGACCTCTACCTCTCATTTGCAAGAATTAAGTGGCAGACGCTCCAGCCAGGACTAGAGGGGCCCTGCCTCTGGCCAGGTAGAGGAGAGGGATAACCGGATTTATTGGACTGTGTGGATCCGATGGCCTGGAACATCAGAACCACAAGAATACAAAGCTTTAGTGGACACTGGCGCACAATGTACCATAATGCCATCAGGCTACCAAGGGACAGAACTCACCTGTATCTCCGGAGTGACAGGGGGATCCCAACAACTATCTGTACTGGAAGCTGAAGTGAGTCTAACTGGGAATGAGTGGCAAAAGCATCCCATTGTGACTGGCCCAGAGGCTCCATGTATCCTTGGCATAGACTATCTCAAGAGAGGGTACTTCAAGGATCCAAAAGGATACCGGTGGGCTTTTGGCATAGCTGCTTTGAGCACAGAAAAGATTAGGCAGCTGTCTACCTTGCCTGGCCTTTCAGAAGACCCTTCTGTTGTAGGATTGCTGAAGGTTGAAGAACAACAGGTACCAATTGCTACTACAACGGTGCACCGACGGCAATATCGCACCAACCGAGACTCCCTGATTCCCATCCATGAGTTGATTCACCTACTGGAGAGTCAGGGAGTAATCAGCAAGACTCGCTCACCCTTTAATAGTCCTATATGGCCAGTACGAAAGTCTAATGGCGAGTGGAGGCTAACAGTGGACTACCGCGGCCTGAATGAAGTCACGCCACCACTGAGTGCTGCAGTGCCGGACATGCTGGAACTTCAGTACGAACTAGAGTCAAAGGCAGCCAAGTGGTATGCCACAATTGATATTGCTAATGCATTTTTCTCCATCCCTTTGGCAGCAGCATGCAGGCCGCAGTTTGCTTTCACTTGGAGGGGCATCCAATACACCTGGAATCGGCTGCCCCAGGGGTGGAAACACAGCCCTACCATTTGCCATGGACTGATCCAGTCTGCACTGGAGCAAGGGGGAGCTCCTGAGCACCTTCAGTACATTGACGACATCCTCGTGTGGGGCAACACAGCAGAAGAAGTTTTCGAGAAAGGGAAGAAAATAATCCAAATTCTCCTGAAAGCTGGTTTTGCCATTAAACAGAGCAAGGTCAAGGGGCCTGCACAGGAAATCCAGTTCTTGGGGGTAAAATGGCAGGATGGACGTCGCCATATTCCAATGGATGTGATCAATAAAATAACAGCAATGTCTCCGCCAACTAGCAAAAAAGAAACGCAAGCTTTCCTAGGCCTTGTGGGATTCTGGAGAATACATGTGCCAGGCTATAGTCAGCTTGTGAATCCTCTATATCGAGTGACTCGAAAGAGAAACTATTTCGAGTGGGGCCCTGAGCAACAACAGGCATTTGAACAAATCAAACAAGAAATAGCTCGTGCAGTAGCCCTTGGGCCTGTCCGTACTGGACCAGCTGTGCAAAATATACTGTACACTGCAGCTGGGGAGCATGGCCTCACCTGGAGCCTTTGGCAGAAAACCCCAGAAGAAACTCGAGGCCGACCTCTGGGCTTCTGGAGTCGGGGCTATCGAGGATCAGAAGCCAATTACACCCCAACTGAAAAAGAAATACTCACAGCATATGAGGGTGTTCGAGCTGCTTCAGAAGTTGTGGGTACAGAGGCACAGCTCCTCTTGGCACCGCGGTTACCTGTGTTACATTGGATGTTCAAAGAGAAAATTCCCACTACACACCATGCAACTGATGCTACATGGAGTAAGTGGATAGCGCTAATTACACAGCGGGCTCGAATGGGAAAACCCAATCGCCCAGGAATCCTGGAAGAGATTATGGACTGGCCGGAAGGTAGAGATTTCGGAGTACCAACAGAAGAGGTAACCCGTGCTGAAGAGGCACCACCATACAATGAGTTGCCAGAGGACAGAAAGCGGTATGCGTTGTTTACTGACGGATCCTGCCGTGTGATAGGGAGTCATCGGAAATGGAAAGCTGCTGTGTGGAATCCCATACGACGAGTTGTGGAGGCCATGGAAGGGGAAGGTGAGTCGAGTCAGTATGCAGAAGTAAAAGCCATACAACTAGCCCTAGATATCGCCGAAAGAGAAAATTGGCCAGTATTGTATCTTTATACTGACTCATGGATGGTGGCAAATGCTCTGTGGGGGTGGCTGCAGCAATGGAAAGAGAGCAACTGGCAGCGCAGAGGTAAACCTATCTGGGCTGCTACCCTGTGGCAAGATATTGCTGCCTGGGTAGAAAACCTGGATGTTAAAGTACGTCATGTAGATGCCCACATGCCCAAGAGTCGCGCTACTGTAGAACATCGGAACAACGAAGAAGTGGATCGAGCTTCGAAAATTGAAGTGGCTCAGGTGGACCTAGACTGGGAACGTAAGGGTGAGCTGTTTGTAGCTCGATGGGCCCATGAAACATCAGGACATCTGGGGAGGGATGCCACTTACAGATGGGCTCGTGATCGAGGGGTGGACTTGACCATTGAAGCCATCACACAGGTTACCCATGAGTGTGAGACCTGTGCTGCAATCAAGAAAGCCATGAAGGTAAAATCTCCCTGGAACAGGGGGAGATGGCTAGGGTTTCAATATGGTGAGGCCTGGCAAATTGACTATATTGGACCACTTCCAAAAACCCGCCAAGGCAAACGGTACATACTCACCATGGTAGAAGCAACTACTGGGTGGTTGGAAACATACCCTGTAAACCATGCCACGGCCCGAAATACTATCTTGGGCCTGGAAAGACAAGTATTGTGGCGTCATGGTACACCAGAGAGAATTGAGTCTGACAATGGGAGTCATTTTCGAAACAATCTTGTTACCTCCTGGGCAAAGAGGCATGGTATTGAGTGGGTATACCACATCCCTTATCACCCACAAGCCTCTGGGAAGGTTGAGAGGTACAATGGACTGTTAAAGACTATGTTACGAGCATTAGGTGCTGGGACATGGAAACAATGGGACACAAATCTACCAGAAGCCACTTGGCTAGTTAACAATAGGGGGTCTGACAGCCGTGCTGGTCCTGCCGAAACAAAACCCCTACACACTGTGAAAGGAGCTAAAGTTCCCGTAGTGCATGTAGGAAGGTGGATGGGGAAGGCAGTGTGGGTTGCTCCTGCCTCGGGAAAAGGCAAACCCACTCGTGGGATTGTCTTCGCCCAAGGACCAGGGTATACCTGGTGGGTCATGCAAAGGAATGGGGATATCAAGTGTGTGCCTCAAGGAGATTTGACACTGAGAGAAAACTAATCTGTAATCTAAGTTATATGTTGTAGGAAGATGCTGTAGGATCAACGACAGGTCAACGTTGCAAGGAGCCGGGCAGTGCAACAAGGACTTGAGCTAAGCTGGTGCTGGTGTCCAGACATCCAACTCCACCTGCCTTGAGTGGCCACTTTGGCAGATGAAGACCTAATCATCAACAGTTCTTATGAACGTTTTCCAAGAAAGACCTATGGAATGAGAAGATACACCTGCCTATCAATCTTGTCCTATTAAATCCTTGTCCTGTTAAAAGACAAGGAATAATGATGAGGATGCTTGTATGCTAAAGTATGGGGATCTGAGTGTGACACAAATGTTATGGAATAAGGGGTGGAGGTTGTATTGGGTCTGGCTGGAATGTTAACTTTCCCAGCAGCAGCCCATACAGTGCCGTACTCTGCACTTGTAGCTGGAACAGCAGTGTTATCACACCAGTGTTGTGTCTGCTGCTGAGCAGCAGTGGCACAGTATTAGGCCTTTCTCTAACCCTCTTAGGGGGTGGGCAAAAGGTGAGGAGAGAAACATCACTAGGGCAGCTGGCCTAAACCAATCAAAGGGATATTCCATACCATGTGATGTCACACTCAGCAATAAAAGGTGGAAACAGGAAGAAGAGGGGAGGGGTGGGCTCTCGTTTGGAAGACGTCGGTCCTCCTCTCGAACGCCGGCTGCGTGCGTTGAGGCCTTGCTTCAAGGACGTGGTCAATCATCGCTCATTTGTGGGAAGTAGAGAGTAATTTCTTTCCTCTGCACTTCCATATAGCCTTCATTTATTTTGTTTGTTTGTTTTCCTCCCTTCTTTTTATTTTCCTTTTTTTTCCCCTCCCTTTCCCCTTTCCCTTTTTATTTTCCCCTTAGTTAAATTGTTAGTTCATGGTAGTCTTTATTTAATTATTATAATTATTTCCCTTTAATTAAATTATCCTTATCTCAACCCGTGAGTTGTTCTTTGCTTTACTTCTCCCCCTCCTCATCTAAAGGAGGGGGAGTGAGAGAGCGGTTGTGGGGTTTAGCTGCCCAGTACGGTAAAACCACCACACATGGTCACTGCAGTCCAGACTGCCTCCAATCTTAACTTCTTTAAGGAGATCTTCCACGCTGGTGAGCACCAGGTCAAGTAATGCTTCTCCTCTGGTTCATTTGTCTAGTACCTGGACCAGGAAGTTATCCTCTATGCCTTCTAGGGAACTTTCTTCTTCCAGATGTAGTTTATTTTAGTTGGACAAAGTAGGCTAAAATTAAGATAATTAGAATTGTTCCTCAGTGGCATCAGTTCTCAAATTCTGTTAAACACATGCATGATATTCAATTTGGGTCTTCCTACCAACACAGAAATTCAAATTCCATTAGGGGTACATGTTTTTAAAAAATCCCTTTTACCTTCCACCATAAGAACCCTTTTTTAGTATTACTAATTTTGTGAGAAATGTATGGCATTGAACAAATGACATTTCTCAGGATCTTTATCCATCACAGTCTGAAAATATTATGGTACATTTTTTGTTCATTTTAATGCCAAATTTAGAATTTTTGTATAATTCTTTAAAATATTATGGATTCTATTCACTTCTAAATTATATTCTATTCTATTCACTTCTAAAGTAGTAAACTGCTATTTTTTTTCTTTATTGAACACCCATATTCTTATTTTCATTCCCTTCATTTATTCTGTAGTGTTTCAGGTGACAATTATGTTGTATAGTCTTTTCTAAAGTTCTCAGACCTGCTCACCTGTAATTTAAATATCAAAGCCAGATTGTGTTACCAGTTTTAGGTCAGTTTCTATGTGAACTTCTGCTGAAAAATCAATGGTACAATAGAGTAATGATCCCATTAAAAAATTCCACACAGTGTGTATCATTGACTTGTTTTGCTCTTCATAACTTGCACTAGTATATTTTAGCACCATTGGCAGATGACAGAATAAATACAGAATTAGAAAGGTTGTCTGTAGTGTTTGTGATATCTAATGAAATCACATATATGATATTCTCATAAATCTCAACTCTACTATTGAGACTCTCTACACTCTATTTCATGTTATTATTACAGTAGTTGTGGTGGTGATTACTATGAATGTGGTGGTAATTACTATGAATCACCACCAAATGGTGGTGATTACTATGAATGACATTGTCATTTTTCTACTCCATTGTGATACCTAACAATCCAAATATGAATGTAGAAAAATTACTGATTTGTGAACCTGACATTTTGACTTACTAAGTCTTTACTCTACTTTAAAGACTAGTAGAGACTTTACTCTACTAAGGCCAAAAAGTAGATTTCTGAAGCTCAGTGACATTTTATTTCATCTTAAAGAGTCAGGCCTTTCCATCTTTCATAAAACTTCTTAATTGCATAGGTAGTACAATTGCTTGATTTATTTTTTGGAGGGTAGGTGAATTCATCACTGAAGCAGGATGTACAGAAAAACTTTTCCCACTGAAATCAGCAAAAATTCTACATTACCCAGAAAGTAAATATATTATTGATAGTTAGAGTATCCTTTGGAGATTTTAATATCTAATGAATCTCCCCCACATGTTGTTCAAACATAATGACATCTTGACATCTTTACCAGGAAAATAAATAAGAGCCTTTTCTTTCTTTCTTTCTTTTTTTTTTTTTTTTTTTTTTTAATCCTATATATTTGTGAACAAAGAACTCAGCAGCCCTAGAGAGGGTATTTGGAGATAAAGCCTCCTGACAAAAGTCTCTCTCTCTTTTTTTCCCCTTTGACTATGGAAGGATCTTGTGGAAATTAGTGAATGTGATAAAGGTCATGAAGTTGGAGAATAACCTACTTCCCTCACTAACACAAGAACAAAACTGGGGAAAAAATATTACAAGTAACTTATAGTTGCTCAATAAGCTTCACACATAGGGACACTCTTTTCACAGCTGTAGAAATTCTTGAAATCATTGACTGATAATGCATGTAATACATCTCATTTCTTTTTTTTTTTTTTTTTTATGACAGTTATGCACTGGCTTCATTTATTCAGGACTGTATTTTAATATCTGATTGAAGAAGATAAAACTTTTACTTCTTTTTAGGCTCTTTAACACTCTTGTTACACAAAGTAGTCCTAAATGCATTCTGATCACCCGCTTAAGAGTTTTTCATGGGGATATGGAAATCTCCAGATAGTATCAAACCTATAGCTTTACTGTCAGCACTTGAACTGTTCTTAGTGGTGTGTCATCCTTACAGAAATGGCCCATGGTCTCAGATGAGTGATGAAAATTTCTTGTCAATAAGTGAATGTTTCTGCAAGATTTTTCAAGTAGTACAGTTTGAGTTTACAACATTTTGGTCTTCCATCATTACATTTTTTGGGGGGAAACGTTATGAAAAAGAGCAGTTCAGCTTCACCATTGTAATCTGTTTACTTGTGAGAGCCCTATCTCTCCTGAAGTGAGTAATGGCTCATTGGAACAGGCTGCCCAGGGAAGTGGTGGAGTCACCATCCCTGGAAGTCTTTAAAAGACATTTAGATGCAGAGCTTAGGGATATGGTTTAGTGGGGACTGTTAGCGTTAGGTCAGAGGTTGGACTCGATGATCTTGAGGTCTCTTCCAACCTAGAAATTCTGTGATTCTGTGATTCTGTGGCACTCTGCGCTCAATGAGCATACTAATTCACATTTACATGTATTTTAGACCTTTGAAAACCACTTTGTCTAAAGTGTCACTTATTACAAACAGCTAAAAGTTAGAAGAAAAAAAATAAAGAAAAATAAAGTTATCCATTGTTAATCTCTGTTACAATATCTCATGTACAAATGTTCAAAATGCATATCCCTCTAGTGCATTTACACTGTTGCTACAGCTAAAGCACTCATTTAGGGATACCTTGTCAGTAACTGATTTATTGCTACTAGAACTGGGAAATACTTTAAAAGACTTCTCCAAATATTAATATGAAATGTGTTTTATTGCTTAAAAAAAAAAAAAAAAAAAAAGCACCGTTTTCCTTCTAGGCAGGTTAGCACAAAGCTTAGACAAAGATAATTTAGTTTCAAAAACTCAGTATGGGGTTGGGAGATGATCCCAATATGAATGTATGACAACATATTAAGAAAGGATAAATTGATTGTGAACATAAGGCAGATTTCAATGACAAGCAGCCAGTCTGGAGAAAGAAAAACTTCAGGCTGCAATACGTCATTTTAGTTTTTGGTGGTGGTGGTTGTTTTTGTTTGTTTGTTATTTTTTGTTTTAATATAGCCTTGTCAGAAATACAATTCAAAAACAACACTGTAAAGAAACATTAAGCACTTTCTATGTTAGCAGAAATTCTGTATTAACAGAAATTACTGTGTCCAGTTCTGGGGTCACCAGTACAAAAGAGACATGGAGATACTGGAGAGAGTCCTGCAAAGGGCCACAAAGATGATTAAGGGATTAAACCGTCTTTCCTATGAGCAAAGGCTGAGAGAGCTGTGACTGTTCAGATTACAGAAGAGAAGACTCGGGGGAATCTTATGAATGTATATAAATACCTGATGGGAGAGGATGCAAAGATGGAGCCAGGCTCTTTTCAGTAGTGCTTGGTGATAGAACACGAGGCCATGGGTAGAAACTGACACACAGGAGCTTTTGTCTGAACATCAGACATATCACTTCTTTGCTGCATAGATAACTGAGCACTTGCACAGGTTGCCCAGAGAGGCTCTGAAGTCTCCATCCTTGAAGATTTTCAAAAGCCACCTGGACATGGTCCTGTGCAAGCAGCTGTAGATGGCTCTGCTTGATCAGAATCACAGAATCACAGAACGGCTGAGGTTGGAAGGGACCTCTGAAGATCATCTAGTCCAATCCCTCTGCCAAGCAGGATGACCTAGAGCATGTTGTGCAGGATGGCCTCCAGGTAGGCTTTGAATATCTCCAGAGATGAAGATTCCACAACCTCTCTGGGCAGCCTGTTCCAGTGCTCTGTCACCCTCACAGTAAAGAATGTTCTCATACTTGTACTGAAATTCCTGTGCTTCAGTTTGTGCCCATTGCATCTCACCTTCTCACCGGGCACAACTGAAAAGATACTGTCTCCATCCTCTTGACACCTTCCCCTCAGATATTTATATACATTAATGAAGTCTTCCCTCAGTCTTCTCTTTTCCAGGCTAAACAGGCCCAGTTCTCTCATCTTGTCCTCATATGACAGGTGGTCCAGTCCTCTAATCAGCTTTGTAGCCCTCCTCCAGACTCATTCCAGTAGTTCTATGCTCCTCTTGTGCTGGGGAGCCCAGAACTGGATATGGAGCCCAGCTGTGACTTCACCAGGGCTGAGTAGAGGGGGAGTATCACCTCTCTTGACCTGCTGGCAACACTCTTCCGAATGCACCCCATATCAGGGGTGTTGCAGAAGGTGACCTTCAGAGGTCGTTTCCAAACTCAACCATTCTGGTTCTGTGATTCTGTGAAATGCTATGCAATCAAACTAGACTATGCTCACCCCTGGTAATGTCTTTTTCCACTCAAAATGTTATCTACAGAATCCAAATGGAATCATACCATACCCTGTCACACTTTTTATAACAGGGCTTCTCAAAAGCCACATACCTGAAGGTCCAAAGTCTGGATATCTATAGCATGACTTGGGATAGACTGTCAAGCAGAAAACTGGTGGGGAAGAGGGGGAGTGTTTAAGCTTCCTTGTCAGGTCCCTACCAATTTAAGCAATAACTTTAATGCAAACATTTTTTGTTCATTTTTAAATGAGAAAAGATTGTATCAGAAAATGTTCAAGCAGCTTTGCTTCCCCTTTTTCCTATTTGAGAATTACAAAACATTGTATGCACCTGACTTAAGGAAAAACAAGTAACTTAACTCTATCCAAAAGAAGGGGGGAAGGCTGAGGGAGTGTTGGAAATATTTCTGCAAATATTTTAAGATATAGGCTAGAACGAATTGAAAGGAGCTGCATGTAGTTTTAGTTTATAGTTTATGCCTCCAGTTCCATAGCAGCATTAGTATAAAATCTGAGCTAGTGTTTTAAACCAGTGTTTGCATCAACAAACAGCTAGAAATAACAGCTTAGATCCCATGTGCATTCATTGCGCATTCAACTGGCTGCAAACAACATCAGCACATTTCTAAAAGCATTGAAGATATATTATCTTACGCTGCTTTTGTTTCTTTGCATTTTAAAAATTTGTATATAGAATTTCAATGGCTTTATTTCCTATTTGAAACATAAGTTATGAGATGTGACAGCAGATATCTATGGGGCATTTTATATAGTAAAAGCCTTTTGTAACTTTATAATGTTTAATTAAACATTGTAATATATTTTTTATATACATTTGAATTTTCTTTATTTTTTAAATTCTTTGTGGAGTTAGTCATTTTCTCTTGCAATTTTTAAAAGATACTATTAATTCATACTAAAATAAAAGATTCATAATTCACTGAAACAATCTAAACACGCAAATTGTTGATCTTATTTATATTCAAAAATTTCTTCCCTGTGATTTTGCTGATGCCTTGCTCCTCACAGTCACCATGTTAACATTCTTTTTTTTCTTTTACACAGAGCATACAAAAAGTCAATATTTCCATCACTTTAATACCTATATTTATAATTT
Organism: Anas acuta; assembly: GCF_963932015.1. NCBI lineage: Eukaryota > Metazoa > Chordata > Aves > Anseriformes > Anatidae > Anas > Anas acuta. The sequence continues at coordinate 98,802,415 of NC_088979.1, read as the reverse complement.
CTGAAGGACTGGTTTTCATCTTTGTTTTGTATACTTAATTTTTATATGAGAAAAAGACAGAACATGTAATTTATTCTCTCAGTTTTCATATATTTTAGATTAATATTTCCACCTAATGGGTCTCAATATGTCATTCTTTTATCAGCTATTTAACATAACCTATAATTTACAATGCATCTTCACACTAAGGGAAAAAATAAATGCAAGCAACTTACACGAAGCAGATCAAATGACAATTGATCAGACATTGAAACTTCCAAAAAGACTTAAAAACTAGTTCATATTAGAAGCTCTTACATGATCAGTATTATCCCTACATCTTTATTTACAGAAGCTATGGTTATAAAACACAAGATGAGCAGCTTTTCAAAACATATGCAGGTCATATACATTCCATCAACCTCCCTAAACATCCTTCTTTACCTTTCAATGTCCATTTAGAAGCATCTTCCCTCTCCCCTCCTATAACACGTAAGATACATTAGAGATAGCTCAACAACTTGTGGAATCACCTGAGTCACACTGAGACCAGCTGTACAGTAGATCCTGACTCAGAAACTGAGTGATTGAAATAAGAGGACAGGAAGTTTCTACAGTCATGTAAATGATAAAGCAACACTTGATAAAGCAACACTTTCCCATGGCATTTGCACTAGAAAACCCTGACACTTTTTACCTATTGTGAGTTGGATGGGACCCACAAGGATCATCAATTCCAGCTTTTGGCTCCACACAGGACCACCCAAAAACATCAAGCCATGTTTGAAAGCATCGTCCAAATGCTTCTTGAACTCTGTCAGGCTCAATGCTGTCACCATTGCCCTGGACAGCCTGTTCTAGTGCCTGACCAACTTCTCAGTGAAGAACCTTTTCCTAACATCCAGTCTGAAAGGAGCTTTTTAGACCCTTCAGCAAACTGTTTCATCCCTTTGCCAGAAAAAAATGTTAAAAATGCTGCTTTTCAATGAGGTCTAATTATGACTCTCTAAAGAGACAGGTCACGTTCCCAGCTTCAATGGACAACTTAACATCACTAGGGATGATGTTAACATCCCCTAGGGAGGGCCAGCCATCCCTAGCTGTTAGGTTGTCACTGTCAGTATCACAGGATAAAATCCTGGCTGTACAGCTTCTTCACACTGTTCAGAATAGGCCACTGTATTCACTGACAAAAGAGATGAGCACATAAGAATGAAACTCTTGTATCAGCAGTTGTTGCGTTTACTTAAGGAGACTGAAAAGGCTGTACTTATATAGAGAGAGATGTAAAAATGCTATATATACATATTATATATATGATATATATGTTATGTATATGTAATATACATGGACAATGTAAACTGTATTTATACTACGTAGTATAGAAAATACTAAAATAAAAGATATACAGTGTAAAAATATTATATTTAATAAAAATACAGTAAAAAAAAATACAATTAAAAGCTTTATTAAGTGCCCATTAAGTGTACCTCAGCATGCCCTTAATCATTTCAAACATCCCTTGATGAGAAAAAAAAAATGTGGAATTTGTTACTATTTAATTAATGTTATCAAATTTACTTTTTAGTCATCTGCACAGTGAAGCAATGATCAGCTGATAATAGGACAGTATTTTACATTTGATGAAAAAAAAGTAAAAGAATTTTCATTAATGCTTAGTTTGGAAATATCTTAAGAAGAAAGGAGGACTATTGAAAGAAATTAGGAATTTCTGAAACCAGTTAAGTCTTGATCAAACAAATGATGTTCTCTTCCAGTTATTTCAAAAACACTGATTACTACTTCAAGATTTTTAAAAATCATATTTTTCAGGTTTTTGAGCAATCAAAATGCCATAAGCCACTCTCAGATACATTAAAGACTAAGCTAGTCAACCTGTACTTAATGAAAGCGTATCAAGAAAGTAATTCCAATTGCTGAAAACAATTAGGAGCTGATTTTAGAAACTTTGAATGATGTACATGACTTTCTGGCTTTTTAGCAATGAAAGAAAAAACCTATGGAAGGCCTTAGTACCTACTACACAAGAAACTGGTACTGTATTTTCAGACAGCATAAAATCAGCTGAAAAACTGCTGAAAACAATTGAGTTATATTTCTTATTTTCATTTAAAGCCCTGACAACTGACCTCAGTTTTCAAATGCCATTGTTTTCAGGTTCTACTTAGTGCATTTCAGTGTAAAGACATTACAATATAAGTCTGTCTGAAAGTTTGTGCATTAGCAAGTTGAATAACTTTTTCACAACCCAGGACAAGCCTTTACCACAAGAATTAAGATATTAACGCATTACGTCAATGTCTTTCACCATAACAACTGCAATGAATCAGAATTTTTGGAAAGTTCTTACTTAAAAGATGGAATGGGGTCAGATGTTGTTGTTGTTTTACAGTCAGCCTGTGCCTATGCCTGAAATGTCTAATTAAACTACTTCTGCATGCTGTTCACATTTTCAAAACATTTATTTTTAGTTCCAGACAATTTCACAGAACTTGTATATTATCTGTAGCATGTTGTCTCCATAAAATGTAAAGCAGCTTTTATTTTAGAGAATATTAATCTTTTGCCAACTCGAGAGGTGGACTCCCCACCATTCCAAGTATAGTTCTTCAATGTGACAGCAAATAAGGAACAAATAGTGAATAGCAAATAGTGAAATCTTCTACTGCATCCCAGAGATTGTTTTCAGAATCATATTAGTAGGTCTTTTTTGAAGAAATGTTTCTTCACGGTTGTACTTACGTACGCACTGTTTGGGCAGTGTATGTTTATCTCATATAGCTTCATCCAACATTTTTTTCTACCTTCTGCAAGTCTGAAATACCCTTTAAAATATGTCCTATAATTTCAAGATAATACTTGAAGCCATGGAATGAAGGAAATCTTCATAAACAGCAACAACAATAAAAAATGCCTGGATTCGCTTTCTAGCGTCTTTTTTGAATTAAAAGGTTGTTTCTTCCACGACTTTTCAAATGCACTATAATGTTCATAGTACTCCTAGCACAGATGTAGTTCTCTTCAGCATCCAAAACCAAAAAATAATTTACAAGTAGCAGCAAGTGACAGAAGCTTTGTTGAAGTAGTATGCACAGGCTGGTTAACAATAATTTTACCACAGCCTCTTCATTAGTAAATGTTGATTTTTCAGAATCAAAAATTCCTGCTTACATTACAGAGAGCAGAGGTTTTATCTGGTCTTTGGTGCTCTTTTTTTTTTTTTTTTTTTTTTTTTTTTTTTTGAACTAGTAAGAAAAGAAAAATTCCTAAGAATAACCACTAAACAGATGATTAAAAGATTAAAGCTCAAGACTCTGTATTTCCCAGGTTAGAAAAGCAGCTTAATCTTGCATAACTTACAAGAAACAGGAGGATTCCTCTATCAGGCAAATGGCTGATTTCTGTAAAGCATTCATCTTGGTTTCTAGCTTCTTTCTCTTGCTTTGAAGTGTCTAGCATTCATCACAGCATAAAGAATATTCCAGAAATCTCAAATATATGCTTACAGGATGGAAGAACTATTTCTATAAAGCTAATGTAACTAGTATAAAAACTAAAATTATATTCACAGAGAGATGTCTCAGCAGGTGATGGACCAGTTTCAGTAGTATACCACACCCATAAGAATGTATAAACAAGTGCTTCCTAAAACAGGCAGTAATAGTTGTGCTATTTCAATACGGAAATTTTGGGATTTTTTTTGGAATTTGCATTTTCCACTGAAACATTGGATCATGGAAATAAAAGTGTTCAAATCATTAAAAGGATGCTTTATAATGTCATGATTATTTGTGATGCATTTATTTTTTGAAGCTGCTAGCTTCAGAATATTCATCAATATTTACAGACTCACTTCTTCACGCCTTTTCATGTGATATACAATGCAATGAAAAAAAAGGATTTCTGGAGCATGTTACAAGCCTTAAGTAGAAGAAAAGGGTATCATATTGACGTAATCACATTCACTTATCAACTGTTTAAAAAAAAAATGTGCACAAAGATATAAATATTGCTGGTTAGGTTAGAGACATATAGGTGTGTCTGTATATAGTGATATATAGTCTGTATATAGTGTCATATATAGTAGTGTCTGTAAATAAAAATAAATAAATAAAAAACCTTTGAGAAACATTCATGCAAGGACTGTTTTTCCAATAGTGCTGTCATGAAAACAAAACAACAGATGGAATACGGGTAAATGTTAGACCCACCAGCACTTACCATACTGAAAGCAATACAGTGTATTAATAAGATATGCAGTAAGTACATAATATGTGTAGTATATTTCCTTCTGATTTTTTAACATCCCCAGTGATCTAGTATATCAGGATATGTGGTTATTGTTGAGATCAACTCTTGAGTATACAGTAGGAAACAACTTAATTCCATTTCTTGTTCAATTGTTCCCTGGGGGGGAGGGGTTGGGGAGGGGGGAATTGGAGTTGTCAAGAAAGCAAGATGAAAGGGGGAAAAAAATGTTTTTATAATGTGCTACCTCCAACTTTCTTTCATAGGGATATAAAAAGAGCCATATTCAGGTCTGATATGAAGTGTCATTTCAAAGATAGAAAGAGCATTTGACTGAATGTTAAAAATATTATTGTTCTCTCCTACAGTTCAGTCTCTAGACATTCATTAACAAGTGTGAAATAACTACTGCTCACAATACATTCTTTTGCAGATTAATTTTAAAAAATTCGAGACTTGTTTTCTTCTTTCCTTTATATAATAGTTATGTGCAACATCCTCAGTGTTGCACAGTGATGTCTGCACAAAACATGCATTTGAATCTCATCAACAGTCCTGGTACAGTGTGGCAGTGCAAGCACCACGACATCAGGGAATCATGTCATGATTATTTGGTGCTATCAGTAGCATTATCTACTGCAATGACAGTATGTGTGCAAAGAAATACTCTCAGCTTACATACAGAAGCTTTCCAAGAAATGCCTGTAGTTTATCCCACTAAAAATACCAAATTATACCTACTCTGTGCCAAATTAATTCAGGGACAGAAGTACTTTTAGAGACTGTTTTTGTTTTTTGTCTTTGGGGGATTGGGGGGGGAACACAGGGAGGAGGGGTGATTACATGGGGAAGGGTGGTTTCACATTCATGGCCTTCTGCTTTCTGAAATATTGAAGATTTTCAAGAATTGTAGATAAGTTGGGGATTTAATTTATTTTGAAGTTGTTCAGTGGTCAGTCTGTGGGGTATTCCATAAAACCAAAAGTTAGTAAATAAGGTGTGTTTGCAAAACATGCCAATCCACTACTGACACTAGTTAAAGTCAAACACAACTTTACCCAGTAAAAGGGTAGGATGTCATTTCTATTCAATACATTTAGTTGTATTTAACAGGCTTTGTTGATCTGTCCTGGTTTCAGTTAGGACAGAGTTAATTTTCTTCCTAGTAGCTGGTAGGGTGCTATGTTTTGGCTTAGGATGAGAAGAGTGCTGATAAAACCCCGATGTTTTAATTGTTGCAGAGCAGTGCTTACACCAAGACAAGGACGTTTCAGCTTCTCACTCTGTCCTGCCAATGGGCAGGCTGGGGGTGCAGCAAGAGCTGGGAGGGGACAGACCCAGAACAGCTGACCCAAACTGGCCAAAGGGGTATTCCATACCATTTGACATCATGCTAAACAATATATAGGGGTGGCTAGCCAGGGGAGGGGGCCGGACTGCTTGGGGGTAGGCTGAGCATCGGTCAGCGCAACTGCATTGTGCATCACTTGTTTCATACACATTATTAGTAGTAGTAGTAGTATTGTCAATGTTGTTATTATTTTTCTGTCTTAATAAACTGTCTTTATCTCAGCTCACAGGCTTCACTTTCCCATTTCTCTCCCCCATCCCAGAGAGAGAAGGGGGAGGGTGAGCGAACGGCTGTGTGGTGTTTAACTGCTGGTCGGGTTAAACCACAACGTGATCATAGCCAATATTCTCAGTACATTGATAATTAATGAGAAGAAAAACTTCTGGCAGTTGAAGATAAGTAAACAGATAGTGAGCCATAGGGCAGCTCTTTTGTCATAAAATGATTACAGTAAAGTTTCTCCTGCCCCATGAAGAATGGTAAACTATAGTTTTAATTTTAGTTTTCCTATCATCAAGAATTCAATTAATTTAAAAAATGCAGAAAGAAAGAAAAAAAAAAAAAAAGGAAACAATTTTTTATCTGTCACCTTATTCACATCTTCCCATTATTTTAAGGGTTTGTCAAAGGTTTCCAAATCCATGTAGCTTTTGTTTTGCTTCCAAATTGTTCTGTTGCTTTTTGTTTGGTTGGTTTTTGTTTGTTCTTGACCCTTCATTTTAAAGTGTTCAGTGTTCATTGGGTTTTCACTTTTTCTGACTGTAACCAGTGTCATGAAAAATAATGCTATACTGCTTTCAAAGTAAACAAATAAATATACAGTTTCCTTTTCCTATTTTCTATATCTGAAATGTAAGTATTAAAAATAAGGAGATTACAATGTTATTTAAGGATGTGTGCTTAACAATCAAATCCTCTTTAACTATTTGGAAATTTATTACTAGATATCCTTTTGAAAATTTCCATATGACTATCCTGATAATTATATATTTGAATATAGTTTACATATGAATTAAATAAATACAGGATTTATACACAGAAACTTCAAATTGTGATAAAGTTTACTGAACATTACAGAGGAAAATTTTCAGGGCCTGAACGATGTTCCAGATTTAAAACCCAAAGTGCAAGTGTACAAAGTCAAGCCTCAGTATAAATAAGTGAACAGAACATTCCAATATTGCTAAATCTTCATCTGGAAAACATCATTACAAGTATTTGCTAACTTTCAAATGGTAAACAAATATGCAAATATGCTTAATCACTTTTTGATTTACTAAAATGTATTCAATAGTATTTTTTAATGGCTCAGAAAAGTTTTCATTTGCCTGTGCAACAGATAAACTATCTGAAGCACCACATGGCATGATTTTTATACATTCACTCTGCTTTAAATAGGTAGTCTTAATGAAATCAGAGGAATAGTGCTGATGCAGACCCAATGTTGGTAAAACCTATCAAGTGAACAAGTTTAACAAGGCTTTATGAGCATAAAATTGTTCTCCATTATTTCAGTTCAAGCAGAGGTCAGAAAAGACAAATGAAGACCAGAACTCGACTGTTTATTGTGTGAGATGGTGATTAATAATTTACATTTTGGCTGAAAGATCAGAGACCTCAGCTGTAGCACTGATATATCTTAGGTTTGGACGAGGAACAATCTTCCATGCTTATTAGATTTTAAAACTGCATTAACTACATGACAAAGTCTTCCCTCTCTCTTCACTCTCCCTCTCCCTTCCCTTCCCTTCCTTTTTCTCTCCCTTCCCTTCCCTTTCTTTTCCCTCCTCTTTCTTTTCCTCTCCCTTCCCTTCCTTTTTTTTATTGTATTTTATTTTTATAGATACATGTTACAATGGAAAGAACAGTAGGAAATACAGTATACAAAATAACTTTGGTCCATCTTCATCTGATCTGTGCAATTCCACAAACAAAAGTCCAACAATGGAACAATATCTAATTCAGCGTTATCTGGCACTGAGATATAGTCACAACCTAGATGATATTTGAGAAGTGTTCCTTTGCTCCTCTTTTCTTACTAAACTTGATTGACACAGGCTGCTGTGAATCTTCATCTCCTTATTTCTGGATATGGAAAAGAACGAAACCAAGGTTGGAATGGACCCACAAATATGATCTTATCCATCCCTTTGCCATAGAAACGTCATAACTTTTTTGTTAATCCTGAAATGCTTATTTGGAATGTCTTTAAAGTGTGAGAGTGAAAGTGTTGACTTTGCAACTTTTTCCTAGTACAGCATTTCATTATCTACTTCATTAGAAAGCTTGTCATCTAGTCGTCCCTAAAACTTTCTTGTTGATTTTCAAAACCACTACTTCTTTTATTATCCTCCACTAATACTGAAAAATAAAAATAAAAACAATGACTGTGACAGAACAGCCCTCTTCTTTATCTTTGAAATTTCCTATCTACCTTCATTGTCCATATTTTCTGTAACTATGCTCATTCTTGCTTTTCTTCTCTGGATGTTCTTCAGTTTGTCTGAAGAACATCTTTCTTGAAGTGAGAAGCTTAAAACCTGAATCTCCAAACTGAAGGATTAATTTGCATGTACACAGTCCAAACTCTTTTTCATACGTTTCATATGTCCCAGAAGACATGTACATGTCTTTTTTGAACTTCATCAAACAGTTAGCTCACATTCTACAATGTTGCATTTGTCCTTTTTTTTTTTTTTTTCCCTGTAATTTCTACAGGAAATGACAGAGAAAATCTCTGTCATTTACAGAATTTGTAAGCGGCTACAGAAAATACTAAGCAGAATCACTCCCAAGATGGACCTCTGAGAAACTGGAGAAGAGTCAGATTTGTTAGTGTCTGATAAACAAGAGTCAGATTTGTTAGTGTCTGATAAACATTGGCCTTGAGCAAGAAGGAGTCGAGCAGCTTGCTCCTGCTTCTTCTCTTTTATACAAATTTTGTGGATGGGGATCTGCAGCTTTGGTATGAGAGGCTGTTGAAAGAGGGAGACTTGCAGTGGGAGGACAGCCCTGTTTTGGCAGCAGAATCTTGAAGACCATGGTACCCAGAGTGAAACTTTTGCTTGATCATTTGTAAAATGAATATAAAAGTTAATACTCCTGAATAGGATAATGAGCTTAATGAAGTACATGCTAAACATACTCAACTCTCAACCAAATAATGCCACCCCAAACAGGGAACAGATAAGGTTAAGATATAAAGAAAAAAAAAGAAAGGGGGGGGGGGGGGGGGGGGGAGGGGAAGGGGGAGGGACACATGATAGGGGCAGTAGTGGAGTGGAGCTGGGGGATTGTGATCCTTTCTCCTCCACCAAGACAGGGACACATTCTCGGTAAGCTCTGTGCCTTCACCTTTTGGTGAAGAATATCCAGGATAACATTTTGCTAGAACTATTATCACATATTAGCACTACTGCAGTAAGTGTATTTATCAAAAGTAATTCCAAATCTGTTATATCTGTCACCCTATTAAATACTTTAAACTTTGTGAAACTGACTCAGACAGTCCTTAGCAGGTCTTACAGGCAAACATTTGACATAAGTCCCCTTTAATGCAAAAGAAACTCTACTTAATACTCTCTTCTGTAATGTGTCACTGATAACTGCTCTCTAAAATAAGATTTTCCTACCAGTTTTACCATGATAATTTCATCTATTTCCCTTCCTCAGTTATGAAGGTAACATTTCAAACAGTAAAAAATAAATCCCTACTAGTGCAAAGATACTTGACAGCTGATGTTTCTTTCCTAAATATACTAGTTCTTATCCTGTCAGAAAGAAAACTTTAATTTATTAAGAGCCTTCTATGCGTTTATTAAAAATATTCTCATCACCTTTGAAGTACCTATAATTACTTTATTTATAAGAATTTTGAGGGCGGGATAGAATTTTTCCAATAATTGGCATGCAAACTAAGATGTCTAATTTCCTCCATATCACCAAGACCCTTTTTAAAGATATACTTTACATACTCCATTTTCTTTTCTTCTGCTCTCTCACACTTTTCTACAGTGTCAAATTAATAGCTGTTCCCAATTGAAGCAATTAGTTCTTTAAGTACCTTAGAATTAATTTTTCTAGTCCCAGTCAATCTGAAAACATTTAATTTCTATGGTGTTTTTTCTGTAATGGACAGCTAATTTCCACCACAATTTCCCTCTTACTCCCCCTTCTCAAATGAAGTGTGGGTGGGTGGGTGGAATGTGATGGGGGAAGAGCTTGTGGGTTGAAACAAGGACAATTTAATTAAAGACAAACAAGACAAATCAAGCACAGGCATGTATTATTATCTACTTCCCATCAGTGAGTAATGTTTAGCCACATCCTAGAAAGCAGGGCCTCAATACCTATAGTGGCTGTTTGGGAGGACCCCCCCCTCCTTCCCCTTTCCCACCTTTTATTGCTGAGTGTGACATCCCATGCTGTGCAATATCCCTTGGTTGCTTTAGATCAGCTGCCCTGGCGATGTCCCCTCCCCACCTCTTGCCCACCCCCAGCCTACTGGCTCTGGGAAAGGTGGGGGCGGGGGGATGGAGAGGTGAGGGTTTGGAGAGAGTCTGGGCACAGTGCCAGCACTGCTCAGCAATAGACAAAACTTTTTGTTGTGATACAAGGGCTGTTCTAGCTACAGGTGCAGAGCACAGCACTATGTGAACCACTGTGGGGGAAGTTAACTCCATCCCAGGCAGATCCAGTACAACCTCTCACCTGATCTTCTCCTGTTTCAGGGAGAGAACATGATCCTTTACTGCAACAATTCATAGAATTCTCTTTTATTTTACTTTTTTTTTTTTTTTTTTTTTCTTAGAAGGACTGATCCAAAATGTATGAGACATTTCAGAGCTGCTAGTGTAATCTTTCTCTTAATACTAAGTAGCAAACTAACTCCTTGATTCTGATCTTGGTGCTAACATAAACATTTATTCACGATTGATGTCTTGTATTAGCTGCTGCTCATTTTGAGCTTTCATATTATGTTTCCATATTTTTTTCTTTAATTCTTTATGTTCATCCTTTGTAATCTGACCTGATTTCTGTTTTCTGGTGTTTTCTTCTTACATCTAAACCTGATATAGAGCTCTTGGTTTACTTAAATTGATTTCTCACATTCTCCTCTTCTTCTGCATTAAAATAATTTATGTTATGTTCTTGTTATCATTTATTTGAGGAACACGTAGGTCTATATAATTATTCTTCTCCTTAAATGAAGTTGTTTTCCTTCCTTCTTTGAGTTTACTGGAATGATATATCTTTTAATCTTTTTTATGGCTATAAACTAAGCAAAGAGCAAAATGTATATTCCTATAACACCAGAAACACCTTCTTAATCATTCTTAAACTTAACTTCAACTCAGTCAGCATCTCCCACATTTCAAAAATAAGCTTATTATCACAAGGCCTTTCACAATCACATGATGAGCTCATTAAATTCTGCAGCATTTTGTCTCAGGATAGATGCTCTGTTGTGAAGCACAGTCCCAATTTCCTTCCCCCTCACAATATAAAGTGTATTTTCTTAGATTCAGTTTAGAATACTTCAAAATTTGATAAGTATTCTTTGTTTGGAAAAGCTTCACTCTAATATTCATTCAGATCCAGTTTCTTTCTTTATGCCTAAGCAGGAAAAAACAAAACTTAGACTGATACTGTATTAAACTAAATAAACTTCAACTGATTTGAGGGGACCCCCATTTATTAAATGTGACTGACAGCTGAACCTATTTCTATTCACTAACACAAATTCAGAATATTTTTACAATGACTTCTGAGAGGTCTATCTTGAATTTAAGATATATTTTTTTTACTTCCCTTAAATGTAATTTATGAAAATATACTGGAAAGAAACTAAATAATTAAGTTTTACTATTATTCAAGCATAATAGCATGGAACTACAAATTTTATTACAGTTTATTTACATTAATAGTACAGAGGCTTGCAAGTTATTGTAGACATTCAAGTACCATGGACAAGAACAAATCATACTGGAGGGCGGGAGAGTGGAGGGGGAGAATTTACCACTGCAACATAGAATTTCAAGGTGCCTACCTGCAAATGCATTCATTTGCCTTAAATTTTCTCTCTCTTTCTGTATCATTTCTTATATTCCTTTGTTCTTATTAGAAGTACAGATCCAAAGAGCACTTCAGTCATGTGCTATGAACTTCAGCATGCATGTGTTTAAATGTCCTTTCTTGAATGGAAACAATTTCCTCAGCTGATATCACAGTGAATACTAAAAATCCTGATACTATTCAGTTAAATTCTTAAATAAAAAATTGGTGGGTTTCTTAGGTTCACTGAGGAAAATTATGCTTTAAAGTAAGTAATAATAAAATAACAATTGGCACGAAGTTCAAAGCCTACAACAAATGCCAAGTAAACAGAACTGCTGCTGAAAAAAAAAAAAAAAATTGTTTCCCACAGTACTAATAACCCTGCTTAAAGGTCATTCATAACTCAAGAAAATAAAAACATCTATCCACATCCAACCCATTAGTTTTCCTTTGTATCCGTGGTTGCTGATCTCTGTTATCACATTTATCTTCGTTCCCGAGGAAAGACAGAATAACTTCTATGTTGACGCATCTCTTTCCTCTCCAGCATAGAGGAATGTCATCACAGAGATGCGTGATGCTACTTTTTATACTCACAGAGCAGTGGAAACAGACTTTTTGCTATTTGCACCTTGCATTTTAGAAAACTGCCACTTAAATAAAATCTTAGTATGACTATAGTTCATAATGTTCCCTTTACCTGTGTCTTGGCAGGTCGTCTTTAAAGGCACATTGTATACTAAAACAGTCACTTACTGTGAAAGACACATTCAGATTTTTCACCCTGTCTAGTATCCTACCTTTCCTTGAGTCCTGTGCTAAAATCTGATTCTGATGATTAGAGAACCAGCAGACAACACCATTGAAGTGTTTGAGATCAGTTTCACAGAATCATAGAATGGCCTGCATTGGAAGGGACCTTAAAGATCGTCTAGTTCCAACCTCTATTCCATAGTCAGGGACGCCTCCCACCACACCAGGTTGCCCAAAGCCCCATCCAGACTGGCCTTGAACACTTTCACGGATGAAACTTCCACAGCTTCACTGGGCAACCTGTTCCAGTCTCACCATGCACATAGTAAAGAATTTCTTCCTTATATCTGATTTAAATCTACACTCTTAGTTTAAAATCATTACCCATTGTCCCATCACTACACTCTCTGATAGAGTCCCTCCCCAGTTTTCATGTAGCCCCCACTTTAAGTACTGTAAAGTTGCTATAAGGTCTCCTCAGAGCCTCCTCTTCTCTAGGCTGGATAACCCCCACTATCTCAGCCTGTTGCTGGCTCAAGTTCATTTTTTCATCTACCACTACCCCCAGTTCCTTCTCCTCAGGGCTGCTCTCTATCCACTCATCACCTAGCCTGTAACTATGCTTGAGATTGCCCCCACCCAGGTGTAGGACTTTGCACTTGGCCTTGTTGAACTTCATGAGTTTTTTGGGGCTCACTCTTCACACCTGTCAAGGTCCCTCTGGATGATATCCTTTCCCTCCAGTTCATTAACTGTACCACTCAGCTTGATGTCATCCACAGACTTTCTGAGGCTGCTGTCACAAATAGAATTAACACAACTTTAACGTAGCAGAAATTTAAGATCTGTTTTGATATTTTGTGGTAAATCACAAGATTAGTTTGTATGAATCTCAACAGCACTTAATCAGCATTTAATTATCAGCCAAATTAACACAATGATTTCAACAGTATCTGTTACAATAGAAAGAGTGACTTAGTTAAATTTCTGAAAATGGCACAGTTCACCAGAGACTTACTGTAGGGTATTGGGGGGTCTCTAAACTCAGTCATGCACTTACTAGATTTCCCCCCTTTTGGTGAATTATTCACCTTTCTCCCTCATTTATACTTGTCCGCAGATGAGCCTTGAGCCTTGATCCTTGAGGAGTCAGCCCTAAGAGACATCCCACACCAGGAAAGGTGCCCCAGCTCAGGGTGAGATCAAGGGTCACAGCCCACTGTGATCCCTCAAGATCTCAAGAGGCTCATCGCTTAAGACCACTATTTATAGAATGGTGAGGCAATTGGCTATTAGGCAGCATTCTTCCATCCTAACAGTCCCCACTAAACCATATCCCTAAGCTCTACATCTAAACATCTTTTAAAGACTTCCAGGGATGGTGACTCCACCACCTCCCTGGGCAGCCTGTTCCAGTGTCTAACAACCCTTTCAGTAAAGAAGTTCTTCCTAACATCTAACCTAAAACTCCCCTGGCGCAATTTAAGCCCATTCCCCCTCATCCTGTCACCAGGCACATGGGAGAACAGGCCAACCCCCACCTCACTACAGCCTCCTTTAAGGTATCTGTAAAGAGCAATAAGGTAGCCCCTGAGCCTCCTCTTCTCCAGGCTGAACAAGCCCAGCTCCCTCAGCCGCTCCTCGTAGGACTTGTTCTCCAGGCCCCTCACCAGCTTCGTCGCCCTTCTCTGGACCTGCTCAAGCACCTCCATGTCCTTCTTGTAGCGAGGGGCCCAAAACTGAACACAATACTCGAGGTGCGGCCTCACCAGAGCCGAGTACAGGGGGACGATCACTTCCCTAGCCCTGCTGGTCACACTGTTTCTGATACAAGCCAGGATGCCGTTGGCCTTCTTGGCCACCTGAGCACACTGCTGGCTCATATTCAGCCGACTGTCCACAATCACTCCCAGGTCCTTCTCTGCCTGGCAGCTTTCCAACCACTCATCTCCCAGCCTGTAGCTCTGCTTGGGGTTATTGCACCCCAGGTGCAGGACCCGGCACTTGGCCTTGTTGAACTTCATGCAGTTGACCTCAGCCCATCGGTGCAGCCTATCCAGATCCTCTTGCAGAGCTTTCCTACCCTCGAGCAGATCGACACACGCACCTAACTTGGTGTCATCTGCAAACTTACTGAGGGTGCACTCAATGCCCGCATCCAGATCATTGATGAAGATATTACAGAGGACTGGCCCCAGCACCGAGCCCTGGGGGACGCCACTAGTGACTGGCCTTGAACTGGACTTGACTCCATTTACCACGACTCTTTGGGCCCGGCTGTCCAGCCAGTTTCTAACCCAACAAAGCGTGCACCAGTCCAAGTCAAGAGCAGCCAGTTTCTTGAGGAGAATGCTCATAAGGCAATTTTGGTCTTTTATACCAACCCTGCCATTTCAGTACCTTCCAGAATGTACACTTCTGGTACTCCTCAGGCTGGGCTACCATCCATGCTGCAGGCTCCAAGATGTCATCAGAGAGGGACTTCATACTCACCCATTATGCCTGTCGACCATTGACAGGAGGACTAATGTAACATTACTTAGTCTTGAACCATATTTTAGTTGGGGAAAGAGTTACTCCACTACAGAGATCAAGGGTTAAAGCCCACTGTGATTCCAGAGGAATTCAAAGAGACTTTTCTCCTGCTGCTATAGTTATAAGGTGAAGTGATTGGCTTGTAATCAAACTCAGATACCTTACCATGTTCTTGAATGCCAATATGATCTATCATTTCCCCATGAGCGATTTCAATGGGCAGCTGCTTTAAGGCAGTAGCCCTTTTTGTTCATGGTCATGGCATTGAGTAGCTACCTGGCACTCTGAATTAGCAGGTGAGTTCAAGGGACAGTCACATCAAGACCTTCTGTGGCTCGTAAGCCTGAGCAAGGCTCAAGTGCAGTAGAGCACACCCACCACAGGGGCACTCAATCCCACTATCCATGTCACTGACAAAGAAGTTAAAAAGTGCCTGTCCCAATAGAGACTCCTGGAGGACACCACTAATTACTGTACTCCACTTGGACATCAAGCCATTGAAAGCAACTCTTTGAGTGCTTTGTTTTATTCCATCTTCCTGCCTAAACAGTAGGACAACAACTGCAGTTGAACAGCAAATTTCTATACTGAACCAAGTATGCTGCCAATATAATTTTGCCTACTTGACAAGAAATACGTAAATCCCATTTACATGATTTTTATATTTTTTTTTTTGCATGAGAATAGAAACAGTTATTGTTGTTTAAAATATCCAAACAATAACTCTGAAAGGTCCAGATGAACTGTAAAATAGCCTCATTTCTCAGGTTCCTCTAGAATAGCACAGCCCCTTTAGGCTTCTAGAAGAGATTCCTAAGCAACGCCACAGCCAGGATGCTTTGGACTGTGTCAGGCTATGGGGATACATAAAACTAGGACAATTATCTTCTGTTGTCTTTGCCCATTATTTGGTCGTTTCTGTTTGTTTGTCACACACATGCCATGTTATCAAATAAAAGCCAGCTTCCATCTTTAGGCAGTTCTTACAATGTACTCCTGCTCAGACAGCTATGTTTTCCAGCAATCACTCAGTTTCATCTGTCCCTTTTATGAATGACTTGAATCATCTTTTTTAGTTATGATCTTCAATTAACAACCATTTTATATTCTCCTTTAACAGTTTCATGAAGCCCTAGCATGATGCTGTCAGCTGGTTCTGCAGCTTATAGACAAGCACAAGAGCACAAGGAAAGCTTATATCATCAGCTAACTTATTTATAGGAAAGATTTTATTGAAATATTGACAGACCAATCACACTGTTGTAAATAGCCCATCATTTTATCTGTGATAAAATGTCAGACAACTCTGCATACCATCATCTACCCTTCTCGTTTCTGACAGCTCAAAAAAAAAATCACTAAATTATTGACCTCATTTTAGCTGATATGCACTGTTCTGAAAATAAATAAACAGTCAAATGCTGCTAAGGATGAGATGTAATTTCAGTAAGGAATAGAGTGTGTGAAAGAGGCCAGTTCATAAAGAAAGGAGGCCCAGAGTGATGGTGCAATCCTGGGGACTTGTTGGGATACAGGTCAGAGAAAGCAAATGTTTAGATCGTGTAAGGAATAAGCCTTTAGAAAGTAAAAAACAATGATAAAGACATCTCTTGGTTTTTGGTCCCATGCCTCAACAAAGCTTCAAGGTCAACCACCACACTACCTGATGTTGAGGATCTGTAAGTAGCCTAGTTAGGAATCCTTAAGAAACAAAGCAGAACCCCAATGTTTTGAAAGTATTATTGCAAAGGGGTTAATGTGATATCTTCTGTGAGCACTGCAATTTCACTGACATCAGTGAAGTTACATGAGGGATGAGTTATAAAGATAACTTGTAATTCAATGTACCATGTGATTCACAATATTTGAGATGGATTTAGTTAGTTCATGTAATCCTGTTAAGAATTCCACAGTATCTGGTATTTCTCATTCTCTTGGATTCTAAAAATAACTGTAAATAGTGTACAGCTGTATCCCATTAGGTACTGGGCCATTCTTTTACAATAAGGGGAGATCAATCCCCAGTGTCAACTGCACAATGATTAGTGCAATTATTAAAGAGTGAAGAGCTGCTTATCTCCTGGTGTTCTTTTTTAAGTTTACAGAATAACATTGACAAGTCTTAAAAACCTCCAGAAACACAGCGAGTCTTTTGACTCTTCCTATTCCCTAGAAACTATTAGTTTCAGTTTACAGACAGATTTCTTAGCATAGATAAATTAAAAGGTGCAAGCATGACACAATATTCTTAAACTTCCTTTCTCTTAAATTAATTTACAGTCCTGTATAACCTCTTTCATGAAGCTCAAAAGATACTCAGGCCTTTATTCTTTGTGATCTATTTATCTAAAGCACATAATTTCTCATAAGTGAAAGATAATTCAGAGAGGAGAAGTACCATAGATACCCACTATGGGAATTTCCTCTGACTTTTTCCACAGGAACAAAACTTGCTCCTCTTACAAGCAAAAATTTGCATGGTACAACTCATCTATAGCTTCCTCATGATTTACCAATTACAAGTGAGAAATGAATGCATGTATAGTTAATGTTATTCAACTGAAGTCAATAGAGGTAGAAAGATTTACTCCACATCAAACCCAGATTGTGATGAGTTTTCTCTTGGGTCTGAACATAAAGTGATTCATATCTGCTTCCCAAAAATATAGTAACTGGCATAAACTCAAGACTGTCATGACTCAATATTTTGTTTTGCAATTTTTATCCGATTAATTTCTTTGTATGTGTCCATTTCTGATAGGACTCTGAGGAGCCCACTCTGAGAATGCTCTTCTCTTTAATGGACTCATGATCTGGCTGTTTTACAGATTACAAAAACAATGATCCAAATATTCATATATATTTATTTCTTCTCCCCCCCCCAAAAAAAAACAAAGTCAAAGTCTCAGCTGGCAACAATTATCTTCCTTAGACTGTACCAGTCTATTCTTACGCCAAATTAATTCAACAGATGTTTTGCAGGAACTGTAAGGTAAAATTTATGAATCTACTAGAGGCAATTTCTATTCTTTTCGATTTCATTAAAAAATAAAATAATAATAATAAATAAATAAATAGATAAATAAAAAGAATATACTGAGTTGTAATAAAGTATCTCTAGAGAAGGTGTTTCCAACCAAGAAAATCAAGGTAACAAACAAACATTTTGTTCATAACATTTTACTTTTATCTTTGGCTAGTAAAAATGCACTTCAGGGAAGCTTCTCTATTGCTTCAAAACAGTTTCATGAAAATGCTGTTATTCTTTTCTGCAACAGAACCCAGGGTTTGATTCCCTCCCTGTCACAGATGTGGTTCTGCAAACAGACATTCCCTCTAATATTCAAACTGAATATTTTTCAAACAGAGAACTCAGTAATATTCTATGAACCTGACAGCAGCTTGGTTTGACAATTATCAGTGTCACAGATTACAAATGAAGCAAACTGTTGTCTGCTGCTGTGCTTCTACTGATAGGTGAAATAAATCAATAATTGCTTAAAATGTGAATAATGTCTATTAGCCCAAGGCTACAGATTTCACACTATCAGCCTTTATTTTCCTCAAATTTATAAGATTGTTTTATGATTACCTCTCTTACCAGAATAAATACTTTCTGCTTTAATTTATATGGAAATCATTTGACCCTTTGTAAATGCCCTATGTTAACAAATAATTAAAGGATGCAGGAACTGTTTTACCATCCAATTAAAAAAGGTGTTAGTTGCCCTTAATGGGCTTTAAGAGACCTTTCAAATATCGTAGGGAGATGATATCCCTCACTATTCACTTTTTAATGTGCAGTTTATCTTTAGATCTTTATTTTACCATGGAAAGGAAAGCAAAAACAGTCATTCAGAGACAGAGCTCTACAAACAAGAACCTCAGATACATATGTAGCTCAAATGCTCCTGCAGTAGGATTAAAAAGTAACAAAACAGCAGAAGAATGGAAATGAAGCTAGTAGGGGAGGTGAGCAGTGAACTTACTTAGCCTATTGTCACCGTCAATTACTAGAAAATATCAAGCCACAAACAAATCCCACCAGCCTCATTTACAGAGTCAATGAGTAGACTTGCATCCCCTTGAAGGGGGATTGGAACCAGTTGACCTTTAAAGTCCCGTCCAATCCAAATCATTCTATGATTCTATAGTTCTATTACATGTTTTTCTGTTTTGTTGTTGTTGTTTGTTTGTTTTTAATTTTAGAAAGTATAAAAGACTTGCTCTTGCCTCAGGTCAGGAGTTTTCAAGACTGAAAAAAAAAAAAAAAGTTGATTTGAATGTTCATTGTTTTCTAATGACTTTTCTATCCCCCTTTTCCTGCATAATACATTTTGGAAAGGAAAATGATAATTAGCTGCTATAAAATAATGTATTTTGTGGGTGTCCATGAAGATAATTGAAACCTCCATCAAAAAGAACATATTATAAGCAATGACTAGTAAATGGGCCTCCTTTAATATTCTTAGGAATGTTTCTGTATAGTCTTAGAGATGTTTCTGTTGAAAATATTATCTCAAAGTTGACATTGTGTCTAGAACATTAAAAAAAAAAAGATTTATAGTTGAACTCAGAGGTGTACAGATTATTGTATAGAATTTCAAGTGCTAGAGTCTGCATAAGGCTGATGCAGCCAAATGTACGAAAAAATGCTTGTAAGATGGATTTTGAGTACAGAAATTAACAGGAATGTGGTGGGGAAAAAGGTAAAAGGGATGTGTCATTCGAATATAAACAGTTTAGAGTTGGATGTAAATATATTGTGACTAATCTAATATTAGACATAATGTTAGCACAAGTGAAATACAGTAATGAAATAGTATTTCCTGTCATAATAACTATAATTAACTTTTTTTGTGTGTGTTTTCCTTTTTTTTTAGTGGAATTTAACTAGAATAGCTATAGGACATAGTAGGAAAAGGATATTTTTGCAAAGGATTAAAAAAATCATAGAAGCATTGAATGGTTTGGGTTGGAAGGGACTTTAAAGATCACCTGCTTCTAACCCCCTGCCATGGACAAGGACATCTCCCCCTAGAGCAGTTTGCTCAAAGCCCTATCCAACCTGGCCAAAAACACTTCCAGGGATGGGGCATGTTATAAATGAGGTCTCGAGTTAATCTGAATTCTGTAATATTTATAAAACAAATATTTCTAAAAGGTATAAAAGGTATAAAAGGCAAGTAAACAGTGCTGGGTGTGCAAGGAATCTACGCTCCACCAACACGCACACACAAACATCAAACATTCTAAATATACAGAACATTGCTTTACATACTAAATGCAAGTATGCCTATACATACGTACAATCAGGAAAGGTAACAAACAATCCTTTAAGTTCCATGACTTAACAGTCTCCATTTTCCACTCCTTTTCTTGAGTACTAACAAGTCTTCATTTTCCATTCCTTTTGAACAGTATGTCTTGCTTTAAGTTGTCAAGCAACTCGGTCTTCAGGCCTTATGTATCCCGCTCTTCCTGGATCGAAGAAAAGCTTATCCATCTCCTTTTCAAGGCCAATAGGCCTGGGTCAAAAGGCACGTCCAGGTCACCAGGGGGCGTAACAGCAAAAGCCTTCGATGGCTGTAGCAGCAGAGGGGCCCATGGCGTAGCAGTCAGATCAGTAAAGGAGCCCGCAGCTCCCTCACTATCTGGCAAACCACACGTTTGTGATTGTGGCCCCACATGGCTCTTTAAGGCCTCAGAGACTGCTCGCCAGGTGCCGAGCAATCCCACTGCAACCTTGTCATTTTTAGTTGCGGAGTCCCACACCTTGACCTCTGTTTGGTCCCATATTTCAGGCTCATAAACTGTCCAATTGTTAATAAGGAGAATAAGCTGCAAGGTTACCAGGACAGTCTTTGTTCCTAAGGATGTATGATTCCCCATAATGCACAACTGCTTACCAGCGAGGGGCAGTTGTGTGCACGGCTCCGCTTCTCTCAGCTCAAGCTTCTCTCCAGCTCCAGTGCGCCTATTTCCAGTGACTTTCTGTACGAGCTTCTCTGAGCAGTTTGCTGAGTTTGGCCAAACCTATCTTCATGAGGCGATCAAAGTGCCTGTTCTCATCCTGGTCTCCATTCTGCCAGCCTGTTCCTTTTCATTCCTTCTTTCTGCTTCTTTATTGATAATAACTTCATGACATCGTGTTGCCTTCCTTTTTTATCTTGAGGGCAGGCTCCCCTCTTATACCCTTCTCTCCACAGCAGTTCTTTTCAAAACAACTTTTCATTGGTCAAACAACTTTGAATGTAACAACAGCAAACACCCAGAAACATCCATGCCTTAGTGGCTGGAGAACAAGAAACAAGCTGGGGAACAAGAAATGGGAGACTGCATGGAGTCTCCTAAATCACCCTTCTTTGTTCCCTCTAAACTCTTTTATATTCCTGATGGCCTCGTCGTTAAGAGTCTAATGTTATCTCAACCATGGGGCTTTCCAACCCCCATGGCCACATTCCCAAATCTCCCCCTTCTTTATTAATATCAACCATTTTCTCGACACGAATTACCACTCCATATATAAAAGGGCATCTACAGCTTCTCTGGGCAACCTGTTCCAGTGCCTCACCACCCTCTGAGTAAAGAACTTCTTCCTAATGTCTAACCTGAATCTACCTTTTTTTTAGTCTAAAGCCATTACTTCTTCTCCTGTCACTACACTCCCTGACAAAGAGTCCCTCCCCAGCTTTCCTGTAGGCTCTCTTTAGGTACTGGAAGGCCAGTATAATATCTCCCCAAAGCCTTCTCTTCTTCATCTCAACTCCCTCAGCCTCACAGTAGAGGTACTCCAGCTCTTTGACCATCTTTGTGGCTCTCCTCTGGACTCACTCTAACAGGTCCACGTCCTTCTTGCGCTCTGGGGGGCCCCAGAGCTGAAGGCAGTACTGCAGGTAGGGTCTCACAAGAGCAGACTAAATCACCTCCCTCAACCTTCTGGCCACACTTCTTTTGATGCCTCCCAGAATACGGTTGGCTTTCTGTGCCGCAAGCACACATTGCTGGCTCATATTGAGCTTCTTGTCAACCAACATTCCTTGGTCCTTCTCATCTGGGATCCTTGCTTAAAAAACAAAGTCCTTGTTTAATCCTTGTTAAAAACAAACCCTTGTTTAATGGTGCCTAAACCCAGCTAGCAGTCAAGACTGGACTGGCAGTTTTAATAGTACTATCTGGTCACTTATTTCTGCTGCACATCTCTTTTTGTTGTTGTTTCATGCATCTCTCTTTCTTTCCATTGCCTGAGCAGTTGACACTATGGGTTTTCTTTATTCTTGAAATGAATGGCAAACTATCACTTGGGAAGTGATAAAAGAACTCCCTGTACTTTAAAAGAAAAAAAAAAAAAAAAAAAACATCATCTGAGGTCATGGTCTCTCCTTTTTCTGGGAGATGGCTAAGACAAAGCAGTCATATTAAAAATAAAGAACACTTCACTGATGTTATATATGGAGTGGTAATTCGTGTCAGAAAAATGGTTGATATTAATAAAGAAGGGGGAGATTTGGGAATGTGGCAATGGGGGTCAGAAAGCCTCGTGGTTGGTGATAACATCAGACTCTTAACGATGAGGTCATCGGGAATGTAAAGAGTTTAGAGGAAACAAAGAAGGGTGATTGAGGCGACGCCCTGCCATCTGGGGTTCTTGTTTTCCCTTCTGTTAAGGCACGGAAGTTGCTGGGGGGGTTGCTGGTTAGAACTGTTAACATTTATTGTTTAATGTTATATGATAATAACATTATTAGTGTGATTTCAAGGGTTAACGAAACGCGGGAAAAGCAATCACGTTTTGTTGCTTTCGGGAACCTTGTGGTGGGCAGAGCACGTGCAAAAGAAGAGGGAGACAGTCGAAGCCGCTCCTGCATTCTGGAACAAAAGGTTGCTAATGGTGATGGGGAAACCGTGAGCCTTTCACCCACAACGACCACCACAAAGAGAATTATAATATGAAGCAGAGATAGGATATCCATATGTATGGGCGTACTCGGGTTTCTTGTAAATATGTAACAGCAATGTTAGAAATGGCAATGTTAGAATAACAGCAATGTTAGAAATGGAGTGTTCTTTATTGACACGAATTGTTAAAACATTCCTCCCAGCAATGTCCTATATATATTTGGAAAGTTCGACAGGTGCGTGTGCGTGTTGGTAGAGCATAGACTCCCCGCACACCCAGCGCTGTTTACTTGCCTTTTATAAATATTATTTTATGTTACTAAATTCAGAGTTGAGACTTCATTTATAACACTGAGAACAGCAAAAAACACTGGTCAATCAAGAACAACTCCTACATGTATCATATACCCCTGAGTACACTGTGCAGCTGTCCTTTTACATGTAGAAAATTAAGAGTCAGTCATACTATTAAGAAAAAATAAAACTCAGCCCTTGGCATGAGACCTCCCAAGCTTTCAGTACTATCTACACACACAGTGCAAATTTTCCAGGTGATGAGACATGGAGGGGATGAGCCAGCTTGCTTTATGTGTGGGAACTGGTTTGGATCTTTTAAGTGGAGATATTTGTGGAAGAGATTCCCTGGATGGAGGGCTATGGCTTCTCTCACACCATGACTTTCTCCCACTCAGCTGCTCCTATCTAGGACCAGCTGAATTTACCAAGCAGAAAAACAGTTACACAACTGTATAGCCTATATGGAAAGGGTGAATGAATAGGCAATTTTGCGGGTTCGCATGTAAAAAGAAAAATTAAGCACATCTGTAGTATCAATCCCAATGAAACCAGGAATCTTTTGGGGTCAATTAATGCCCTGATCTAAAGCTTCTGACATTTTTGTAAGCTTTGGGTAAGAGAAATTCTCAAGCAGTAAAAGTTCTCAGTTAGTAAATAATGTATTTCAACAAACCAGCACTTATCAACTGCTCTTCAAAGCATTAAACAACAGATGTTTCAGTATGCTGTGTCAAGAGATCAGAAGAGAAGCTGTAGTAAAAGATGAAGACTAACGCTGTTTAATATTTAAAAACCAAGATAAAAATCAGTTCCAGTGACCTTATGTTGGGAAAAGATAATCCATGATTTATTTGTACAAGATTGAAAGGTAAAGTATCATAAAAAATAAATGAAGCTGTGCAAGTCTAATTCTTAAATATAACATAGATGACAACAATAACTCAACCCTGTTCTCTAGCAGTGGGATAATCAGATGTATAAGTGACAAACTGCAAAGCATGAACAAGAACACATGTTCAATCTTAAGGGCATAACTTGTCCTTGAACTAGAAGTAGAACATGACATGTACTCATGCTTCAAAATGATAATGGAAGCAGTAATGTGCAGAATCACTACTACAGATGGCAAAAGTTTGGAAAACAAAATGAGCAAATGTTCCTCACTATAACAGAAATAGTTGTTTTCACAAAGCCTTTCTATTTCATAAGTGTCTTGAAATTTTTCAAAATTACAACCCCCTCCCCCATCAAGGTTTAGTCATAAAAACATAAATTCATTTCTACAGACAAACTGAATGGTGCTTATTTTTACCATCTCTTAAGTTTTCACCCTATTTTGTCTTTAGAAGAAATATGATGTGTGAAGGTCAGTAAACAATAGGCCTTTTTTTCTCTTGACACTGACCTATAAAATATTAGTTTTGGTTCTGGTTCAGTGACAATATATGGTCTGTGATTTGCTTATATACGTATAATTTATAGATAGTAGCTTCACACTTAAATTATTCTTGTGAGAAAACATTAAACAACAAAAACATATTTCAGTGTTATGCAATTGACCCTTAGAATCAGCTTTTCTAAACATAATTAAAATTAATATGCATATAATGAGGACATATTGCTCTTAATCATTCCAGAACAAATTCCTAATGACACTGGGGAAAAAAAAATAAATAAAAAGTTAATTGAAAACCATTTGTAAAACACTTTCTCATAAAGCAAATATTTCCAACTATTTTAAATTTGCCATTCACCTAACAAGCTGATAATATTACCACCATTTGAAAAACTAGTTTCTTACTATATTTTCCTTTATTGGAAAGGACACTGAAAAAAAAATAAGAAAAAAAAAAAAGAAAAAAAAAAAACATTTTGAAATATACAACAACAACAAAATTCTAGCCAATGTACAGGGCCTTTGCAACCTCACATATTCCACCAAGCTTATTCTGGTGGCCAGTGAATTTCTCCAGCCAATTTCTAGTTACGGAACCATATGTGAGACAATTTTAGAAGGCAATGTCAGTCCTTTTATTGTAGGGTTGCAATACTGGGCCAAGCATTATCAAGAGTTATCACATCTGAACTAAATATTTTTTAAAATTTTGAGAAGAAATGCTGCAACACAGCTTTATCTGGACTTAATGAGTTAAGTCCAGAAATAGTATTCATTTATGTGATCAGAAGGAACTTGGCTTCACATACACATGCGTATCACTATTCAAAGACACACCAAGATTTTGTCTTCAGTTAAAATAAAATACCTTTCTATGACAAACTGGAATAATGAAATAGATCATTTTAAATAACTTCTGTACAGTTAACATTCAGAGGATACATGAAAAACATTACAAGGAATGTAAGATGGATCTCACAAAATCATAGAATGATCTGGGTTGGAAGGGACTTAAAGATCACCTGGTTTCAATCCCCCTGCCAAGGGCAAGGACAGCTCCCAGGACTAGACCGGGTTGCTCAAAGCCCCATCCAGCCTGGCCACTTCCAGGAAAAGGGCATCCACAACTTCTCTGGGCATTTCCTTTCACAAGTAAGGTTTCACAATACACAGAATTTCTTTAGTGACAAATTATCATTTACAAAGTGATGAATGTGGTTTGAAACCCCATTTTTTTTCTAATTCATCTCACCCGTGTTTATGCATAGATTCTGTAAATGAGCCTGGTGGATTTGCTTGTGGCTTAATATTTCCTAGTAATTGATAGTGACAATAGGCAAAAGTTCACCGCTCACCTCAGAAAAACACTTCCAGGGATAGGGCATCCACAATTTCTTTGGGCAACCTGTTCCAGTGCCTCACCACCCTCTCCATTAGGAACTTTTTCCTAATGTCTCATCTGAATCACCCCTTGGTCCTTCCAGTCAGGGCTACAAGAAGGACATCGAGGTGCTTGAGCAGGTCCAGAGAAGGGCAACAAAGCTGGTGAGGGGTCTGGAGAACAAGTCCTACGAGGAGTGGCTGAGGGAGCTGGGCTTGTTCAGCCTGGAGAAGAGGAGGCTGAGGGGCGACCTTATTGCTCTTTACAGATACCTCAAAGGAGGCTATATAGAGGTGGGGGTTGGCCTGTTCTCCCACGTGCCTGGTGACAGGATGAGGGGGAATGGGCTAAAGTTGCGCCAGGGGAGTTTTAGGTTGGATGTTAGGAAGAACTTCTTTACCAAAAGGGTTGTTAGACATTGGAGTGTGCTGCCCAGGGAAGTGGTGGAGTCACCATCCCTTGAAGTCTTTAAAAGACATTTATATGTAGAACTTAGGGATATGGTTTAGTGGGGACTGTTTGTGTTAGGTTAGAGGTTGGACTCGATGATCTTGAGGTCTCTTCCAACCTAGAAATTCTGTGATTCTGTGATTCCGCCCAGCCTGTATTTGTGCTTAGGGTTTCCCCAGCCCAGATGCAGGATCTTGCTCTTGGCCTCATTGAACTTCATGAGGTTTGCACAGGACCGGTTTGTCCAGGTCTCTCTGTGTGGCATCCCTTCCCTCCATCATGTCAACCACACCACACAGCTTTTTGTCACCAGCAAACTTGCTGAAGGTGCACTCAGTCTCACTATCCATGTCACCAAAAAATACGTTAAACAGTGCTGGTTCCAATATAGACCCCTGAGGAACATCACTTGTTACTGATATCCACTTGGACATTGAGTCATTGACCACTACACTTTGAGTGCATCCATCCAGACAACTCCTTACACACTGAATGGTACACCTGTCAAATCTATGCCTCTCCAATTTACAGACATGTAGGACAGCGTCAAATGCTTTGTACAAGTCCAGGTAGATGATGTTAGTTGCTCTTCCCTATCCAGACCCTTCCCCTATCCTGGCCCATCGTAGAAGGCCACCAGATTTGTCAGATAGGATCTGCCCTATTGACTTTACTAAATCCCTTTCTACATACACAACATAGTCCCTAAAGACATACATTTGTTCAGCAGTACCGTGAGACTTGGATTTGCCCTATCTTTGTACTTTCGGAGCTTTTAGCAATTTTTCTTCATTTTAAGAATCTCAAAGCTTTTTTCCTACGGATTGCGCCATATCTCTTTCATTGTTCTATCCTCTTCTGAATCTTTTGGCTCAGTGATCTTCCGTTATGGCAATCTGTATCCTGGAAAGGTCACTTGTCTCACACAAAAAATTCTAATAACCAACAGGAATTCATTCTGTCTCAGTGCTACCTACTCAGCTTCTTCAACAGAGCGGACACTGGCCATAACGTTCTCCCCCATCAGAGAGGAAGAGTTCAGGGGTGCCTCTGTCCTGTCCCAGGCCCAACTTCTTTTGCAGGCCAGCCCTGTCAAACATTATTCTGCCTGAAGGTGGACCCTGTGATGGTTAAGTCTATTCCGTGTTTCACAGCCAAGGGGATATCTTTCTCCTGCATTGAAACTTGGAAACCTAACAAAAGTTTTGTCAGTGAAAATAGAAAGCAGCTGGAATATGTCTTCTGTGAAACACACTTTATATAAAACACACAACAGAAGTAGTTCTCCATAGCCTCATGAATCTGACAGCTTACAAATGCTGAATCTCCATTATATTATCTGTTCTAGACATTTCATCAGAGAAGTTTTGCTTTTAACAAAGCTAACTGGGAGTGAGATTCACAGGAGAGGTGTCCTGCAGCATTTGCTTCAAAAATATGTTTAAAATGATGTCGTGGTTTAACCCGGCCGGCAGCTAAACACCACGCAGCCGTTCACTCACCCTCCCCCCTCCCTCTCTGGGACGGGGGAGAGAAACGGAAAGTGAAGCCCGTGAGTTGAGATAAAGACAGTTTAATAAGACAGGAAAATAATAATAACAAAAATAATAATAACAATAATAATAATAATAATAATACAATGGTGATAATAGGAAAGTAATAATAATATGTGCAAACAAGTGATGCACGATGCAATTGCTCACCACTCGCTGACCGATGCCCAGCCTAACCCCGAGCAGTCCGGCCCCCCTCCCCCCGGCTAGCCACCCCTATATATTGTTTAGCATGACGTCAGATGGTATGGAATACCCCTTTGGCTAGTTTGGGTCACCTGTCCTGGGTCTGTCCCCTCCCAGCTCTTACTGCACCCCCAGCCTGCCCGTTGGCAGGACAGAGCAAAAGGCTGAGATGTCCTTGGCTTAGTATAAGCACTGCTCTGCAACAATTAAAGCATCGGGGTGTTATCAGCACTCTTCTCATCCTAAGCCAAAACACAGCATTCCACCAGCTACTAGGAAGAAAATTAATTCTGTTCTAACTGAAACCAGGACAAATGAACATCTGAGGAGGTCTCATGTATGTCATAAGCTCAGCACAAACTTTTCACAGGAAAAGCTTTTCAGTACATATTTATTGATTTCTGTGGCAAAGTCTTTCTTCTTGTTACTGGATGTCTGTTACATAAACCAAGAATGTATTGATTGCCCAGACTTACATTTTCAGATCTACAATGCTGTAGGCCCTATGAAGTATTATCAACAAGTTAGAAAAACTCCAGTAAAAATAAACAAACAAGCAAACAAAGTGTAGATATAGAGACACTTATACAAATAAGAATATGAACATAGATTTTTAGATACACTACTTCCAGTGCAAACCTTAGAAAAAAAAAAAAAAAGGACACTTTTACTTTATTATATCACTTTATGAATCTTCATAAAGATTCATAAATCCTAAAGAAAAGATGGTGTTTTTTTCATCTTTTCTTTCAAATTCAATACAACTTTTAACCGTATTTATAAAATCTTGGTATTTTGTATAACATAGAAAATAAAAAAATGAAACCACTGCAATATAGGAAAACGGTAGAAAAATAGCAATTGTCATTGATTAAGTCATATATATTTATTTCTACCTCAACTTGCAGAAAACATAGTAGAGAAGAAATAGATCACAGTTGAAGAAGAGTCAAATTAAGGCTATGTGGTTTAATTTAAAGATAACGTTTTTAATATAGCAGATAACATTTTTTGTTGAAGTTCTTTAAAGCTTTTGGCAGGTTTAAAATTCATGAAGCAGCTCAGTGCGAGATGGAGAACTGTGACAAACTATTTTTATTGTGCGTCAGTCTCCTACTGCTATGAGCAGTAATGAAAGCAGAAGTATAATGCAAATGACAGAACAGATACCCTGGAAGCCTCAGTATGAAAACTAATCTTTCCTCTATCAATCCGTTACAGTATTTTAAAGTAACAAAGCAAACAAACAAACAAAAAACCTTCAAAAACAGCATTCTGGTTGCACAGATTCACTGAGAGAGAGAGTTACAGCACTTCCTCCACATTTATGATCACTGCCTGTCTGTGCTACCTTTCATACAAAGAAATACTCAAAATGCACACTAAAATATGTGAAAGTCAATTGACATCTTTCTCCTTTCATAAAGTAACCCTGGTTTATACCTCAAATACTTTTCTTTCTTCTTCAGAGCATTCCTTAAAGAATACCTGTTCCTTCAGCATTCCCCTGTACTGGTTGGAGCATATTTCATTATCACCCCAAACACTGAGCCAATATCTAGGGTTAGTTCCACATAGAGACCCTCTGAAATTAGTATTCAAAGTTCTCTGTTATGTGGTCCACAATATTTCAAAAAACAAAACACACCAACAGTGAGTGACCTGGTGAGCAAAGCCCCCAAAGAGCAGGAGAACACTATTCCTAGCTGAGTGTTGTTCTTAGAAACATTTTCCCATGTGTACCCACAACCTCTTTAAAACTCACCTCTTACTTTTATTATTCTAACTTTGGTATTGCCATTATGCATATGCCTGCACAGTATACCAGAATACACATCTCTTGATTGCAGGCTCATAGACACTGAGACCTGCCTCAATGATCCAGCTAAAGCTTCAATTCAAAAGAATGCTACTTTTTTATCTTTATTTATTTATTTATTTTTGCCAATGTTACCGTCCTCTTCTGAGTATAGCACTGAATCTTTCATAATGGAAATCTGTAGCCTGGTAAGTTGAACCCCAGTCCAAGCCTGTGTATCAAAAACACAGACTCAGACTACTGTTTGTTTTTTAATTTCCCCATATGCACCTAAAAGACTAGCTTAGAAGTAACCCCTGCATTCAGAAATGTTAGTTAAACAGGTGCTCATTAGAAAAAAAAAAAAAAAAAAAAAAAAAAAAAACCTATATCATAAATTGATTCTCCATAGAGACCAAAGTAGACAACAAAGTCTAACAGTCCCAATTGTCTCCTAAAGCTTCCTTTGCAACAAAGCTTGCCTTATTCAAGACCAACACCACAAAGAGACTTTCTATCTTACTAAAGAGATGATTTGCTCTAACGCTCCAGCAGGGGTCTTCCACGGGCGGCAGCCTCCATCGGTGCAGGGCCACCTGCTCCACCATGGTCTCCTCCACGGGCTGCAGCGTGGAACTCTGCTCCACCGTGGTACTCCATGGGCTGCAGGGGGACATCCTGCTTCACCATGGTCCTCACCACAGGCCGCAGGGGACTTCTGCTCCAGAGCCTGGAGCACCTCTCCCCCTCCTTCTACACTGACCTTGGTGCCTGCAAGGCCGTTTCTCACTGCTCTCTCCCTCCCAGCTGCTGTGTGGCGCAGCGTTTTTTTTCTCTGTCTTAAATATGCTCTCACAGAGGCGCAAAACAACATCGCTTACTGGCCCAGCTCTGGAAAACAATGGGGCCCTTCCAAAACATGGGGTAGCTTCTAGATCTTTCTCACAGAAACCACCCCTATGGCCCCCTGCTACCAAAACCTTGCCATGTAAACCCACTACAGTCACTTAGAAAAAAAGAGAACATATTTTATTTGAACTTCATTTAATGTGATTTTCAATTTATAAAAAAAAAAAAAAAAAAAAAAAACTTTTCTCAAAATAACATTTTCTGATCAGCATCAATGAAAAAATATCTACCACTTGTGGGGATGGAAGGAAAACAATCAGACGGGGAAAAAATGATTCAGTGCTAAATTACCATGAAATCAAATGGAAAATTCTTTCCCTTTGCCCTGTTTTATTATATTTGCTCATTAACACAACACATGCAATATGCTATTCTTAGCTTTCATTTTAAGTTGAGCTCCATATTGTTTGCATTACTACAGTAAGCAACCAGTTTGATATAGAAAAGCATTAATATATTGATATAGAAAAGCATCACCTAGTAAAGCATGCAAGTATGTATTTATATACTGACTTAAACATACTTTTTATTAAGTATATTAACTTTAGATATTCAAGCTAGAAATTCTCAAATATCCAGAAATGTATAAAATAAAATTGTAGACACCTTTTCAGTCTTCATCAGTTCATCCTTTCCACTAGATGAAAACTTATCTTTCATATATTTTTTATAAAGTTATTGGAGTTCAGCTAATGCAATTTTCATTACAGTCTACATGTATTTAATCTCCCATAAAAAAGTCTCAAAACCCTACAAGTTTTAGTTATTTGCCACCATACTGAGTGTGTGAGAAAACTCTCAATAATTTTGTTTCTCACAGAGCTATTCTATCTCTAGCAGAAAAAAAGAACTAATCCCACCAACCCACCACATAAATTCTCATTAACTGTAATTAAGTACTACCCTATGCTAAGGATTCACGAAACTCCTGAAATGTGAAAGTATGCAAAAAATTACATACTTGGGATCTTTCTGAATTAGTGCTGACCCACAAAAACATCATTAAAAGGGACTCTGCAAAAGACTTGATATGATGATATTGCACCTGTAGTACCTCTCAGACAAGTACACATCTACAATTCTGATACTGCAATTTTAGAATGTTATTATTCTAGCCATGAAAAGTCCCTCTTGTATATTTTAATGACTTCAAGCAGCTTATTAAATTAAACTGCTTTCTCAAATAAATGCCTGAAGGCAAAAATATGTGATTCATTATAGAATAATAAACAGGTCTTAAGTCACAGCACTTGCTTCTATTCCAAGCTCTATTCCAAGCTATGAAGTCGCAAGAGGAGATAGCTGAATCAAGCATCAGTACAAGAATAAAATATTTTCCAAGACCAAAAATAATACATTTTTTTCCTTCTTTCAGTGAAATCACATATTCAAAACAGAAGGCCTCTCAGCTTCATTTAACCAGGTTAACAAGAATAATGTCAGTGCACCAGGTGGTCTGAAGAACTTCAGCAGTCATAGAGGAAAAATATTCTTGCCTGTCTTCCACCATAGTGTCATAGGTGGTTCTTTAAACACATGCACTGCAAAACATATTATATATCTCTAAAGGGGTTGTATTTTACAAAACTTCAAGTTTAAAATATGACATATAGACACTGGATAACTGAGAAGCTTCTGAATTATTATCTCATTGATACAAGAGATCCTGCAGCTCTGGCTGCCAACTGTCCGTATTCTTAAAAATAAGTTTGCATCATTTTACCATAGCAAGACTGTTCTCAATGGCAACCCTTTTGAATCAGCAGCTGGAATCAGCTTTCTTACCCATTTGACATTTGTTTTTGTTCTCGGCAAATGTCTTTGAAAGCTCAAACTTATCTTGTAGTACCAATATTAGGTTTTCACTGACCTACAGTTGACAGTTGAATGGCTGAAGGTTGTAGAAGCAAACTAACCATAAAAAGACAAATTACCCATCAGCATATCACCAACAGATCCAAACTCCAACAACCATTTCCTATTCCTTTCTTTAGGCTCCATAAGAACAGGAATGACTTGTGAGGAAGTGATGGACATGGAGAATTGAATTTATATGGACCTGGTAGGTGGTATGGTAGGAAAACATAGATGCTGAAATGGCCTGAAGAGGCAGATAAGAGGTAAGGTACACCTTACTCTAAATCTCCACAAAAAAAAATCCCATATAAAACAGGTGGAAAGGATCAGAAAAATATATATATATATACATATATATACATGTATATATAATAGACAGGATGATCAACTACCTGTAACAAAGCTGTTCAAGCTCCAGCATGATCTTATTAAGACAAAGACCATCACATTGTCATTGTTGATTTGCTGCAAGAAGCTTTAAATTAAACCACCCAACATGCACTTAACATATAAACAAGTATTTGGATGAGCAGCATCTGAGGAGACTACATCCTCTGGGAATTTGCCACAATTCAGAAACTCTCCCTGGGATGTGAAAATCAAGTATCATATTTAATGATGATCTTGTTAATCTGATTAAGATCAGATCATCAGAGATACTTTCTTCCCTAATACACAAAGGAGGACAAGCATGTGCCTTCAATCTTTACAGTTAGACTGGAATAAAGCACACTATCTTGATGTTCATATATGGTCTATATGCAAAGTATCCATGTAGGTTGCATTCTTATTCTCTACTGTACTAACATTCCCAGAATAAAATAAGTGAACTCATCATTTCTGGCTTTATTCTAAAATTATGAAGTCACTGTAATGCTTAGAAGACCTACATAGATTCAGTTATTAGCAGTCTTTATAGTTAAATCCGTGGTAGCAGCTTTGTGCAGCACTATACTGAAACTGTACCATGTGGTTTGTATCATGTAGTTGTCAAACAGGGCCTGTGACATAGAAGGCAAGAAGGATACGATAGTGCTAATTAGCATTTTTTCCACTTTTCTATTAGAAACATTTTTTCCATTTACATAAAATGTGTTGGGTTTGTTATTCTTGTTGTTTAGGAATAGTAATGATATTTTTTATTTGAGAATACTTCAGACTAACTGCATGTTCAAGTAATAGTCATATATTCAAAAATGTATCTCATTGCAAAATCTGTAATGAAAGCAGTATTGTTTTCATATATTACACACTACTTTCTGATTTTTTTTTCATCTGCATGTAATTTTATAAAATAGAAATGAAAGACTTTTCATAGCCAGAGGAGCAAAAGTGTGCATATGAGCACCTCTGCTCATATGGGTGTAATTGTACATCAAAATGTAGCACTGTCTTACAAAATGTATGCTGTAAACCGCCCCCTGTCCTAGGAAGCAGATCACTATAGTTTCACTTTGTTCCTTCTGAATTCTGGATGGAAAAATAACAGTAGGAAAGATTTCTTATTTTCCATAACGGACAGAAAAAGTTGGAACTTTTAGCAATACTTAAAATATATAGGATGCATGGGACAAACATTCCTATCAAACTCCTGTCAAGGATCAAACTCCTATCAAACACTCCTATCACTCCTATCAAAGAAAAGGCGGAGGTGCTTAATGCCTTCTTTGACTCAGTCTTTAGCAGCAAAACCAGTTGCTTTCTGGATACTCAGTACCCTGAACTGGTGGAAGGGGATGGGGAGAAGAATGTGGCCCTCACTATCCATGAGGAAATGGTTGGCGACCTGCTACAGCACTTGTATGTATGTAAGTCGATGGGGTCAGATGCGATCCACCCAAGGATACTGAGAGAAATGGCGGAGGAGCTGGCCAAGCCAATTACCATCATTTATCAGCAGTCCTGGCTATCAGGGGAGGCCCCAGTCGACTCACAGCTAGCAAACATGATGCCCATCTACAAGAAGGGCTGGAGGGTAGACCCAGGAAACTATAGACCTGTCAGTTTGACCTCAGTGCCAGGGAAACTCATGGAGCAGATTACCTTGAGT
Source organism: Anas acuta (assembly GCF_963932015.1). NCBI lineage: Eukaryota > Metazoa > Chordata > Aves > Anseriformes > Anatidae > Anas > Anas acuta. The sequence goes on along the minus strand of NC_088979.1, from coordinate 98,767,695 downwards.
GTCATCACGTGGCACTTGCAGGGCAAGCAGGTGATCAGGCCCAGTCAGCATGGGTTTATGAAAGGCAGGTCCTGCTTGACAAACCTGATCTCCTTCTATGACAAAGTGACACGCTTGGTGGATGAGGGAAAGGCTGTGGTCTACGTTGACTTCAGCAAGGCTTTTGACACCATTTCCCACAGCATTCTCCTCAAGAAACTGTCTGCTCATGGCTTGGACTGGCATACGCTTCGTTGGGTTAAAAACTGGCTGGATAGCCAGGCCCAAAGAGTCGTGGTGAATGGAGTCAAATCCAGTTGGAGGCCGGTCACTAGTGGAGTTCCCCAGGGCTCGGTACTGGGGCTGGTCCTCTTTAATATCTTTATCAATGATCTGGACGAGGGGATTGAGTGCATCCTCAGTAATCACAGAATCACAGAATCACGGAGTTGTCTAGGTTGGAAGAGACCTTAAGATCATCGATTCCAACCTCTGACCTAACAAGTCCTCCACTAAACCATATCGTTAAGTTCAACATCTAAACGTCTTTTAAAGACCTCCATGGATGGCGACTCCACCACTTCCCTGGGCAGCCCATTCCAATGCCTCACAACCCTCTCAGTAAAGAAGTTCTTCCTAATATCCAACCTAAAGTTACACCCCTGGTGCAACTTTAGCCCGTTCCCCCTCATCCTGTCACCAGGCACGTGGGAGAATAGACCAACCCCCACCTCTCTACAGCCTCCTTTCAAGACATGCAACTAATTTGGTGTCATCTGCGAACTTACTGAGGGTGCACTCAATGCCGTCATCCAGATCATCGATAAAGATATTAAAGAGGACCGGCCCCAGTACCGAGCCCTGGGGAACTCCACTAGTGACCGGCCTCTAGCTGGATTTGACTGCATTCACCACAAATCTTTGGGCCTGGCAAGTTTTTAACCCAACGAAGCGTATGCCAGTCCAAGCCACGAGCAGACAGTTTCTTGAGGAGAATGCTTTGGGAAATGGTGTCAAAAGCCTTGCTGAAGTCAAGGTAAACCACATACACAGCCTTTCCTTCACAGATGACACCAAGTTAGGGGCGTGTTGATCTGCTTGAGGGTAGAAAGGCTCTGCAGGAGGATCTGGATAGACTGGACTGATGGGCTGAGGTCAACTGTATGAAATTCAACAAGGCCAAGTGCCGGGTCCTCTACCTGGGGTGCAATAACCCCAAGCAGAGCTACAGGCTGGGAGATGAGTGGTTGGAGAGCTGCCAGGCAGAGAAGGACCTGGGAGTGATGGTTGACAGTCAGCTGAATATGAGCCAGCAGTTTGCTCAGGTGGCCAAGAAGGTCAACAGCATCCTGGCTTGCACAAGAAGCAGTGTGGCCAGCAGGTCTAGGGAAGTGATCCTCCCCCTGTACTCAGCTCTGGTGAGGCCACACCTCGAGTACTGTGTTCAGTTTTGGGCCCCTCACTACAAGAAGGACATCGAGGTGCTTGAAAGAGTCCAGAGAAGGGCAACTAAGCTGGTGAGGGGCCTGGAGAACAAGTCCTACGAGGAGTGGCTGAGGGAGCTGGGCTTGTTCAGCCTGGAGAAAAGGAGGCTCAGGGGCGACCTTATTGCTCTTTATGAGTACATTAAAGGAGGCTGTAGAGAGGTGGGGGTTGGTCTATTCTCCCACGTGCCTGGTGACAGGACGAGGGGGAATGGGCTAAAGTTGTGCCAGGAGTGTTTTAGGTTGGATATTAGGAAGAACTTCTTTACTGAGAGGGTTGTGAGGCATTGGAATGGGCTGCCGAGCGAAGTGGTTGAGTCACCATCCCTGGAGGTCTTTAAAAGACATTTAGATGTAGAGCTTAGGGATATGGTTTAGTGGGGACTGTTAGTGTTAGGTCAGAGGTTGGACTCGATGATCTTGAGGTCTCTTCCAACCTAGACAATTCTGTGATTCTGTGAAACCAATTTTCTTCTTCAACAACGTGAAAGCCCACCTCGTCAAGAGATGCCTATCAGCCCATTGTGCAGATATCAAAACCTACTGCTGACTGTTGATCAGGCTTGCCCACTGTTGGGCCAGGATCTCACAAAGAGGTAGAAGGAGAGAAACTTTCCCTTAGGTTAGGCTTTATTATAAACTGATAGCAATAATGGCTTTACAATGTACTATAATTAAAGGGAACTATTTTCAATCTGAGGTAAACATGGAGGATAAGTATCTCATAGCTCACTGATATTTTTATTTAAAACGTCATTCATCTTTTATAAACACCCTAAGAAAAAAAGGACTGTTTAACCCAGCAATGAACACTAGTAGAGAAAAAGATCTAAATGGTGACAATGAATATTACAAACCTACAAGCTTTCTTTTTAAGTGCTTGGAATTGTTGATTTCAGATGTTGATATTCCAAAGTAAGTATTTTGCTGAGCCAGTCTAACAGTGCAGAACTACTACATTTGCATGTATTATGTAAATTAGATTTCAAAACTTTTTTTTTTTCTGCGCTGAAAATTGGTGTTTTACAGCCATTATGTAAATGGGATATGGTAGAAATGGTTTATTCTTTTTCTCCAGAGAAATTTATAAAACTTTGAAAAACTCGATAAACTGAAATATATACATTTCAGCAAATTACAGCGAGAAAATATTTAATATAGTACATTTATTCTTTCTTTGTTAGAAAAGAAATACTGTCATGGTTAATAAACATTCCTCACAAACATTTTTGTTAAGGCCAAAGGCTGAATCCAGAGCAATAGAGAGCAATTGTGCTTATAAGGTAATTTCTTCTGGAATGAATGGTAATAAAATTCTCTTAAATGGATGCATGCTTTTATTAATACAAACATTGTCTTATGGACTTACAATACTCAAAGTGAAGTCACAACCGCTTTAGCTTCTCTGTAATTGTTATCCACACCAACAGGATTAAAGTAAATGGGAAATGCTCACTTCCAATAATAAAGATCTGTTGATATGCTGAATTATTGATATGTGTAACTCTATATACATAAGTATTTTATTAAAAGCTAAAACAACTGCTTTTGCAAGCATATGAATTCAGAGACAATCTCAGAAAAGAAAAAAAAAAAAAAAAAACCTACATTCTGGAATTATCTATATCCCTCCAATAACTCTTGAGACACAGACTGGACAAGTAGCATATTTTTAAAATTTGACCAGTTAAAGGGTAGATAGTATAAAACCAAGTCTTGGGGATCATGGTAGGTACATCCTGAATTCAAACAGAAGCTTTCTGAGCAACATTTCTAGTGCTATCATATTCATAACAAGATGAGTGTGATAGATATGTTCACTAGTCAACAGATAGATTGTGAAGAATTGACTGTTTTCAGGATAGACGTGAGTGGGGAAATTAAATAAATCAAAATTTCAGTGTCTTGTCTGACTTAGTCCAGATTCTGTCAGCTTACATCTGCAGTGACTTGTCAAGTATATCTATTACAAAGGCTTCTGTGTTTTAGAGTGCATCTTTATAGAACATCTGGCAATGGTAAAGGTATTATATCTGTAAATGTATAACAAGGTTTAAGCACATGTTACACAGTGCTTAATAAGATATTTAGAGAGACTGTACTTAATATATTCATTTGAAAGACAGTATGAAGATGAAAACAAATATTTCTAACCTGAAGTCTTGGTTAATTTTAAAGCATTGCTTTTCTGTAAAATACTTTTAGGCTTGACTACAGCCTGAATCCTCCTCCTTCTTAAGAATTTAACAGCCTTTCGTACAACCTTGTTCCTCAGAACTGTCACTTCTCCAGGCATTTTCTACATCATCACAAAGTACTTACAAGCTGTCTTTTTTATTATTGTAACTTGTCTTTTTAAGCAAAACAGAAGAGAAACAAAAATTTCCTGCAAGTATGAAGGTTCCTGAAGGAATTTTTCTAGTTCTTAGTGGCAGATGCAAGAATGAAGCAATGACATGCTTTGTTTTTGAAGGAAAGAACATATTGCTAACCATATTATTGTTCTACATCTGGGACAAATATTTGACATATTTGGAACAGGATCATGCCTTTGTCTGAACTAGAGAATTACCGGTGAAAAGTATGCATGTATGTTCCTTTTCACAGACTTTTCTTCAAATAAAAAAATAAATCACAAAAAGAGAAAAATAAATTTTCAGCTAAAAGATTTAAACCCTCAAAAGCAGACATTTTTATTTGCAAAAGGTAGTTTTCTAAAGATGAAGAAAGTGAAGGAATCTTAATTTCTACAGCCAAAACAAAACAAAACAAAAGATACTTCCCCAAAAGATACTTAATCAGACATTGGGCTACTGGGATTAGCATAGGAATGCCTGAAAACAAGTCAAAAGCCTGTTTTATGTATTTCCACCAGTGATCTAACCAGCACCTGATATTCAGTTATAATTATATTTTCAGAGAATACCCCTTCAGAACAAGTTGCAGAATACTTTTCCATAACTGAATTACCTTACCTCATGTATTCACAGAGATTACATTGTCATCCACTTCAACAAAATTTCAGACAATAGGTATATAGAAATGTACTATGGCATTTTTAATATTTTTAGAATCTTATTTTCATTGTTTTTAAGCAATTTTGAAAAGTGTATACAGCCATCCCTATCTAAAACATAGGAGATGTGAATTTGTGGAGTAGTTATTTGTCTTGTTTAGCAATTATTAGAGGGTGAGGTTCTTGCATACTAGCCTTAATGCATGCATGTATGTCAACAAAAGGAGCTTACCCTGTTAATTATACTACACTACAACATATGATGACAACATACCTCATAGTAATGCCAGCTATAGTAAGATTGCATTGAATTGTGCATTTATGTATATTTTTTTCGTAAGTAATGCATTAACGAAAAAAAAAAAAAGGAAAAAAAAAAGCCATTGAGATAGATGACAAAATAACATTATTTTCCATTAAAAATTCTGCTTGTCCATAGATGCTTTGGGACTGCATTCTGACATTTTGAAGTTTGATATGACAACATGCTGAGGAAAAGTTCAGAACTTCTGAACACAAATGAAAAAACTATTTAAAAAATGATTTTACTGAAATATGTCACGTTCTATACGATCAAAAGAAGTATGGCATACTGTCTCCATGCAAGGATAAAGGAATAAAGCTGACATTAACAGCACCAGCATAGGTCTAATTGCTTTAAATTTTCATGGATAAAAAAAGTGTCTGAAGCAGCATGTCATTTAGTGTTTAGATTTTAGAGAATGGTAAAATTCCATTAGGAAACCATTTTCATGTAGGTTTTATCAGATCTTCCTATAGCCATACAACCTGTAGCAATATTAAACAAAGAATTACATTTGGGAAATCAAATCTCTAGCACAGAAATCATTCTAAGAACAATTAAAATAAAGGAAAATGCTTGTAAAGCAAATTGTTTCAGTGTCAACAATTACCACTTCAGCTATAGATAGGGTCAAGATGATACTTGACATTTCATATCTTAACTTCTTACATTGTAAAAGTGAAGTTCAATTTAGTATTTAAAATAGGTTATCTCTATTTTGTTTCAAATCCAGATTTCTTGTAACCTATCTGCTCTTTATTAAACTATCAAATATCTTATTGTTTTATCTAAGCTTTAACACTTCTCAAAGGCATATATTATCTTCTGACAGTTTTAAATTGAGTATTGGGAAGACTGCTATTATATGCTTATATTTTAAAATACAGTTATAATAAAAAAATTGCAAACATATTCGTTCTTGGTTTGATGAGGAACATAAGAGCAGCTATCATATGTACCATCATGTGTACATCCAGCCCTCTCTACTGTCTCCAACACCAGATTTGTTTTGGGAAACACCACCAATGCCTAGAGAAGTGCAACGGCAGGAGGAGATACATATGACACCTCTCTTCAACATTCTTCCAGCCTCCAACCTTTTTGTAGTTCTGGGGCTGCCTGAATGAAATATAATTTCTACCTTGTAAGTAACTTCCTAGAAATTTCTCTTCTATTGGTTTGCTCACTATGAGGTTTAATTAGATAAAGAAATCCAATAAACTATCTTCACAGTGCTTGCACATTTCTGAAATTAAACATTTTTTCAAACATACTGCACATGTAAACCTGTACACATTAGGTTTAGCAATCTTGCCTATATAACTGCAGCTAAAGGATGGCCTGGGGATTAAGGATTAGTGTGTAAAAAACACATTTTTTTTCTAATGAAAAGCAACCCTACGATTCCTGATGAGAATTCTGTTACAATACAACTATTCCAGCCAGATTCTTTTGACAAGTTAAATGCACTTGATTCTTGCAAATTCCATGAATCCAAGAAGCAGCTCCTAATGAGAAATGGGGCTCATTTAACCAAAAAAAAAAAAATAAAAAATAATCAGATGTACTTAGTACCTAACATAAAGCCAATTGAAAACAATAATATTGCTCCATTGACCACAGTTTGTTCTGGCATAAATCCTTAGGCTCTGTTCCAGCTGTCCATACTTTCCCAAAAGTGAATTTAAGCATGCGCTTTCATGATCTCCTGACAAGGGATGTATTTAAGTATGTGTTTTAATGCTGTGCTGAATTGGGACTTTAAAAAAAATGAATGTAATTCCTGTATTATTTTTCAGTGAATTTCCTAATATCCTGTCATAAATTCTGAAGATGCTGTGTTTGTGTACTTATTCTAACAATGACTAAGGATAATTATTTTCTTATGATACATCATGTAATTTGACACATACTTTTCTTTTTTTCAGAAGTTAATTTTTTAAAGCAACAATGTAAAGCATAATGGTCAAAAACAACACAGAAACAGTATAAAAATACTTACTGTTTTTAAGCAATTAATGCAAGCCATTATAATAAAATATATTTAATTGCAATAGTGGGTAATAATCCATAGCTGAATAACTATATAAATCTACTATCATTATTAAATTTAGATGGAAAGAATACATGCTGAGGTATTTTTGTATATCTTCAACAGACTCCAAGTCCCCAAACACAAGCACCCATATGATCATCCAGATGACCAAGATTCATCTAACCACTCCTAGTAACTATAGCTCTTTTTCTCTATGCCCCAGAAATTATTTTTAAATCACAAGAAAAACAGCTAACACACCTCACAATTTAAAAGAAATACTTAGTAGCAAAGCAGAATTTTTCTTTAAAAAAAAATAGTCTGTGAAGTATTGAATTATTGTGGAGCCCTATTTATCCTAAATTTGTGGTTTAGTCTAATATGTCTAAGGCTGAGCCAGTAACTTGAGTGCTAAATGACTACTGGTTCATTACTTCTGTGCTGTGACAATATCTAGCTGCTTCAGGCCTGGCCTGGATCAAGACTGCAGTGTGCTATAAAACAAATAAACGGTACTTGATCCAAACAACTTAATTTTGTGCCTTGTCCTCTCATTACACATACTACTTAGGTCCACAGTTCTCTCTCTCTCTCTCTCTTTTTTTTTTTTTTTTTTCGAGAACTAAATAAAGGATATACTCTGCTCTAGATTACTACACCTCCTGCCATTATTTAAAGACCTAGTCCTTAAATGTCTCGACCTAGTCTCAGCTTACATAGTCTCTCAAAAATATTTCATACATATGGGGAAAAAATGTAAGCAGAATATCATTCATAGTTACATATATAGACTGATACAGATGAAAACAATCTAAAACATCCCTTAAGTTACTGGTACATGAGTTACTCAACTTTGGAAACCATTTTAACTAGTCAGTATGATTACATCTCTGGTAAGCCATTCATTCTTTCTGGTTCAAATTCTGCTCTTGATTATTATAACATTAATGAGCCCTTTTCACTGTCTTTCACGATTTCCTCTGAAAGATAAGCTTAGGGTCAGAATTTGGCTTTATATTACCTGAAAAATACAGTCCTATAAAAATTATCAAGAATGTCTTCAAAACTGAAGTATATGTGATAGAAACCAAGGACACTCGTGTTTTATTATTAGTCCATCCAGAGGGAGTTCACATTTTGAAGTCAAGAATAAAGTAAAAAAATCACAACAAAATTCCCCAAGTATATTTCCTATTACCAAGCTGTATTTCCGTTATAATAATTATATCCCTCCATTATTTCTTCTTTGCATTACATTTAGAGAGATATTGTGTTACTAATAGACAGATTCTATGGAAATGACATGTACTAAAAGTAGAAATCTTGTATGATGCTTTCTAGCTTTTTACTGCAGCCCTGAGAGAAAACTGACCCACAATATATTGACAACATTAACACAAACATGTCCGTCACTCCTGATTCGTACAGGTGTTAATGTATTTTTCTCATGTACTCATCACAGTGACGTTTTCACTGAGGACAGCTGAAAAATACCCTAGCATTTCATACATTTTTCTACATGCTGTTAGCACTCATCCTGACATCTATAATTTTGGGACTGGACACTGTTGCCTCTCCTTGGGATTTCTCTTGTTGAATAAAGGACTTTGAGCTGCCCTTCTGAAATTAGGTTGGACAGTGTTAAAGTACCCCACACTGCACATTGAAGAAAATGCACTTTTATAAACATCTGTCAAAATCAGATGTCAAAATGCCTTTGTGGAGCCTAGCCTTTCCACAAAGATATATTGTGTGTACAGCAATGCATAGTGCCAAGCATTTTCTTGCAACTTCAATGCCCATCAACAGAAATTTGGACAAGGCAATAAATCAATATGATGGCATCCATCAATTTAATCAGGCATCTACATAGGAAATCTCTGAGACTTTAAAGACTGTAAAATTACATTTGTCTACAAATCTTCTCTCTAACTAACAAGTAAACAGTGTAAAGTAAAAACATAGAAGTTTGCATTAGTGACAAAATGACAAGAATAGGTGTTTTGTTTTTTGTTTGTTTGTTTGTTTTTTAACAGACTGTAGGTGGAAACAAGATGCTACAATGAAAAGGAAATGCCACAGCCCACTGGATAATGTAAATGTCCAAAGCTGTAAATACTCAAAACATTCTGGATAGGCTTGAATGGGATTTATAGTATTCTGCTAGTTCCCCTGAGTATTCTTTTAACATGTATTGCAAAGCTTTTATGTCAACAGTCATTCAGGGGAGCTTCACAAATGTCAGGAATGCTTAAGCATCACTGATACTTGGCAATACAAGATAGAAAATCAATCCTGGTGTGTGAAAGGAATATAATAAAACTTTTGCCACACTGAGTATTAAAAGTATAGGATAGTTCAGGTACATTGTTATTCATTTCCACTAATTAATTGTGACACAGCTAGGGTTACTTAATTTGTAGAAATTAATAAAAAGTGCAGTTCTCTTTGAGAAAAGTCCCTCTTCATCAAAACCCACAATGTGACAGCACTGAAATGCTCTGAATTAAATCTTCAACAGAAAGAACTGAATGCATTTGATTTTTTTTTGAAGTAATAATAATGTTGCCTTTTAATGTTTTCTTTCTTTTCATCTATTTCTTATTTTACTTAATTATAATTTTGATATCATCTAGACATTTCACTGTTTCCAGATAAAATATTATGGATATTTTGTTTTGCAAAATACTGATATCCTGCTAAAGTACATGAAGGAAATAAATTTTTGCAAAGTTTTAGTATTCAAAAGAAACAGAACCCTGACCTTCACCTGATGTTGACAACTGCATACATTTTTCAGAAAATTAATTTCTGAAATGAACATTCTCCCACAACATTTTATCTGAAGCTGTTGTAGCCCCATTAATTACTTTAAAGTGCTTGCTATATACAACAATACAAGTGGAGATAGTACATAACATCTTTTCTAGTTCAGAGATGATACAAGAATAAAATAAGAAGGCACTCTGTTTTTCCAAAGCTTAAAGTAAGAGACAGACTGATAAAGAAATATGACAAAAAGCAATAAAAATGAACAGTGATACTGCACTGGTCATGCAGTTAGGAGAGATTTGTGTGTAATGAATTACAGATATAGAAAATTTGAAGACTAAACTCAAAGACTACAGTTGTGGTTTCACACACCATTTTGGAAAGTTCTTTTCCACCAATAGAGGCAGGCAGGAGTATAATACAGAAATGTTTGTTTGAAAATTAATGAACTGATCATGGAGTCTCTGGATGATAAACAGTCCAGAAACTGAAGAGAAGTGAATAAATTATGTCTTGAAATCAAAGGCATATAGCTGAGATGTGTTGTAGGAGAGCTGAAAGACAGCACAATGTTATACAGTCTATACAGTCAAATCCAGAAATGGAATACAGTTGGTGCTGTGTTCTAAATGGATGGCAGTGGTGTCCTTTGACCCCCAGATACAGTTGGTGTACCAGCAATGAAACTAAAGTAGCCTTATTTATCTCCTGCCTGCCTGGAACCAGTATCAGCAGAATTACTAATTAATTATTTACTATAGAAAATAAAAGTTCTTCCTACCTCCTTTTTCCTTTGATACTATGGCCAGCCAAACTTCAAATGTGCCTAAAAGCAACAAAGAAAGGAGCTAAGTAAATTTAATTAATGAAACTGAAGTGTAATTTCATAAAGAAAGTAAGTTTGACTAAATCATCTTAGCTTCCAAAATATAAACTAGGATTTGCTGGAATCCTAAGAACATTAAAACTGAAAAGAGAGAAAACCACTCAATCAGACAACAGTAAATATACATTAGCCACTACTGCTGCTATAAGCTTAAATGGGAAAAAGCCTAGGAATGCTGGTAAGACATTCTGGTTTGAAGTAGCAGATTATCTGATCTTGTAATGCTTTATATCACAAATAAAAATTGTCCACGAGTAAAAGGGCGATCTGGAGAGCCATGACAAGCAGAAGATAATTAATTTAGCTTAATGTTAAATTATAATTTAGTAACATATCTAAAATAGTATCACTGTTTTGTATATATTTGTGCTATTGGAGGATTTCCAGTATGACAAGCAGTTTCTGTATGGAATGAAAGACAGTAGAACAGAAGAGGTTGGGAGCTCCTGAATTACAAAGAAAACTGCTAATTGTACCTTTAGATCAGGGAATTTAGACATCCGAGTGACCTTAACTGTGATTGCTGCTCAGCTCAAACAAGGTTATCAGGCAGTTCCTTTTACTGCTCAATTCCTGCTTCATGTAATTCAGTGTCCATCATAATGCTGATTATGAACTTGGCAAATGTAGTTCTTCTGATATCCCAGAGAAAATGACATGTCCCTCAAAATAAAATTACAGCATTCATGAATGATCAGTCAAGCATATCGCTTGCTTGACTGAACATGTTTTACCTATATGGTTTTCTCACAGTAGAGCCAATTAGTTTTGCAATGATGTATTTATAGTACATACTGAAGTTCAGAAATTGCCAGGCTAGTGCTGCTTCACTAGTGAGTGAAGGGATTACAGAACTTTCTCTCCTGCCACAATGCAAATACAGCTGTTTTTCTTCCAGGGTCATGCTATCGAGTCAGTTTGCTTTTTCACACATGGCCCTTTCAGTCCTATGGTAGTCTATGTAGCACTAATTTAGCATCCACAGTGCAGTCATAGTAAAGGATACCAGACCAAAATGCAAGTCTCAATATGAAATGAAATCATTTTCGTGATTTTTTGGGGGTGGGCAAACAATCATTTCAATATATACCTAAATTTCTGCTATTTTGACCTTCCCAAAATCTCAGTATTCCTACTTGTCAAAGTACAAGAACCTGTATCTTTCATACGAGGGCTAGGAAACTGGGGATTCCAACATCCTCAGCAGGTGGCTGTGAGAGTATAGACATAGCATAATGGTACCTCTATTAAAAAGCTGAAAATCAAATTCAGCCTGGGCCTTTTCTAAAATCTGAGATGACTGTCAAATTCTGTAGAGAAGTTCTAATAAAATAATAATAAAAAAAACTTTTAATTACCTCTTTTTTTTTTCTGAGCTCTCTTAAAGCTGACCTTTCATTTCCTGGGTGACATATAATCATCTCTGATTGATAGGAATTTTAAATCTATCTGTTGAACTAAGTGCAGTTATGTAGACCAACCCAGCTTCAACCAGAGTTAACTGAAAGATACTCTGCCATACCTGAAGGGTTTACGCTGTGGAAAAAAAAAAAAAAATCCTCATAAGGAATGCATTATCTTTACCTATCCAGCTCTAAAAATACTTTTAATACTACTGGCCTCTTTTAAGACTCTCCCAAAAAAAACATGCAACAAAGGAAAGAAGGAAAGCAGAGAGGGTTGGTGAGGAAATACTCACTGTCTGGATAGAATCAAAACTTTCCCCAGCTCTGCTATGTTACTGAGACCTTGTTCTCTCCTTTTTAATAAAATAAAAGAGGAAATCTTTTGATAAAAGAGGAAAACAGGGTAATGAAGGAAAAAAAAAATCCTAACAAAACCCACTTAAAAACTGTAGTTATTCTCTTAAAGAGTAATCATACTGGTTAAAATCTGACTGTCAAAAATGAAAAGATGAAGCCCCAAGATATTTTCCATTATTTCAATATGTCAGTATAGCTTCACCAAATTCCACCTACCTAAGGCCTTAGTAGCATCTGACGTACACCCAGACTTTTGTTTTGGAATTCTATCAAAATGAGCTTTGTCCTTTCACATCAAATAGGTAGGTTAACAATTTTCCATTTAAATACCCCAGCAGGTTTTCAGACAGAATTATTAGAGAGAAATAAAAAGACAAGGAGGAAAGAAGGAAAAAAATATTATGGTTATATTTAAAATACTACAAAATGATTATTGTAATCTCACTTGTTTTGAGGCTTGGCAGAACTAAAAAATACATATTAAGCATTCAATAGCAGGATTATTTTCTGGTAGTTAACATGTTAGTCATAAATAACATAAAGAAAATTTTCCAGTGCTTCAATTTGCCCAAAACCATGCAGTATCAGTTTTACATATATCAAAAAATTCAGTTTTCAGAACAAATTTTGACTACACAAAAACGTATTTCTCATTGGGAATGTACTAGAAAGTTTGGACAATGACTGAAGGAGACAAAAATTTTGAACCACACCTTTCTCAAATGAGTAAAATTACTTAAATGTTTTGAAAATGCTTTGAAAATATTTTGAAAATGGCAGTTTGGCTTTTACCTGAAATGAAATGAGAAAAATGTTAGTCTTAAACTTTTATGAGATGAAAAGTAGTTTTCCATCCAGTTGTGTTCCAGCACACTGAGTGGTATCTATGTCACAGCTGTGGTGTCCTGAAGTGACAAATCTCTCTTTGCTGCAATAAAACTGGTTGGTTTCTCTCAACTGTGAAAGACTGTTCCTTATGGGTTCCTTAATTTGCAACAGGTGTTAGCGGAGACTGAGAGTTCTAGTTAAAATAAATAAATAAATACTTTTTGAAGGGTTGTTATTTGTGGGGAAAAGATAACGTGGCAACAGAGATGCGATAACATTTTCAGGAAAAAAAAAAATCACTACAGAAGATTAAGGGATGATGCATATTCTAGTTCAAAAGTGAAAGAAATCCACTGCAGTGGATTTTCTGGAACTGACCAACCTCTTTCAAAATGGGACTTCAATAAGCCTTAGTGATTTTGGCAGTTGGAAATAAGTGCATAATCATTTATGACCATTCAAATTTGACCGATACAAAAAAAAAAAAAAAAAAAAAAGCAATACATGTATTTTCATGCAATGTCAAGAGACAGAATTACTTTAGGCAAGTGATGGGTCTTGTATCTCTCTATTCATTCTGACCCTAACCTACCATAGTTTCTGTTGAGGACAAAGGAAGCAAATACGGGAAGCTCTTGCTTGTCACACTCAGATCTATTCGCAAGAGACAATTAGAAGGTCCATCTTAGAAAGCAAAAGACCTCATCCAGCGAAAGATACTTGACAGTATATGAGTGCTCTGTCTGGATTCATGATAAAAAACACTTTAATAGGAGTTATGATTAATATGGTTCAAAAAATTAGAAGACAAAATGAGGGAGCACAGAGAAGAATTTGTGTTAGACAAATGCCTAATCATTACCTCCAATAAAAGTATGCATGGGAAAGACTCTGAACAACAATCCTTCAAGTATTTGGTCCAACTTTTAAGAATGACTTAGGTCTTCCACTTGTAGATATATTTAAATTGTGTAGAACACCTGGAGCTGTTCTTGTTTGTTTATCTTTTGTTTAAGAAGGATATCTCCTGATCTGATGTTTTGATCAACTAACTTTGCACACACAAAAAATACCACACCGTAAGGAGGTTTCAGCATTTCTGGATTGGAAGGACAATTAATTTTTACTGGACTGTAAACTTTTTACCCTCTAAATATCTTTCTGTCAACAATATATGTATATATGTATAGTACAAAACAAAAGACAACTTAGTTCAGTGATGTAGTCATTACTGCTTCATAATCTCATTCATTTGGTGCTTTAGTAATGCAAAACATGGTTTCTGTTTTATTACATAGCTGTTAATTCAGAAATGACATGCTTGCAAAAGATTTACTATATTACTATTTGTATATAGGCATCCTTAATAGATGAGAATGCTTGCTGCTCCTTTGAAATCAAAATATTTATTCTAGGTGATCTATACTGAATAAAGACTGCCATCTTCTGCTGCAACTGCAGCAGATATACATGTAGATAACTACGTTAACATCATAAGAATGCAATATGTTATACTGGACTTGCTTAATAAGTATTTTAGAAAAAGACTCTCCTTTCCACCAAAATGCGTGCCTGGTGACATTTTCTTCCTACAATATACTTTTTAGATCTACATATAGTGGTGGTTCTACTCAGGTGGGCAACCGACCTTCATGACAACCGCCCTCTCACTCCCGTCCCTCAAAAGGAAATTGGGAGAAAAAACAATGAAAAGGACTCAAGGGTTAAGGTAAGGGCAGGGAGATGAATAAACAATTATCATCATGGGTAGAACAGACTCTGTGCAGGGAGATTTGAGAAATTTATTGCCCATTACTAACAAGCTAAAGTAAGAAATAGAAAACAAACTAAAAACACCTTCCCCCCATCCACCCTCTTCTATCTCCTCCCCCTGAGCAGCACAGGGTAACAGAGAACGGGGTCTGCGGTCAGTCCCCAACGCTTTGTCTCCACTACTCCTTGCCCCTGCTCCCCGTGGGGTCCCTCCCATGGGATGCCGTCCTTCCCGAACTGAGCCTGTAGGGGCTGCCCACAGGCAGCAGCTCTTCAAGCACTGCTCCCACGCGGCTCCATACCACGGGGTCCATCCCCCAGGAGCAAACTGCTCCAGCACAGGTCCCCCACGGGTGGGCGGCAGCTCCCCCCAGACCCCTGCTCCTGCGTGGGCTCCTCTCCACGGGCTGCAGCTCCGGCCCGGGGCCTGCTCCTGCGGGGGCTCTCCATGGGCCGCAGCCTCCTCCAGGCCACATCCACCTGCTCCACCGGGGGCTCCTCCACGGGGGAGGGGGGGGGGGGGGGGGGCTGCAGCATGGAGATCTGCTCCATGTGGGTCCCATGGGCTGCAGGGGGACAGCCTGCTCCACCAGGGGCCTCTCCCTGCACAGCCCGCAGGGGAGCTGCAGCTGTGTGCCTGGAGCACCTCCTGCCCTCCTGCTGCACTCACCTTGGGGTCTGCAGGGCTAGTTCTCACTTTTTGCTCTCCCAGCTGCTGTTGTGGGAAAGGGAAAAAAGGGCTTTCTTCCCTTTCTTAAATCTGCTCTCACAGAGGCACAAACAACAAAAGGATGGCCATTGCAGTTTCTGCTCTTCCAGTTATTCAAACTTACTGGTGCATTCTAAACATCCTGAACCACTGCTGAATTATACTTTCATACAACAAAACTGGTAAATAAATACTTATGTCTTGTGGGTTTGAGACTCCTTTGGGAAGCTGTGGTGTCTTAAAAATTCCTAGAGAAATGTAGGTATTTAAGGTATGTGAGTTTGGGCTTCCTGGGGTTATTGTTGAATGAACTTCTATGCCCTGTTAATAGGGCAGGTTCAGTAAATTTATACGTGGTGCTCAATCTGGCTGAAAAAGACCTTTCTGTGACGTGTTTCTGACATATTCTCAATATTAAAGACAATGTACAGAATCTCAAACACTGCCAGATACATTCTTAGAGGTTACATTCTTACCCCAAGTTAGAAGCCTGGGATGCTGACATCGATTATAAATCTTATAGATTTATAATGTATGATTAAAAGCACATTCAAGTAAACTGATAGTTTCCTACATGTTAAGAATTTCAGATGATAAAATATTCTGATGAAATCTTTTTATTAGAAAATACTAATAAAATGTTGATGACATCCCCTCCATGCTACAGATAAGCCGGTAACTGAATACCTACAAGAGGCACTGAATTTTTTCCACACAAAATGAGACTTTGTGTGAATTGAAAGTTAGAACTTAAATCCAACTTTCCATGTCCAAGTCCCACACATTTTTTTTACTTCTTTCATTCAAGGAATGATTACCTTTCATGAAGTAGAAGAGCTCTTCCTTACACTCTTGCCCTCTTTCTCTTTCTCTCTGTGTCTCAAAAAAAAAAAAAAATCATTTTAGAATGGCTATTTACCTAGGGTGTGAATTCAGAATGTGAGGCATAGTGGTTCAAATCCCCTGCTACAGATTAGGCACCAGAAATCTGAAGCTTTGTAGGTCGCTCAAGGGTCCCTGATGTCTGCACTGCACTCAATAACAAAATTACTGGATATTCTGGGAGTGGGGAAGTGTAATGAACATTGCTGTTCACCTTCCTATTGTTTTTTTTTTTTTCATCATATTGGCTGGATAAGGAGAAGCATTTTGAAAACTCAAAGCTTCCACAGAAAAAACTTCTGTGTATAGATATCTAACATCAGTGACCTCTGTGAACTTCAGATCAGCAATACAAGGAGTTCTAGCAACATCAGAATCAGGGAGAAAGAAAAGAATAACAGTGACATGAAGAAAGCAGATGCACACAAAGGTGGAAATTTTTGTTGATGTTAGAAAGGCTGAGATGGAAAAAGACACAAGAGGCATGGAAAAAAGCAACGAAAAAAGTCATCATCTCTTAGTTGAGACAGTGAAGCTTTCAACCCAAAGGCATTTTGTTTACCTTAATGTGCATATAAGTGCACACCAGGGATGGGGGCTCAGGGAACACAACAAAAACAACAGACTAGATAAATACCTCACTTTATCATACTGAAAGTACAAGCAAGAACTAAATATCTGACTATATTGTTTTGCTTTGCTCCTTTTTCTCCCTGTACAATAGAATTCTTCACTAAACAACCACATTCTTGCAACCAATAATTAACTAATAACTAGTTCAAGATGAAAACATCAGAGCTTTGAGAAACAAGCATAGGGCATGGCCATCTAATAGTGGTAGTACTGACAAGTACAGCTGCCATTTCATTTACTGGCTTAACATGTAAGGCAACAGGCAATGCCATACAGTATTTTTTCCTAACATTACTACTTCTGTGAGGCAAGAGAGAAAAGCTGGGACTTAGGGAGCATGTGCTGCCTCCTCTGTAATTTTCCATCTTTAAGGACAGAACTTATTCCACAACTTTTCTTTGAATTCCTCTCTGACCTAGAAGACAGTCATTCTAGAAAGGCTGAAACTTTTATTGGTTTGTTTATTTGTTTGTTTGTTTTCCATCTACTCTTCAAAACTACCTGCATGGAAGATGATCTCTATAAATGTAACCACACTTGAGCCTTCCTTAAAATAATCCTGAGTTATGATTATAAAATCACACCAACATTGCAAAAGATAGGCTATTTTTACTGTTATTTATAAACATCTTGACTGAAATGTCTTACTTGATATTCCCTCTCTCCTCTTCCTCATTTGAGGACCCGAATCAAAAGAATTCTGTTCTAATTCTTCACAAAGTTTGATGTCCTAAGGATTTATTTTCTTTGCAGAGTGGTTTGTTGTTCCATTTTAAGATAAATTTATTCCTTCATCTCTAACAGCAAAATCCTCTTTAAACAGTAGAGTACACTGAGTAAACTTATCTTTTCTGATGTTGCCTTGCTAGCATGACCTACAGAATCATATCAGAGTAGCAGGCACAACTGCATGAACAATAAATTATAAACGGGAGCTGAAAATGATCTGAAAATTAATAGTTTAAGCTCATTTCAGCAATACAAAAGGTGCTAGTGTGTAATTATATCAAAAACACATTTTCATTCTGAATCAGTATGAAAAAATATCAGAATTTTCTATGAGACAAATTCTATGTTTTACTTTAGTCTCACTTCATATAATAAAGTGAGATGGTTGCCCTTTACATACTTAATTTCCATGCTGAACTACACTACTGAATCATCCTCCCCCTTAAAATTAAATAAATAAATAAATGAAATAAAATAGAATGAAATAAAATAAAATAATAAGATATATATTAAAATTATTAATTAATTATTTTCTGAGTTTAAAGAGTAATACTCTAGAAATCAGGCTAAGTGTATAATTATTGTAGGTCTATTTTTCCAGCTATATTGACTATACGAGCTTTCAATCTTGCATCGACTGAACTCCTTCAGGGTCTGTCAGATATGGATAAAGGAAAACATGGTGTCAAAACCAAAACCAATTTAACTCAGAACTACCAGACTTCAAGATTCATTTAATATTAATATTCTGGGCAGTCTGCTTGCATGACATAATCAGCAAAATTTTATAAGGTAAGAAATGGCAACTTTGTCTTTGGAGAGGTGTGATAAATTGTCTATGTGAATGCAAGTATATAGGATTTAGGAACACACTGAAGCAAACAAGCCAAAAATAAAAACTGATTTTATCATCGATGCGCAACTTGGTTGAATAAACTTTCTGTGTTAATAAAGCAGTACAGAGTCAGACTGTACTAGGGTGGAGTTCCATTCCATTAACACAATTTGATGTTTGTCATTGATTTAGCAAGGTGAAGCCTCATTCCCAAGCCTTGAATTCAATGGTACTTTTAGTGACTTATGGTCAGAAACATCAACGTGAAACAAACTTGTCCTTCATCATTCAAAAAATATAATCAACACAGAACATTTTTAAGCTAGTTGACGGATATCATTGTACAAGAAAGCGCTCCACTCAAGACATTTCATTGCTTGAGGTTGCCTTCTAAATAATTATTACTTCAAAAAGCAGCAATGATGTAAAGAATATGAAAATCAATCAGTTATTTGGAACATTTGTCATGAGCCTCAGTCTTTCCATGAAAAACTGAACTGTCATGTAAGCAATTACTTTTTCCCTCTAGTTTTGCCAGTTAAAACTTCTCTTAAGGTTGACATTGATCAGCAGCGTTTACAAAATTGTAGAGGACAATCGACTTATAAAATGAGTTCCCTTAGTGTGACTAAATCTCATAGGTATTCTTTTATCTTAATAAGGAGCCTGGCATTGCAAATCTAAATATGAATTAGCATTTTGCATTTTCAGGAATTGCATTTTAAATCAAATACAAAAGAACGGAAAAAAAGGAACAAAATTAGACCCAAGAGGCAAAGTTTCTTTCTAAAAATTAAAATTACGGGCTACAGTAGGGAGAGCATTGGGAATTATGTAGTTCAAGTGGAATGGAAAAGTCTAAATCTCTTTGGGGGACACACCCAAAATACCTCCTATGTTCACAGGGCCTCAAAAGTAAATTGAAGCCTGATCTACTTTCCCCACTGCCCATACGAGTGGCAATAAATAGATTTGTAAAGAGACTTGCTGGTATCTGGATTCCTAAGGAATAGATCTGTGCTACCTTTCTGTAAGACAAATCCATATCAGCTTACATCACCAGAACTTCATATCCGAACAGTATAACCCCACACAGAAATTCAAAACTTTTCTAAAACTACTTTTTGTGTGAGTGAATTCAAGGAAAGATTAGCAGTCCAAAGCTCCACATGCCAATTGTTCAGTGAATGCTATGATGAGAAGACATTACTGACATAAAAAAGACATAAAAAACAAAACAATACTATGTTTTTGAAAATTGAAGTACAGAAAGGGATACTTCATTTGAAAATATAGAAATCCCAAGTCTCTACAGGAACCCAAAATAATTCAGCAATGTTTTCTGTGTGTGTGTCTGTGTGATTTTGTTGTTGTTGTTGTTTATTTGGGGGTTTTGTTTTTTATTTGTTTGTTTGTTTGTTTCATTTGGATAAAGGTCAAGGAGATTACTATTACTGTGAAATGTGCAAGAAAAAATGTACAATGAAAAATATGTCATCTTCTATCCCTATTAAAAGGTCATTTAACCTTCTATAATTATCAGGTTAAACCTGAAGCATCAGGATTATATCTCCTCTTAAATTTATTATATCTATTTGTTAATAAACTGAATACTGTCTTTCCACAAAAATTCCCAGTTCTAAAAGAACTTCAAGAAGTTTGAGTCCCATTCTCAGAGATGTTCTTGGGAACAAATTTAACAATTTAAGTAAACATACACAAAAAATAAAAATCTGTAACAGTTTAGTATGCTATGTTTACTTGTTGGTTTGTTTGTCGTTAGTGTCAGAAATAAAAGCTCTCTTTCCAAAAAACAAACTGCATTTGCAGTTAGTATTGTCTTTGTATAATACTTAAAGAACTTACTTGCAATATGGAATCACAGACAGGATGTCAAAATATGCTAGTTTAGGCCTTTAAATTAAATTATCAGCTATATCCTTTGACTGATCGGAGCTCATAAGTAAAAACACAAGTTTAGATTTGACATTAAGAGCAAAAAAAATTTCTTCATTGTCTTATGGAAATAGCCCAGGTTCAAATCTGAGCTATTTACTAAAAGTTTTGTATAATTCCTTAATGATACAAATCTTTAACTTTACTTACAGCTAAAGACAATTAGGCATCTTTAGTGACAGAAAACATGATTCCCCAATCATGGGACTCTCTTCACCTCACACAATTGGAATATTTGTTTTGAATGCTACCAGATTTGCCCATAGCTTCCTATCTCACAGCAGTAGTCTGTGTACATTCTTCCTTTGGTTGGTCATTTTAAAATGCAGGCTTGCAAATATGGTTTGAAATGTACTTTTGATAAAACTTCAAAGTAGCTACCTTATGCCTAGGGGTAGACAGAAAGCTGAAATAAAAGCAATATATTTCTGCAAGGACATTTTTCTGTAGTGATAATGGGGTGTACAGTGAACATTTTCCTGACTTTCTCAGCATTTATTATTTCATTGAAATATTCATAGGAGGAAAGAAGATAATGATTAGAACCAGAGTATATTATTTTATGACTTTTCATTTTTTGCAGGAATGCCTTCAATTTTCAGACTAAAATTCTAATATTTCTTTGCTGTAACATGCTTTTCTTAGGAAAATAAAACACTATTAGCAATTACTAGACTGTAAAAGAAGTCATATTAGTAATACCACAATCTCAGAATATAAATATTCCTGTGCAAAGGACTATTCCAAAGCTTATGCATGACTTAATAAGAATAATGGACTTTAAAATGCCCCAAGCCTTTATTTATATATATTTCATAATATTTAGAGAAGTGGCAGGTAGAACTTCTTGAGCAGAGAATCTAAGACATGGGGAAAAAATATATACATATATATATTAGTGGTTACTAGAAAACACAGTACTGAGTGAAAAGCTAACCCAGGGTGGAGGGAAAATAAGAACCTAAGTACCAGTAAGAGAACAGGTGGACTGCACAAAAGGTGTTAAAAACCCTGAAAGATAAGCAGGAAAATCATGAATGAAGACATGATTAAACATGAGTTTAAAGAGATAGCACAAACACAGAATAAAATCAGCAAGACAAACACACAAACCAATTACAATTTTCAAGGGATATAAAGCAACAAGAAAATATTTGACAAATATGATAGAAGAAAAATAAAAGAAGAAAATAAAGATGTAACAAGCAATAATAACAAAAAACAAACAAACAAACAAAACAAACAAACAAAACAAACAAACAAACAAGAAATAGAACATACATTGTAAGCTGATATTTTCTTTTTTTGTTATTCCTACCGCTTTTCACAAATGTTTGGGAACACTTATGTATCTAAATTTAGTCTATTCCCCCTTCTTTTCTAGACAATAGTTACCTTGAAATAAGTATCAAAGAATAAGGGATATCAAAGAACATCTATTTTACGTCATCTATTACTAAAAGGAAAAAGACAGAAATCAGTCTATTTTCAACAAGAGAAAAGATGATGACTGAAATTAGTTCATTAGTATCTAGAAGATAAGTTAACCCTAATTTGCCAAGGGAAAAAATGTCAAACCAGTTGTTTTCTTCTTTATTAAAGCATATCGTCAAGTTAACAGTATATATCTTTACAAAGATTGTGATGTCTTCTACACGCAGTAGCCTCACAAATTACAGAAGCTCTATAAATCAACAAACAAGTAAGAAACAAAACATAAAGTTTCAAAACAAGCCGATAAGTTTATAAAATTGTTACATTGTCAGGGCATTTTATTTTTTTCCAATAGATACCCACTCTGGAATCTGTTCTACTCAGTTGCTCTTGAAAAATGGAATAACTTTATAAGAAAACAGAAAATGCATATCACAAAATTGATAGACAGTAACAGTCCAGGCAAGACTGCAAATATTTTTAAGAGAATATACAGATTAAGAATGATCATGACAAAGTAGGAAGAAGAAAAAAAGAAAGATCAAACAAGAAGCAATATAAAAATCCAAGTGGAGACCATAGATTTCAGAAGGGAAAATAATATGGACAAATAGGAAATGATTGGCTATACAGAAAAGGATCTGGGAGGATTGTGGATCACAATTACAAGCTGCAAAAATGTCAGAGCAATTCTATTATATTATCAAGAACATTATGTGTAAGAGATACAAAAAAAGCTATTCATCTCAACTTAGTGCAAATGAAGCCTCAGATGTTGTAGAGCATAATGGTTTAAATACCAAAAGAGAGAGACACTCAACTTGTCAGAGAACACCAGAGGAGTGTGGTTTGTCTCATTTAGCAAAAAGAAGACTAAAAAGATGTGGATGAGGCAACCATCTTCTAGTATTTAAAAATTATTTTTAAAGGCCTATGATTAATTATTCACGGTAAAAACATAAAAGTGTATTTTTCAGGAAGTAATATTTAAATCAGATAGGAAGGAAAATCTAGTTTGGTCACTACAGTGAAGTTGCCTGTCTGCTCACCTGA
Source organism: Anas acuta (assembly GCF_963932015.1). Classification (NCBI taxonomy): domain Eukaryota; kingdom Metazoa; phylum Chordata; class Aves; order Anseriformes; family Anatidae; genus Anas; species Anas acuta. The sequence continues at coordinate 98,744,624 of NC_088979.1, read as the reverse complement.
AGAAAGCCTTAAAAAAATGGAAAGCTCAACACGGGGAAAAGAATTGACAAAATTCACTTACTCATGAAGACTATCCTATAACTTACAAAATGACAAGATATTTTCACTAGGTAATGAAAGTCTACTAAAATCTTAACCCTGATTCTCTTAACTAGCTGTGAAAACTCCATGCATCAACTAACCATGGATTTTGATAAGAATATTCCAAAAAGTAGTAATAACATCAGCATAGAAAAATTATATTCTTCTCTAATACACTGCTAATACCTTCTGGAGTATCTTATGTATGTAGAAGGTACCAAATCCAAGAGCCTTGAGCAAATATTACCAATCACTAGTTAGAATAAAATTTTATATTTATCAATCAGCATTTTTTCTGAATTCTCTGATGTATTCTTTCCAAAGATGGAAGGCATCTAATGTTCAGTACCAACATAATTGAATTTTGCTTTTAAGATGGCTCAGGAAGATTTAATAAGCTTTAACAAGTGAATATAGATCATATTTGCTGGACTTCACAAAGAGATCCTATATGCCAAATTTAGGCATGAGTGGTGTTCCATGTAATCTTTCAGGTTAAACTTCCATACAATTTAAATTAAAAGAAAAAAAGGAAAATAAATAACAAAAATAAATAATAATAATAATAAAAAGTTAGCTATAATGCTATTTGCAACAAATATATACTTTTTTTTCCCCTGTACCTGAATATTTAGGTAGCTTTAAATTGAACTCCTCTTAAACAAAGCTGTATCTTGCCAAAAACTAGTCTTCAAGAATGCTTGATAGATGAGCTACTGCTGTACCTCTCCGCATATTTTCAGCATTTCCTTAACTATTCCTTGAAATACTGTTCATAATTTTAACTGAAAAACCTACTGGATAGAGCACTCTGGTCATGTATTTAACATCTGATTATGATTTTAAACGTATTCTAGGAAACTCATTGCAACTTGCAGTGTTATCTGGACCACAATGCACACATATTAGCACACAATGGTGGTCTATCACAGACTCACAGGGTAGAAGAGATCATCAGTGAGATTATGTCTTCATCCAGATGAGCTTTGTCTGTTTCCATGGTTAGAGATTCCTCAAACACTCAGGACAATGTAAGGCCATGTTTGACCAGCTTCATGGTGGTTGTTTTTCTTGTACTGAGTTGGAACTTCCCATGTTCCAACTTTTGCCCATTGATGCTCATCTTCCACTATAACTATTGCGAAAATCCTGGCCTCATCTCTACATCCTCCCTTTAGGTAGCGGTTGATAGTAATAAGATCTCTCCTTAGCCTTCTCTTCTTGTGTAACGTAATTTAATAAAATTTAATAAAAGCTTGTATTTTTGTCAGTCCTTTCAGCTCAATTTACACCTTACCACCAGATTCTGCTACTTTTGCTCATGCTGAATATTATCACTTGTTCTGCAGTGTGCAAAGGCACAATTCAGAACAATTTAGCTCTAGGAGTGCTGCACATTGAATGTGCTTAATTTAAGGGAATGTCATAGCGCCATAGAACATAGAATATCTGATTTGGAAGGGACCCACAAGGATCATTAAGTCCAACTCCTGGGTCCCCAAAGGACCACCAAAAAAAATTAGACAACATGCCTGAGAGTGTTGTCCAAATTCTTCTTGAATTCCGTCAGGCTTGGTGCTGTGATCACTTTCCTGGGGAAAGTGGTCATGCTACTGATGTTGGTAAGAGAGTAAAATGTTTACTTATTTTGAACATAAATGGTCTAATATAGTATAGTATAGTAAAATCTATTAAATCTGCTTCAGGTGAGATAATAAAGAAACACAAGGAACAAGATCCAAGGATCTCCCCCACTGTTGGCTTTGTTATAGAGAACCTTTGGTCAAAGCCAGATTCAAAATTTTGTTGAAGAAAACCTCTGTTGTTCTCATTATTAAAACAACCATTTTTGATCAGGATCTTTCCAAAGAAATAAGCTTTTGATTCTGTAAAATACAAGTGCTTTGCAAAATGCATAAAATTCATAAGTGTTCTCATGAAAATTTACTCATCTGACACTCTGAAGGCAGAGAGATAATATGCTGGGATGCCAGAAGACAGGAAGAAAGGTAGAGAAAGCTGAAGAAAGGGGCAGCCACTGAGAACAGCAAACTGACAGATTTAGCTGTGCCAGAGGATACCTAGTTTGGCCATCCCAGAACAGCACCTAATACCATGAGCTACTGCAAATGAATGTCCCTCTCTCTCTTATCCAATCCCACCTCATTGCCTCTTTTTCTCTCCTTTGCCCATAGTAAAAAGTTGTGCCAACCTTCATCCTTTCCAAATAGTCAAAGAGATGCAGTATTTACTTCTGGCATGGAAAGATGTGTGAAAAGGAGAGAACTTGTACCCTGGGGTAAAAGAAATACTAAATAGCAAAGCAAATACGTTCTTTAGTGCTAATCAATGCTACCTCTAGATTTAAAATAAAACATTGGTGGGATTTTTTGTCACTGAATAAGAAGGTGATACACAGAAACAAGCAGTGACCTCCCTACTTGTTCTTTCTCTAGACTACAAATCTCCTTTTTCTAGATTACTGATTCTTAGTGGATATTTTTATACTGCTGTTAGATTCCATTTTGTGCAGTACTGAAACACTGCTTTAGCACTGAGAGGTAAAACAAAAGATGATTGATGTACTGTCCTCCTGAATAGAAAAATGCAGCTTGCTGTCCTGAGGTGGTACACTTGTAAGATAATGGTAGTTATATTTCCTTCAGCAGGCTTGCTTCCAAGATGAACTAGATTCTGTGGACGGGTGGATTCCTAAGTAACCAGCAACTGTCACTCAAGAAGGCAGTTTCTTTGCTGATATTCTTCTGGCCACAGGTGTCAGAAATGTATACCCAACAAGTCTGCTAACAGGAAAATAAGACGGTAGGGACCTCTACACTCCAGCCACTATATATTTGCTTTATCTATTTAGTCAGTGTAGTTAGCATTCAAAACAGAAAAAGCTGTGATCCACACCAGGCACAGTATGTCCCTTCCTAAGTGAGTGAGATAGAAACATAACCTATAATTTTAAATAATGGGAAATTTTAATGGTATGAAGATATGTGTGAGTTAATTTATCTATAAAAATAAGCTTACTTCCCCTCCAGTTCTAAAATATCAATCTGTTACTCTTTTTCTTTGGGACTGAAATGAATGCAGCTCTGTATTGCATGCATCATTATGAGTTACAATACCTCCTGTGTAAAGGTTTAGTCTTATAGCATGTGTATCTATAAATTAACATAAATTGCTATGTGGAAAGTCAGTAGAGCAGTTGTTCTGCTTAGTTAAGATGGATAATTGGACTCCAAGCTATTCAGAAATTCATAGGATGAAGTATATTGAGCTACATCCCAAACATTATATATCGACTGAAAATCAAAAATTGACTTTTTCATGTTAACTACTTATTATATTTTTGAAAGAAACTATGTCAGCTTATTTAAAAATATGTATTACTCTGCTGAAATAAGTGTTAAGTCTCATTAGCCTTTCTAGAAACCAATTTTTTGCAATGAATAAATAAATAAATAATAATAAACCTTATATGCTGCTTTACAGGTAATTTCTAGGCTTGAAAAACAAACTCTGTCAACTTTATCAACTACTCTTTTCCATTCAAAGAAAGCTTAGGAAAAATGCAATACTGTCAAGTGGTACAGTCTACCTCTACAAATTAGTCTAATCTACAAGTTTAGTAATAGTAATAGTAATAGTAAAAGTGTATACCAAATCATCTCTCTTTTGAGAGAAAAAAAAATCTTGGAAAATTGATATCCTGGTTTATAGCAATGCTCTGAAATATTACAGAGTTCTCTGTTTCTCCCTCAGAAGGAAGCATGTCTTTTCTTCATTCCTATGTCAGTCTTCTTGTCTTGAGCTCAGGATCAAACAAGATCATACAGAGCAGTTTACAAAAGTTGCTGCTACATTAGCCTATCTCTGCTTCCTAAGACATTCCACACAGAAGTATATTTTGATCTCTGCTCTTCTTTCCAGTTTGGGAAAAATGGAGGATCTTCTCTCTGTTCCTCTCCTTACAGTACCCAAGAAACAGTACCCAAGAAACAGTAAGCATAAGAAGAGTGTATGGAACTCCAAAAGTCACTTAGTGAACTTAGAGAACAGAAAATGTTAGTTAAAGGGCACATGGACAGCTAGCCTGACAGCAGTGGTATTGGAAAATGAGAAAAGCATAATCTTTTGCTGAGTTCAAAAATGGGCAAATGTAATGAATGAGGACAATTAATGTATTCATTTTTCAGTAATCAGAAGAATCTGAAGCCATAGTGTTGGACAACTGAAGATTATGTTTTGCAAGTGTTGAATAGGCATAAAAAAACGCATGTTATTAAACAGAATGTATGTCAACATTGCTGTTGCATGACAGCATGTTTCAGGAGGTGATGCACACATAAGCAGACACAAACCAAAATCATTTTTCTTCTATTTTAACTTGATCACTTCTGAGTTTCTGTCAGGCATTATGAGCTTTAAATTTTGAGATTATCAACACTGAGTGTTTGTACCTTTCTCTTTGCAAATCAGCTCTCTAAACATGGTTTGCATCAGTCTTGTTGACATTCTCCTTATTCTCTCCAGGAGGAAAAAAAGAAAAAAAAAAGGTACCAGCCAGAGGAGAAAGCTAACAGGTGTGAGGAAGGAGAAGGCTAAACATTATTATAAGAGCTGTTGATACCCATTTTTTTATTTTTTTTTACAAAAAATATTTTTTCTAACGTTTTTCTTATTTTTTTCTCAAAATTATTTTGGTACCAATGTATTTACAAAGTAACTGAGAGATGAAGGACAAGATCAAGTGTTCTCTTATTTTCCCTCTTTTTTTGCAGTCAGGTATGACTGAAGACATGAAAATTGCATTCATCAACAACTGAGGATTTGAGGAAAGAAAGACAAATGTGTGGTTTGGTTTCTTTTTGTTTGCTTATTTGTTACATTATTGTTACATGTCTGTTTGAGTAATATTGTGACATGAGGTCCAGGACATGATCCAATACTTAGCAATGCTCTGCAGCTTTTTATGATTGCTCTACTCTCACAAACAGAATAAGAGATTTTACTAGCTTTCACACTACTTATAGTGGAAAACCAAGAGAAAATAAATACATAAGCAGAACAGCCAGTTAGTCAAACCATCTTTTTCATTCATCTACCATTTTACTTGGGAATCAGGAAGAGAGAGGTAGCAAGGGAAATTCGTATTTCCACCTGTCTTGCACACAAGCACAATTTTATGATTCCATAATGCCAGAATCCTTTTAAGAGTGCAACTGTACCTCCGAGTGAGCTACTTGCTTCCAAATGTGTTTTGGGGACTTAGCTGCACTCAGTGTAGGATCCTCCTCATAGTGTCTTTCAAAAGAAAGATTCTGCCTTGAAAAGAAGGTTGACTATTGGGAGTAATATACTGAGGAAAAGGGGATGCTATAGCTTTTGTTATTCAACTCTCAAAATAAAGATTTGATTTACAAGGCTGAGTCTTTTAAGACTTTTCCCTTCTAAATGTGACCCCGTCTGTTCTGACAATCTGACAGATGCACAGCTGAAATAGATGGCAATATATTTCAAAATGACAGGTTTAAAGATCCTCAGGGCTGTCAAGGAAACCTCGGTTTTCAGGAAAGAGAAAAACTATCCACAATAACAGTATTACAAAGTAGAAACTCTACCCATCAAAGTAGACCAGAAAGTGCAATTTTTAAGAAAAAAAAAAGAAGAAAGAAACAAATCATTAATTTCTCCAAAACTCTCAACAGCTTCCTTATTATGAAAAAAGGGGACAATAAGACCAGTGAAGATGCAATACATACAGACATAAGCCCCCATTATATGGTAAATGTGTACCAAAACAATCCTTCCCAGAAAAATAATTTAATCATGTAATTCAGCTGTATCATTTATCACTATAGACAATAGACTGTGAAGAGATCAAGAAGAATGAAATCTAATGGTTTGGGACACAGCACAATGTATTCACATGTTTCAGTTTTGATTCTCTTCTGCCAAGACTCAACCAGTGCAAAAACCTTTAAAAATAGTAACCTCTGGAAAAAAAAAAAAAATTAATAATAATGCATCACCATTATTCTTAGTGCTTTGATGTAAAATAAACAATGCTCTTTACCTCTGAATCAAAACTTTTTCTGAACATCTGCAAATAAATAAATCAGTTGTGTCATGTATAAAGTAATTTTAAATATACATATATATATAATTTCCTGAAGAACCAACTTAAAAACTGTATTCTGTGAGTTATTTAAATAGGAAAAATGTCTCACAAACACTGAAGTATCACAGTGGTTTGATCTAAGAGCAGACAAAAAGATCTTGCCTCATTTAATCTAACAAAATGTAGTCTTAGAATGGATAGCAAGATTTTCCATAATGTACAAAACAGGAAAAACAAGTCCAGCCAAAGAGCCTGAATGGACACTGAGACCAAATACTTTAAGCTGAAGCAGAAGATCGGTTGGAAAATATTCACTTTGACATTTGTTATTATAGCACTCCAGTTGTGGTGGTTGTTCCACCGACACTAGCTGGGACTCCCTGACTCCCCTTTCAGGGAAATTTATAGTATATATAGAGCAGATTTGATAACATGGCTTTTGAAAAGACAGAACTGTATGAGCCAAGAGAACCCTTACAACTGATGTTTAAGTACCTAATTTTGCTGTTCTAAGCTTCCTCTTGGGAGTGTATTCTTATCTGTCTATTCACAAAGGTCTGCTCTCTTAAAAAATACTTTTTACTGTGCCTATGAAGAATTGGTCTTTCTCCTGATTTGTCTAATTTCTTCTTAAAACAGATACAATATTGAGACAGGTTAGGGTGGGAGTGCAGGAGGAAGAGGCAGATAGACAACTCCACAATCCTTGAATGTACAATAATAAAACTCAGGTGCAATGAGGTGCAAGACAGATTTTCCACTTGTTTTCCCAAGGAATTCTGAATCCTTAGAATAAGTAAAGTAAAGTAAACCACATAATTCCTTCACCTACTTGGTGATCAAAAATTAGTTTTGTGCACATATGCATTTTGGACGTTAAAAAAAGTCTTTGTGAACAGTTTCCATCCCAGAGAGCAAATATATAAGCTCAGCTTGTGCATGCTGTCCTAAAGAAATAAAAGTTCTGGCAAACAGATTTGCCAATATGGGATCTATTACAAACATAAATATAAACCACAGTGCAGACAACCTTGGGCAAGCTATAGATAAGGTCTCAAGGGTTTTATAAATACATTTTCTGAACCTCAATTTCTATCTTTCTTTAAACATCATTAGTAATTGAAGTGTTCTGGTATTTTATGCAGTTGTTAGAGCTTAGGTATTTATAGACAGCACTGAATTGCATAATACAGACTTAGACACTGCCTGATAAACAAATTTGAAAAGTGTTAAGTGAATTTGTCTAGAGACTTTTCAAATGAAAATAAATTCAGTTAAAAAAAAAAAAAAAAAAAAAAAAAAACTATTTTTTTCTATTTTGCTTGCTTGCTTTGATTAAGTAAAAGGCACTACCTGCCATACTGAAGAGGAAAACAAAAAAAAAAAAAAAAAAAAAAAGGAAAAATAAGCATAAATAAGCATACAGCCTCACATTTCAGGTAAACTGGTAATATTTAATATCAAGTTTGAAAGAGCTATGACTGAAAGCTACTACAAGGCAAAAATGGTGAGGAGGTTTCTTTCCTATGAAAAAAAAAATAAAACCAACCCATTTATCCATTTATCATTGGATACAGGATTTGAGGTAACAGTCAAATAGTCAAAACATCACACAATGCCTGTTTGCTGACACCAAGCCAACTCCTGTTATGCACTTTATGAATTTTTATTCAAGACAAATGTATTTGGACATAAAGTGTCAGGCCACTTTAGCATAGCCTTCAGTTCCTATGCCACTACAAACGTCTTGGTCACAGACATTTGAGCTAGTACAGATCATGTAGAAATGGCTTTTGGGAAAATGAAGAAAAAAAAAAAAATCAAATCACTCAATTTTACATTTACTGAAGTAGGCATTACTAATTCTGAAGAAAGCAGCAAGGGAATTCTCACCACATCACAAAAAATGTGTTTTAAGGGCACGCTAAGAGCAAGTAGTTTTCTAAATAACACAATAACTAAAAACAGAAGACCTCAGGCTTATTTGTCAAAAATACAAAAGAAACACTTTGGCTGTACTGTAACATTTTATTCCTAGAGTATAGCTTGAATGCAGAGAGAAACAGCAATCTCAGAGAAAAAAAAATGTAGAATTGTCTCTGCATTATTGTAGAAGCAATGTGCAGATATTTCCAGCCTTAAAAACAGAAGCAGAAAAGAGCATTTTGATTCTTCTTCACTAGAGGAATGAGTTGTAATATAAACCTTCCAACATTCAGTGGTACAAGTTTACATGCCAAACTTGCAATACTGTTTCTCTGTGCTACTCCTTGTTTAATTTCATTTTTGTGTGCACACTCTTAAAGGCTTTTCCTCCTGATTTCCTCCTTCCTCTTGATTATTAATACAATATTTATGTTGCTTAGAAAGAGTAGTAAAAAGGTTTTTTTTTACTTTTACTTCAATGCGTTACTGAACTCTTCATAGAGAAGACAACAGTAACATAAAACCTGTGTATCAACATGCATATTATTAAGACATTTGTTATTGCAAGATAACTTTTTCTCAATTGTAACTCAGGTTTTGCTGCCACTGGTGATATTACCAGACACCTGCCTTTTAGTCAGATATCATTCATGGTCAGTCTTAACCTAGAAAGGAGAAACTCCTAGGGGAATGCTGCATTTTTTTATCTTCTTCCAACCACATATGGGAAAAAATATATTATTTTTTTTTTAATTTATGCATCTAAACTAATTTTCTTAGTATTTCAATACACTAAGCCAATAGCTGAAAAGGTATTGCTCTAAGCTTGACTTGATTTAGGGATGTCCTTAACATATGAAGATAGAAAGTATGTATGTTGTGCATATTTGCTCTGTGTACGTACATATGTAGAGAGTGATCTATAACAGAAAAGCATAACTCTTGTTAGGTACTTGAATTCTGTATCTGCACTTATCAAAGTGTAAGTTACACTCAACATAAACCACCTTTATTTCACAAGGCGTGTCATATCCTCAGTCAACTGTTCTTCCATGATTTTGTTTTGTTGTGCCTTTGATACATAATACAGCCCATTCTAGTTTCACAATAAATAGGCAATATGCAACAGCTCAACCAAATTATTAGCTCTCATAAAAGAAATCATAAATGACACCTGTCTTTATATATTCCCATTATATTAGTAAAAATGCAAATCAAGAACATTAAACATCATAAATTTCCATCATGCTGAAATCATGATATATTCTCCCTGAGAAAGTGAGTACTTGGGGTTGTTTACACCTAAACTGCTTCAATATTTGCATAAACATCTATTGGGTAATGTTAGCAACATTCTGGATGCACTTCAGGGCTTAACACAGCAGTCTGTTCTGCCTTCTGTGTAACTGCTAATGTATAATGACCAACAAGATATTTGTTATTGCTATACTCAAATTTAGACTTTAAGAAACTTTAAAATTGGCCAGTTCATTAAATAAGTCATAATACAAATTTGCTCTTATTGAAACAGAGTATTAGTCTAGACATCATGCTAACTGGATTTCTAATAATACTAGCTGTATCATCCTGTCTAGATAGCTGCTTACATGATACACTGATACACACATCATAAACATGCAGCCAAATGTGAAGAGTTACAGTCCTTGGATGCAACTTACTCCATTTTTATTCTTTTCCATGGGAGGGGTGTGACAGCATTGGCAGCAGTGGCTTAGAGCCTATAAAACTAGTTTAAGGTGTGAAGAAAAAAAGGTAGGATAACTGAACCAGCAAAAATGTCAATATAAAGTAATATGGACTGGAAAGTACATTGGTCACAATGTACTTCCATATAGCTACTTTGACCTTACCAACCCCTCCTTCCCCACTGAAGAACAGTCAGCATTGATTTACTAGGAGGAGGTAGATGCATAAATGAGACTTCAGCCATGGTTTTGTCCTCAGAAAGATCTTGACTGGCTTGACAATATGGCACGCATTTGTGAGATACCCATTTTAAAACCATATATATTCAAATAACAGAGATTATAAGCTTCTTATAATGCTGCGGATCTAAAAGTATGAAGGAATTTTGTACTGCTTCAGTACAGCACCTCCTTTTAAATCCATCCATTTATTTGACTTATGGTTTTCTGCACTGTAAAGACTCTCAAGCCACTTCTCCCCTTGTCCCTGCTCCCTTCTTATTGCCCATTAAGCTGAGGATGTGACAGCCTGTTTTAACTTAATTCACTTGAGGATGTCTTAACAGCATGCTGGCATGTGCTCCACCTCTAGACCAAAATCATCACAAGGTTAGGTGACTAGTGTGAAAACTGAAATTGTTTGTATTTTCAATATAATTAACAAGTTTTCATAATTCATTGATGTAAGCCACAATATTAAAAACAAACAAATAAATAAATAAATAGTAAGTTACTACTTTTTTTAAAGATTCAATTAACTTTCCAGTTGCTGGATGAAGTAATCATCTGATCTTACTCTAGCTTTAAGTTACAGTATGATCCCAAAATTTACCTGAAAGATACTGATGCTAAGATCCATCAGCCAGTAGAACCACCCTATACCTCAGGCTGCATTCAAAACTGTTGAGTTTAACCACTCGAATGGAAAACCTCTTCACTACTTCTTTCATTATCTTTGCAGACTAATTCATGAGATAGTGATGATTTTGAAGCAATTGTGCTTCATAATCATGTCAATGACTCATTCTTACCAAGGCAATGCAAATGAGTGCAAAATGTCTGATATATTACACGGTTCAACAACCCACCTTACCAAGTATGTAACTGGGTAAGAACTGTGGTAAAATCTATTTTTTTAGCCATAATTTATAATGAAATTTTACAAGATTAATCTGATTCTCTAGTATGTGAAGTTTGGCATTTCACTCTTCTTTCTCAATAATAATAATCTCACTTTTTTATAAAGACCATACGTATTTTATTATTTTTTTTACGATACATGCTGCTTTGAAGTCACATTGGACACAGTATGACACATTATTCTAGCAAAAAAAAAAATAAAATACTAGACTTCAAGAGAAATTTTACCAAATTTTGACAAATTAGATAGCTGGGCAATCACCAACAATATGATTAACAAAAGAAAGTGCCAGATTCTGCACCTGGGAAGCAGTAACCCTGGATATACATAGAAACTGGGGTGTGGGACACTGGAAAGCAATCCTATGGAAAGGGATCTGGGGGTCCTGGCTGTTGGCAAGTTGAATATGAGTCAACAGTGTGCCCAGCCAAAAAGGACAACCATGTCTTCTGGTGCATGTGCACCAGAATTCTGCTGCAGAGAATGGACAGACCACAAACATAGCTCACCTCTTTTTTATGATCACTTAAGGCCATAGTTTTCTCAGATTTGAAAGAAAAAACCCTTCACTGCCACATCATCTACATCTTAATTCCTTTATAAATGAGTCCTTGATTTTGAATAAGAGTGTCATTAATCTTTGACATATCTGTCTGGGAACAGAAACTCAAACACAGTAAAAGACTGAAAGGACAGATTGCAAAGAAATATACACCAGGATTTATCCAGCAAACCATATATTATATAAACATCCCACAGTCGAAGGAAAACACATTTAGTTCTCAGATGCCAGAAGCTGGGACTACCAGAAACAACAATTTTGTTAACAATAACATGCTTAATGCCTCTTAATTATTTAGAAGTTCCAAGACAATGAACCACAAGAGGTTGGGAAATCACAAGAGAGTCATCCCTGAGATAGAAATGATGACAAAAGTAACTAACAATACATACTCATATTCCTTTTCTCAGATGCATGCCCATACTCCTCCCAGCATCTCTTGAACAAATGTTGTTTATCAGTTGACATTAACAAAAATATTCTGAAGAATTAAATGAGTAAAATAGTCATATGGTTTGAGAAAGAGACAAGTTATTCAAAAATAAACAACCCAGAGTGCAATCAACTTCCTGAACTATTAGTTTATGGCCAACACATACCCATGGAATATGTGACCAACGGTACGTAACTATTCTTATTCAAGCAGAATGCCATCAAAGGTAATTTTTCCCAGGTGCAAGTTGCCAAGGATCTGGTACCATTTAAGTTACCTTGGTAAAACAACTGCAGTTTTAGTGTGCTCATATGTACATTACAATAATAGAAGAAATTATTCATTAAAATATTGTCAAGGGGAGGGAAAAAAACAGAGATTAGTCTGAAGGTGATGTTCAACATTAGCAAGAATTCAGTGGAGTTACTGGAGTTACATTTGTACTACAATGCTCCACAACCCTTCCATCCTTCCTCCCACTACTTCTGTGTCACAACATGCAACATGATGTTGCACTGGGATTAGCAAGAGCCAAGAGATAAAAAAAAAAAAAAAAAAAAAAAAAAAAAAAAAAAAGCCTGCTTTCTTCTTTATTTTCAGCACAATCTGTCCCTTAATCTGATTTATACCACAAGCAGTTGTATCAGCACAAAAGATGTGCCAAAGGGGTGCACAAGCAAGAAGTGGAGGAAACACAACTTTAAGCCAGTGTGGCAGCCAAGCACAAGATAAATCCACGGGCTCACAGTGTCACAGTGTAGGAACTGTGATCATCATATAAATGAAGTAGTTTCCTCTGTTGTCTTCTTAGCTGCTTCCAGTATCAAGTTTATTAAAGGTATTTGCTGTGTGCTACCATCTGGGCCTGATCCTTTCTTGGTATAAATCCACTGAAATCAGAATCCTATGTCACTTTCCATCATGTCATGAATATTTTCACCATACCAAAGTATCTTAGATTAGATGCACATCATCGGAAGCTCTTACACACTGCAATAGGTCCAGTATATTTATTACATCACACCTAAATATGTTTCAGACAGCTTCATTTTCTCCAGAGAATAGTTTTCCTCTGTGCTTGGAAGGTAAATTTAAATATATTAAAATCTTTGCCTTCAGCAAAGATGCTTTCAGAACAGGAATACTCATCATTCAAACAAATGATAATGTTTTTTTCCATCAACCTGTTCATTTATTCATGCCACTATTTTTATTGATGCATTTCTCCTTCTAAGCAAGGTTGAGTAGAAATCTACATTCTAATTAGCATTTTTATATGACTATGCTCTGATTAAAGCTAAATGGAAACATGCAGAAATTTTCATTGATCATTCAAAACTAAGCTGTAATTGCTCTATAGCGATTAGGAATTTCTTTTCATTTGGGTTTCTTTGACAGCTATTACATTGAGTAAATAAAAGGAGACTTCATCCTGGAAGGGGAATTCCTTTTTGAATGTTTTAATCTTATAAGAGTTTACAAACCCAGTATGGTATGTATGGCATTCATTGCAGTGAATATACTCTTTCCTTTTTGTATCAAAACTATTGGCTATTCTTCATTAGGTCCCATAAGAAGGTTTGTACCTCATGTTCCACCCTCTGATATTTGTGTGAGAGGTTTCTATTAATATGACTGGGCATAACATTTGACCTCATCTATCTGCACTGTGTTACAAGTGTAGCTCACTAGCAGTAATGGTGGACATTCACTACTGTTACTCAGAGAAGTGCTAGTTACCAATGCAATTCCTTACTGTTTGAAGAAATTTAACTTCAAGGAGTAAAGGTACCCCACTGAGCCTATCCTTACCAGCAGATTTACTGTAACATAGTTTGCATCAAAGTTTATGTTGGCAGAAGCTAGTATAAATCCTAAGAGTTCTGGTTTTGTGAATTATGCTGGAATTCCAGAACAAGGATGCAAGAAATCTGTTTGTTCTTTGTCATATATATTGTACTATTCCTTTAAGAAGCTTGCTGTACCTCTTAAGATTACAATATTAATGTAATCGACCAGGACATCAAAACTTTTTCATATTAACATTCCCAGTAGTTGAATGTTACTTGATTGTTTTGCACTTGAAATACCAGTTTCTGACAAGGTATTTCTGAAGGAGTATCATTAATCTATTTTACTATCTACTGATCTGAGTGATCAAAACATATTCCCCATTTACCTGCCAGTGCAACTGGTAAAGAAAACTATGAGTCCTTACAACATTTCTGTTCACATTGCAGTGTACTGTCTGAATGCACAAACTGGATTCCTTTCAGGTGAAACTGTGCCAGAAACTCATCAAATATGCCAAAACCTCTGGAGGGCATTCAGTCCATAGGGTCATGCTAAAGCTGGTCCAAATTAAAATCCCTGAAATTAGTCTAGAATGAAGTCAGATCGTCCATGCCACCTGCTTCACTGAAAAGATCCAATTCTATTTTACCATGCTAAAATGTGCCAAAACTGTGGTGCAACTTGTCTAAATTCCCTTCTCTTTATGCTATTTCACAGAAGGTTTGTCATTAAAGCTGGCAAAATGAGAAAGATTTATCCATGTTGGAACATTCCTTTAGTTTAATATAGAAGTTAAAATGGCAGAAGTGGAAATAAATTTCCAAAAGGAATTGCATAAAACACATCAGAACTGTATGAGGAAGTGGGTAATTTATTCATTAAATGTTTTGTTGAATTGGAAGGGCCATAGTATAATTCAGAATGGAAAGGACCATAGATCCAGCCTCCAGATCAAAGCATAGTCAGCTCTGAGATCAGATACGGTTTCCCAGGGTTTATCTTGTCTAGTCCTAAAATACTCCAAGGACAGAGACTGTAAAACCTCTCTGGACATAAGTAGAAGGTTTTCCTTGCACCCAGACTGAAATTTTCTTTCAGTTTAAGCCTGTTGCCTCTCATTTTCCCACCATGTGCTGCTGTGAAAAGCCAACTCCATCTTCTTGATAACCTACTTGTTGGTACAGGAGGAAAGCTATTGTGTCTTGATCCAGACTGAACAAGTTCAGTTCCTTCCACCTCTCTTCACGGGGCAAGTGCTCCAGCTTGAATGACTTCCACTAATCTAGTTCTGGTTTGTCTACATATATATATTCCTGTACTGGGGAGGGAGAATTGGATGGTGTGTTCTAGATGCAGACCAATGTGTGCAGACTAAAGGGGAATAATTATTTCTCACACAAAACTGATTGTGCTCCTGTTAACAAGGCCCAAGATGCTCTTGGTCTCACTTGCTGCCAGCACACACTCTAGGCTTCTGCTGAGCTTGTTGTTGACCCAGAGCTCCTACAGAGCTATTCTCACTGCCAGTCAGTCACCAAACAGGGGTTCTTCCTACGCAAGGGCAGGACTCTGCACTTGTCTTTGTTGAATTTCATATTTGCATTAAATATTGCAAGCAGTGGAATTGATTCTTATGCACATACTGAGAAGGTTAGTGATGAGCTCTAAAGCAAGTCGTTACCTTAGTGCTTTCGTAGATTAGGAAAGGATCTCTTTTATCTTTAGGAAAAAATAGTAAGGTTTGTCCAGCACTTAAAGAAAAGGGGACACAAGTCCCTAGCATGAAATTCTTACTTGTCTTGTGCAGTTTGCAAATCAGAATGCTAGTCTGGCTGCACTAACAGTCACAATGATGAAGAGGATGTTATACTTCTTCCACAGATGTTAGAGTTAACTTAAAGACTCCACTAGAACCACCACAATAGAATGGTTTACCCATTTAGGTAAGAGTTTAAAAAGGAAATAAATACAGTTCTTGTGTTTAGCCACATCAAGCTACCAAATAGAATACATGAATAGGCCTTTGCACAGAGCCTGAAGCACATTCACCCAGCCTTACTATTGGTGTGATTTTTGCATATGTCCAGATTATGGCTCTTTTGATTCACCCATCAAAAGAGATGGCAATGTCAGAACAAAAATGGATCAGTTAGATTTGATAGCTGTGATGATTACACAGGCAGACACATGATAAACACCTCTTGATGCAAAACATAAAGCATTTCTCAGTATCTGAGTTAAGTTGCTATTGTTGTAGGTCACTTAGTCTTGGACAATGTTTCTGCTTGAATACTTTCTGCTTTTCCTCATAATGACATTCTGTTGCTGCCTATTTACCATGTGAAAGTCAAAAGAGATGGTGACTAACTCGTATTCAGTCATTCATACTCTTGCACATCTTTGATGATAATTCTAGCATGTTTTTTTTTTATATTTTCCATCATTTTGGAAAGTATGAAAAGGCTCTCTGAGCCCCACAACTACTATCATCCATGAAATTGAACTTCAGTTGATCACAGGTGCTAAATGCCACCAGATTAACTTCCACTGCTGATTAATATTATCCAGATATTAGAATGAAAAGCACAACAGATTTATTCTCTCTAACCTCTTGTACCCAAAATGACCTACTGACAAACACCAATAATGTGCTGCTACCATTAATGGGCATTCTGTTCTAGCTTTTTGCCAAATTCTGTCATCCCTGAAATGGCTTTGAATCCTGCCAATCAGCATCAACTTTTTAACAATGACCATTTAAAATCTGTTTTCATAAAAATAAGTGAACCTACATGAAATTTGGCTGACAAAATACCATAACTTTGTGGGCTGCTATCCACAGCAATAAAATGATCTGTCAACAACTGAAAAAATCATACAGAATGAACTGTTAGACCCTAGTCAGTCTTTGAATTTTTCTACAGCAGCCTTTGATAGAGCCTACAACTTAGAAAGTGAAAGCAATCCTATTGAAAGTTATTACTACCATCAGCTTTAATTCCATGGACAGCCATATTTGACACTGCTACGTGAAATTAAGCAAACAAAGAAGGTTTTGAGAGGCATCATTTTGTATCCACAGCTATCACAGAGAAAGTATTGAAAATCATTGATCTTTACTCACTTATATATCCCATAGTGTACCTGTCTCAAAATGTATAAATAAGCTGCATAGCAAATCATTCCACGAGGAGGTCTAGATTACTAAGCATAAGAACAGCTATACTGAGATCAATTAAGTCAATATTTTTCACATCTAGATTTTCTAAGCAGAAAAATGCATTTCTTTGTGAGATTGTGAGAAAAAAAAATAAGAAAGACATAAGTTGTGTATAACTGGAGATATGTGCATGATGGCACTAGAAGAAATGACATGAATTAATAATAAAGAATAAAGAATAAAGAATAAAGAATAAAGAATAAAGAATAAAGAAATGGTAGTTGTCAATGGCACCTAAATCATCAGGTCATCAGACATCATATCACACATCTACACAAAATTTCAAGACACTCTAGGCAGTAAGATAAAAAGCAGACTACACCCCAAGATGTAAACAAGGCATTAGAGTAGATGGGCAGATCTTTCTAAAGTCATTCAAGAAGGAAGGACAGGATTAAAAGTAAAAAATATCACAATCAATGTCACATACTTGAAGGTACAAAAGACACATCCAAGAAAACAAGCTAAATGAAAATATCTGAAGAGACACTATGAGATCCTCCACAGCTGGTGGTTCTTGTCCTCTATTTTATCACTGGTAATCCTGCCCAGACTATTAGAAAAACATGGTGTTAAATGAAAGCATGAATAAATTAGTATAAAAGTGTGAGAATATGTGATTACAACTCTATGCAAGAATAGCTATGAGTGAATGAAAACATTTCTGTTTAAAAGAAACAAATGCAACCTTCCTTTCTGATTCAGCTTTGTTACACTAGCTATAATGTTGGTTTGTCTGCTCAGCACCCATACCTATTGGAAATATATTACATAAAGTCGTGCAGCAAGTATTTGAAGAAACTCCGTGACTAGCATGGATATCTTCTGCAGAACTTACTTTATATTTAAGATATATTACATTTCATTTAACTTATTTGCTACCATTTAACTGCTATTGTTTTGCACTCAAATATTTGAGAATTCAGAACACAACAAAGTATTTAAGCAACAGTGGTCTTCACAGGGCAAACCATAAAATATATTTGAGTTAAATTGGATGTACAGCCAAAAACAAGCAAATTTTATTTCTTAAATTTAATGATATCACATGGCATTTCCCTGGACAGTGTTTTTTTTTTTTTTTCTTTTTGATAATTCTTTGAATTAAGTATGGAAGGACCAGGAAGTATCACAAATACATATATACTTATATATACACATATATATACTTATACATACACACACACACACACACACACACACACACACACATATATATAACTATAGCAGGTAAGAGTGAAAACAAACTGTCCTTCATTCGTATCTCTTGTTGTTAAACTGACGATAGCTTGAAAGATAGCTTGACAGAATAATACAGGCTAAAGATACAGCTGCAGTGGCGTATGTGAAATGAAAAGAAAAATTGGTGCTTTTTTTTCTTTGAAAAATCAAATAACGTTACTGTACTCCTGTAATATAGATCTGAGGTGCCATCAAGAAACTCCTCCATCTTCAACCCTGAAAATATTCACAGCAATCAAAAATAAGCAAAGGTGTGAAATGTCAGTTTAAAAGCAACACTGTGGTACATACCAGAAAATATGACAGTAAGCTTTATACCCCTATATAAAGGGAGAAAAATAAAAAATCAATCAAACAAACAAAAAACAATAACATCTTTCCAGAGCAATATTTGCTACTTTTAAAACGATTTCAAAAGTTGGCTACTTGCATTAAAGCATGCCAGGTATTGTTGATTATTTCATTTCACATTAAACTAACAAATATATAAAATAAAACAATTCATCCACTTTCCATTCAAACTTATGCTGGCCCAAGAGCAATGAGCTGATTGGCACTTCAGTGTAAAGGCTTTGTGCTGCTTGATATGCAGAAAGGGTGCTTGAATACTTTTCTCAGAGACAGCTATAAACTGCCAAACTAAGATTAGCAATCATGGCAAAATATTACATTTCCCAAAAGTCATGGACATTGTGACTTCTTTGACAAATGGGACTTATTTCAGTTTTAAATGACAACAAAGCATTGAAAAGTTTTAAGCTTCGATTGCATCTTAATGTAGAAAGGAGCAGAAAGTTCTTTTATGTTATTGTAATGAACCTCAATTCATAATTCATAATTTTTAATATTTTAATAGATTTCATGCTTTAGAGCCTACCCAAGCAAACTGGAAAGCCACAGGGTACAGAAGCAACCTCACTACAGCACAAGAGTAGTAAATAAGATTTCATAGTTCCCTGAGCAATGAAAGCTTTCCTCAGTAAAATTTTATGTACCCTTTACCCTCACACATTAGAGAATTTCTATCAAGATGCTATTCATGATGTACTCAGAGATTCTATACCAGTTTAGTTTCATATTCTTCTCTCTCTGGAGTTTCTGAATGCTTAAAACTACTGTGAAAATTTTTCTGCGAACAGTAAAGAATAAAAAGTCCTTGGTCTCACAAAGTCTTCAGGTAGCAACAAGAAAGAGAAACACCGTAGAGAAATCCCACATACTAAATAAGTAAATAAATAAGATAGACAGTTCTACATTACTTATTTAGACATAAATACTGATGTTAGAAATGTAATGATTCATTGAAACAAGCACAGTTCCATGGGCTTGAAAGGTAGCTTGCCAAGAATAGGCTCTGCAGCCTTGGAATAAAATAAGGTTATACCTATATATGGCCAGAAGAGTGTGGTGAGCTTATGTTCAGGATCTCCTGTTTTGCTAATTGCAGGAGTCCAAAGATTACAGCAAGACCTACAGCATCAACCAATAGGATTTTACTCCAGTGGAGGTAGCAGCACGTGTTCCAGTTCACCACTCCTGTTACAAGAGTGGTAATATTGGGCATATTTCCACTCAAGTGATTCAACAGGAATGTTTACCTACCACCTGGGCCCACCTTGAAAACTCCGTATAATACATTACTGATTGTAATTTCTCTGTGGATGCAGAGAAAGTCACAAGAAGGTATCTAGATGTTCAACTCTCTAATGGAAAAACTACAGCTGTTCTGGATTTTAAAAATGTTTCTGTTTATCTTAATGGAGGACTTTGCAGCTGTTCTTTAAGTTTTCTGTGATCTCTTACTTTCTTTTTTCACTCAGCTTTCCTCTGTACCAAATACAATCTTTGAGGGAGACTGATGTGGGAAACTGAGGCATCTTTCTGCTGAATATATGAAAGAAGCTGAGAGCAAGAAGATACAAAGTGAAGATAATTACCAAATTGCAAAAGAAAGAGTTGTAGCTGACAAAGTTTAAATCATTCTATTTTTATTAAGGTAGTAGATTCTAACTGCTAATTTTCTGATTTTCCTTATTCTATGCTTTGCAGATAAAAAATGTGGATTTATTCTTCTAATTGTTAGTACATGTATTTGTAAATGGGTTTTATTATTTTTTTCAGGTAAGGAATTACAGGAAGCTTGTAAAGCACTCACATTATACTAACAAGGAGACGGGTTATGTAATTGTCAAAAATATACACCAGCATATATGCTTGTCCCAGGAATGGCAAATCAAATCTTTTGATTTGCAAAAAACATAAGGATAATTGCACTTTGGTAGAACTAAAACCTGTCATTCCTCCATATCGATAATTGAGGTCTTTGTAACATAGTCTCCTCATTCTTAGCCATCAAATACTTTTTCTTGTGAATATTTCAAAAAGTTTGGTAGATTTATTTAACTATTCCTTACACAAAGTAGAAAATAAGGAAGAAGGCTTACAAGAAAATAAGGAAACAGGCTAGAAGGATTAACAGAGTAATGAAAGTGCATATTATGAAGAAGTTACTTCACAAATGTCCAGTTTGCCTTTCACTAGGAAATGAGAGGTTTGCTTCCAATAAGCCTACAGGATTACAGAACCAAACTGAAGAACTTGAAGAAATGAATCTTCTGACAAGGAACTTCTGGGGTTTGTTTTGAAGCTTTCTAAACCTCAGGAGATTTATTTTTAAGTTCCAATATATTAATGGTAGGAACAAACCAAACTACTTTTTGAAAGTCACATTTAAGGACAGGTTATATAACCTAACTGCTATTATGGAATAAATGTCAGTTTTCCAGCTCAGAAGATCTCTTCCCAATCCTCTTTCCTAGATCTTAATTTACTGATCAAAAATTGTTTCCCCCTTTCTTTGAAATTCTTCTATGCAAATATGGCAGAAAGAATAGCTAACGGCCTGTCTATAAAGAAAGGAAAAGATGTACCAATAAGCGTGAATATAAAAAGTCCATAGTTGCCTGTACAGTTAATATGTATTGGAAGAGTTTCTATTATTTCAATTATAGTTGTCCTGCTTATAGATAATATTTTCCTTTGCACTCATGCCATTCACAGAACTCCCCATGGCATCAGTGCAGTCATTATACGAGAACTGTAAATGCAATTTATATAACAATTCTCAGAGCAAGTCAGAAAGAAGCCTAAAGGTAATGTTCCACAACTGCACCTTTGCAAATGTTGCAGAAACAGAAGTGTGTATGAGGGCTCTGTCCCAGATGAACCCTTAGAAATTCTGTGCCTGACTATAGCCTCCAGAATGGGATAGGATGTTAAAGTCCTTAAACTTCCAGAACAGACATACAGTATAAAGGTTTTATGAGAGTATTAGGCTAATCATGCAGGGAAGCATTCTATTAAACAAGTACTTCCACAAGCAGCATGAACAAAGAACACTTTTCCATCAGATTTTTATTCAATTTTAAAAGAATCATAGCAAGACCTTAGTGTGAACTCGCCCACTATAAAACATGAAAGAACTCATACAAGAGGAGATGTTTAAGGTGATGCCATAAAAGCTTCAACTGATGTTTCACATACATTCTTAATCTCTACTGTTCCCACATACTAAATTTATATGAGACTGATTTCTTCAGTAGCTAATAGAAGCTTATACCTTGTTCCTCAATACTTATTCACATGACACAGTAAAAACAGATGTTGACATTTCTGCCACTGTCATTTTAGTTGAAAATGTCAAATGAGCTCAGAAGTTCAGTTCAAAGGAGAAGAGAAGGAGGGAAAAGGAGAAAAAAATGATTACATTGATTGTACATTATTTATTAAGGAAGAAATACTTAGAAGACAACCTAAGCCATTTGTAGTATGTATGATAAATAAATAAATAGAAAAACTATTTCAAACTACATAGCTAGCATGTTTTTGTGCAGCCATCAATAAGTATATTGCAGGTAGAGCCAGTTTTTACATGTCTTCCATAGAAGAGGGATAGAGATTCATTTTAGTGTGACCTTTTTGTGTGCTCCTATTTCAATCTCATCTTATGATTGTCTTTAAAATGGGTCTCACTTAAATTAACTTTGGGATGGAAATCATTGTCCAGCTATGCTCAAGGTTCTCAAGAGTGTTCTCACTGGTCAAAATAACACAAGCGAGGTTGGCTGACCAAGGTCAGTTTGGATAAAGAGCAAAAGTAAAGGGCAGAATTTTTAAAGTAGCAGTGAAGTGATGTACATTTTTCCCTTACTAAAACAGCAAGAAATTCTTCCAAAATGTTGTTAAATTTTTGAGAAAAAGAGTAAACATTTTTTCTTTACTTCATTCTGCTTCAGTCATCCCATCTGTGGGATGACTGCTTCAGTCATCCCATCTCTGGGATGACTGATTCTTCAGGAAAGAATGAGGGAGCTGGGTTTCTTTAGCTTGGAGAAGAGGAGACTGAGGGGTGTTATTAATGTTTATAAACATATGAAGGGTAATTGTCAGGAGGACAGAGCCAGGCTTTTCTCAGTGACATCCAATGACAGGACAAGGGGCAATGGGTGCAAGCTGGAATATAGGAAGTTCCACTTAAATATGAGACAAAACTTTTTCACGGTGAGGGTGACAGAACACTGTAAGAGGCTGCTCAGGAGATTGTGGAGTCTCCTTCTCTGGAGGTGTTCAAAACCCGCCTGGACACGTGACGTGATTAGGGTATTCCTGCTCCATTAGGGGGATTGGACTAGATGATCTTTCAAGGTCCCTTCCAATCCCTAACATTCTGTGATTCTGTGATTTCATCTCATCTCTTCTAGCCCTCATGGTCTATGTTTTTGAGCTGTTTATTCTCTTACTGTCAGAGATTTTTCTTCAGTCTAGTCAGCAACTCCCCTTTCCCTCTAGTACACATATCACAATATTCTTTATGAAAACAAGCTAGAAAGATCATCTGTTTGCATGTGCTTCCACTGTTCTTGAAGATACTAAGTCCATAACTTAATGACTACATGTTTTGAGACTAATAATACTATTGGCCACTAATTGCCAGTCTATCAGTTAGTCTGACAAGTGCTTGTAGGGACAAGCCTTGAACTAAGTCTAGTAGAAAATAATATTTATTTTTCTGGCAGAAATCTTCAAACACAGGTCAACCCTTTTTCCCATCCCCAAATGACCGCTCTACAAACAGATCCTATATCATAACTGAGCAAGCCATATGCTGTGTTATGAGAAATAGAAGCAGGCATCGGGAGGCCCAACAGACTTCATATCACAGAATCAGAAGCTCAGCTTCAAGACTGCTTTAATGAAAAAGTTAAAGGCTTATGTGTTGCAAGAAATATCTGCCAATACTGTCCAGCTAATAGTTATCTCACAGTCATAGAAATGTTCCAATTAACTAAAATAGCTAAGACAAAGGCTTGTCCTAAAGATTTGTAGCCTAAAGAAAACAACCTAACAATGAAGGCAAGCATCCAGTGAAAGTTAAACACACACAGAAACACACAAAATTGAATTTATTTATTTATTTAATTAGCTAGATGGGGAGAAAAAAAAATAGTGGTGTATAATCTGCTTAATGCTTTACAGCAGGATTTTGGCAAGAGTTTTTTTTTTTGCATGAGAGAGCACCTATATACAAATGCATTCTTTTATCATCCTCCTTTTCAAAAACGCCACCACCTCGATGCTACTTGAGTTATGTTCTGTGCAGGCTGACCTCTATGTGAATATAAAATCCTATTAACTGTAATGTAATTATGCATAAATACAGGGTTAATATAAATGGGGTTAGTCCATTCACTATCACCAGTTCAGTGTTTTACAAAATTTGGCTATCAAAGGTTGCAAATATTTTTTCCCCTTCCTGAAACTCTTCATGCACTGTACACCTCTGACATAATTACTTTACAAATGTTTGTATAGTAATGTAAGTTTATATACTTCGTTTTTATATCAAGGTGCACAGAGAAATAGCTAAGAAATAACCTGATTTTGGTTGTTAAAATATTGATAAAAATTATAGAGATGAACATGAAAAAATATGTGCATCTTCAGGTAGCCAGATAAATAAAAATCTGCATAAATTAATATGGAGGGAGAAAAAATACATGGAGATGAATGAACAAAAAAAAATCAGGGATGAAAATGATCTATTTGAAAAAAAATGCCTGCTACAGAAACAAATCAAACAAAAACAAATCCCCCTCAGCTCCCCCCCCCCAAAAAAAAAATTGCTCATCAGTATAATTAGAGTATTAATACCTATACATATGAATTCAATGTCAGAAAAGATCAGCTCTGATCTTTTGATCAAAAAAATTTGATCAAAAAAAGATTCCATTCTCTCACCTATTAAAGCAACAGAAATACAACTTATTTGTATTAATTTGAACCACAACTCATTTCTGAAAACTTTTTTATTAATAAATTTTTTTGGCAAGAGCAAAGAACTATCAGAATCAGAAGTCATGGCTGTTTATACTCATGCATGGTTTTCTGGCACTTCTCATGAAAAATTCAGAGTTAACTCAGTGTCCAGGCCAAATTCCAAGTTTGGTAATTACATCCTACCACCTTAAATTGCTAAGTGCCACTGTCTGCAGCCGAGCTAGTGTTGAGCCAGTGGTTTCATGCTTCTGCAGTAAATGACAAGATGTAAGTATATATCTTAATCTTGTAAAAGCCAATATGTTTTTACAGTCATGGTGTTGTTCAACTAGGTTCTACCAGTACATCATTTTGGGATGTCCATGTACATACGTTTCCATAAGACTAAAACCAATACTAATTCAAGAGCAGTTGTTCTCTTGAACAAGAGACTTGTCTGAATGCTGTGGTGAGGGAGTTTGAGGGAAAGCAAAAAGCAGCAAAAAAAAAAAAAAAAAAAGTAGAAGCAGATGTGAAATACACATCTGGATTGGATATGAAATACAAGGTGAGGCTGGAATCTCTCGTAGATCTTGAGCAATCCAACTGCAGAAAGATAGATTTATTAACTCACTTTCCATAGAAGGTTTGTTGTTTTTTTTTTTTGTTTTTTAAAGAAAAAACAGAAGTGTGCGAGGTAGTTCTGGCCATAAAAAGATGTTCCATACCATATGTGGCTGATGAGCCAGCAAGCTTCAAGAAACTACACATTCAAAATAAAGAGTCCCAGGGGCAGGGGTGTGTCAAGCTTTTCAAGTACAATATATAGAACTCCATAACTTATCAGTTAGTCACTTATCTTCCACCAAATGGAGGACATAATAGCCATAAAGTACAAGTCCCCTATCTGTCATTTGTTATTGTTCTCTGCTTTCATTAAATACAGTTTTCATTACCCTGAATACTTTCAAGGGGAACTATTTTCCTGTTTCTGAAAGAGGACAGGAGACAAAGTATTTGTCCAGAAGCAAAAGCATTTTGATCAACACTGAATAATTACCTCTGAAGGTACAGAGAAGCATGATCTGAAGTAAATTTCTACCAGCTGTATTTGTGGGTAGAAAGTTTGAATCAAGAAACAGATTCTCATCTGATATAAACTAGAGGGAAAAAAAAAAAAAAAAGTCTTCCCCAAACACATACCCCAGGACTTTTTTCAAACAGTGCAATTACACTAAATCCACAAGATGAAGAAATGGCTTTTGCAATTTTTCATTTACAGAGTACTGTAAAACAAACCAAAACAGTTGGTAAGGAATTGACATATTTTGTTCACATATGCAAAGACAAAATACAAATTAATATTGAACTGAAAGTTCCTTTAATATGGTAAATTAAACACATTCCCCTTTCCCCTTTTAAATCTACTGCCAATTATAACCATTCTGAGGTTAACAAATATTATAGCTAAGTTCAACAGCTAAATTACATAAATACATAGCTCATGTTGAGTGATGTAGCCAAGTTCCCTGACTAGAAAAAAAAAAAAAAAAAGTGACCACGTCTCAAATTATGCTGTAAGAACCTTGGCCTTTCACAACTAATTAAGTGAATTTAGATAAGTTCATCTCTTTCAATCAGAGAAAGTAAATACTGGACTTTATTGTACCTTAATTGAGTTTATCTTACTGTTTGACTTCTACCTCAAAGTGTCTTTTCAGACAGACTCCACATACAACACGTAATATTTCAGGTCAGCATGTGGGAGTACAGCTTTCATTAGCAATAATTGAACTTGTTTGCATAACTGTACAAACAATTCTAGGGGCTCATTCTCTACAAAAGCTTCACCATTTTCAGAGGGAGCCCTCAAACTGAATGGAAAGCTTCCCCAGTGCACTGACAGCCAGACCATTGCATTTATTTCCACCCACTCACCTTCATTTTTACTTCCATAGACTCTACTATATTAATCAATTGGGGTTACTTCCAAATGTCTATATTTTAGAAAACTGTATGTAATTTAATAGGTGATCCTTAGTGACCTCACAGTCATGATCATTGAGACTCAGTTGACTGATAAAGTCATAACACGAGTAAGATGGCAGATGCCTCTCAGGATGGCTTGGGGAAAAACAACTCAAAGCAGCAGAAACTAATTTTCCATCAATTGCCTTCAAACAGACAAGGGAATTTGCATCATAATAATTCAATGGGTTTAAACCTGTAAAATAACGTATGAGCAAGTCTTAAATTGAACCACCTAGAAATTATCTAAAGTATTTAGATGACTGGAAGTTACACCTCTCACTAGCAATGTAGCACTACACATGTGCACATGTTTGTGCCATAAGAAATATGAAGTAGTTTGAACAGCTTATTTTTTAAAGAGAATGTACTTTGCCACCCCACATCAAGATGCGTTTTTATTAATAGAAGAAGCTATAGTGACAGATGGATTTTAAATCAGTGAAGGATGAGGAAAAGAGGAGTGTTGACTTCAGAGTAAGTATCAAAAATAACCTAGTAATCTGAGCAGATATTTAGGAATGGGAAGACTCAGAATCAATGCTTGTGATGTCCAAACACTCGCTGCAAGGGATAAAGTCTTCATTGTAAGGCTAATCAGCAATAACTTCATTGAACACCCTCCATCCAACTAGCTGGAGATAACACAACAATGAAGAAGGAAACCCTTCAATCACAGGACCAGAAAGACAATGATTCTTAATGCTAGTTGGTAAGACATTCACATTACAGAAAAAATGGAATCTAGTTTTGAGGGAAAAAAAAAAAAAAAAGAGCATGTTAGAGGCTTTTGTCAAACAGTCGTTGGGAAAAAAATAGTCTATCTTTTGAGCAGGCGTTTAGTTCTTTCATGAATTTTGAATGTATTTAATATGTTGTCAGAGAAGCTCAGTACAGGTATTTGTAATTGCACTAATGTTTTTCATTATCAATTTGTGTGATCTCTGATGTGTGATTAAATTAAAAAGTGAATATACAGGCTTTCGCTCTCATACTTGACTTTGAAAATTACTGATCAGTAGAACTCTCTGCTTAACACTTGAAGACAGAGGCATTTCCACTATCTAAGAAATTTTACTTATCTCTTTTTACAGTTAAATCTCACTGGAAATCTCATTCTACTATATACAGGCGACAGAACAAGCAACTATTCTCATTTTGGAAGTAGCTAGCAAAAGTGGTGGTAGTAGTAAAGAGGCTGTTTTAAGTTAGTAATACAGGTTCTTGGGAGAAAGCTTGTGCATCCTAACCAAAAGCCCATGTGATCTCATCTTAATTGCTGCTGTTAGTTGCTACACAGACAATCTCCACCAAATAGTAATTGGCCCAAAACCACAGTAAAGCCGCATTTTAGCTCAGCAGTAGTAGATAATGGCAGTACTCACTGCCTAGGCAACAGCTGAAGACAGAGGACTTCTACACACCAATCCTTGTTTGCTTCAACAAGGTCATGATTACACTCCCTATGCATTTTAAAAAGGATTATTATTATTCTCTTTCCTGGTGGTACAAACTATATTAATCTCAAGCAAACTCTAATTTTATTTACCATACTTAGAACTACCTCTTCTAACACCAAAGGAGTCACACTGATTTAATAAACCATCAAACAGGTAAGAAGTTTTCTGAACTTGTACAGAGGGGGTTTACTTCCATTTGTATCCATGTGAAAAGTGATTTTCCAGAAATTTCTATTGTTGTATGTAATCAAATTTTTGTACAATGCAGATAGCATTTAGTCACAGAAAATACAAATGCTATGTCTTCAGGAATGTTATTGATCAATATTCTCTTTGTCAAGTGGCTTCATATCGATGTCTACTGTTTCTTAGAGCTAATTATGCTTCATGACCTTTTGAGTTCTTAGAATATAATCAAATTTTTAACCTTCCTCAGTTCTCTTGCCCGTGGTTGCAAATGAATAAGGTTAGAATTGGTGACTAACAGCTACAGAAAGACCTATATTCTTCACAAACTGTGATTATCCATTTAGGCAGTTTTAATGACAGTTTAAAAATAAGTAGCTAATGATAACAAGGAACTATGTATTTTTGCTTGAAATTAGCTTGAAATTATATTTACTGCTTTTTGTCATTTTCACAAAGGTTGTTTAGTTCATAAACAAGTATACTGTTTAAAATAAACAACTGATTTTCAGGATATTCCATTTTAAGATCTGTGGTGTTTTTACCATGCTGCACAGCTGAACTGCACCAAAACTCCTCTCTCACTCCCCCTCCTTAAAGAAAAAAGGGGAGAAAATACAATGAAAAGGGCTAAAGGACTGAGATAAGGACAGGGAGATCACTCAACAATTATCGTCAGGCAAAACAGACTCGCTACAGGGATATTAATATAATTTATTGCCTATCACTATCAGACTAGAACAATGAGAAACAAAAAGCAAACTAAAAACAACTCCACAATTTCTTTAGTTTCTAAAAGGGCTTTGGCTTTCCTAACCTGATCCCTGGCAGCTATGACATTGTCTCTGTATCCCTCCCATGCTATCTGTCCTTGCTTCCATTCTCTGTAGGACTCCTTTTTCAGTTTGAGTTTGGCTAGAAGGTCCATGCAGGCCTCCTGATGTTTTTGCCTGACTTCCGCTTTGTTGGAATGCATTGCTCCTGAGTTTGGAGAAAATGATCCTTGAATGATAATCAGGTTTCTTGGGCCCCTCTTCCCTCCAGTGCTTTGTCCCATGGTACTCTACCAAGCAGATCCTGAAGAGGGCAAAGTCTACTCTCCCAAAGTCCAGGATATCAAAGTTCTGGAGTCCAGGGTACCTTCTCATACTTCACTGACCTTGGTGTCTGCAGGGTTGTTTCTCACTGCTTGCCTTCCCGGAAGCTTTTTTTCCCTTTCTCAAATATGTTTTCACAGAGGCATGACCATCACTTACTGCATTGGCTCTGGCCAGCAGTGGGTCCCTTTTGGAACTGGTTCTCATCTAAAATGGGGCTCTTCTCACAGCAGCCACCCCAGAAGCCCCCTGCTTCCAAATCCTTGCCATATAAACCCAAGACAAGATCATAATACATTCTTACATATGTGAGGCTATGTGTTTTTTCTTTTATCTTTTGCAAGTATGCATCCCCTTTAAATCACCTAGTACATTGAATTCATGTTTCTGTATGCTAAAACTAGCAGACTCATTTATTTCCTACATCAAATTGTCAGAGAGTGAAAAAGAGTATATTCCTTAACGCAAATGAAAAACAAAAACATGGAATGTGTATATGTATGGGACATTATGCAAGATACTGCAAGGAGTTAGGTGATCAGCCAAGGACTGGTCTTGCTGGGCCAAAAGTCAAGCCTACACAATGCTCTAGATGATTCTCTGTTCTTTATATGAGCTCTCCCATATAATTCTGTATTAACTTTCCCAGACAAGGAACCTGATCATGCAGAGTGGTCACCATAAGGTGAACCCCACTGGGTTGCCTACCACAAGCACAAGACATGAATCTGTATGAACTATTATCAGAAGTGCTGCCCCTTTTAGCAAGCCTCAACTATGAGCCAATGCTCATAAGTGCCTGGTGGTTCACTTCATTCTGCCAGGGCTCCTTGGTCTTCCCCTAGAACTTTCAGGACTGTCCATGTCTGGAGTGGTAATAAACTGTATTGTATTTATCAACTGTTGTGTGGAATCTTGCCAACTGCCAACCTCAGACCTTTGGTCCCACACAGTATCCTACAATTAATCAATTTTATATACTTACCTTGACTTATAATATCTGTTGAATAGTTCAAAGAAAACAGATTTTTACAACACAGAGTTCTCTACAGGACTTCTTCATGAGGCATCTTCATAATCCTTTAGCAAACATAGAACATTGAAGATCTTGCCCATAAGAAAGCTCTCTGTAATGAAGACAAATCCCTAGAAAAGATCTTCTACTGTTCCTACTGGTTTTGTTTGTTTTATGGTGTTGTGTTTTTTTTTTTTTTTTTTTTTTCTGGGAGGAGGCAGACTGAGGATTGTTGGTGACTTGATTGTTTTGTGTAATTGTGTGTGGGGTTTTTTTTTTTTCAAGAATCCTATAGCTTTATTAAAAATACATGCGTCTCAAAATAATTAGAGGCTTTTACCTCCATTACTTTGACTGAAATGTTCTTTCAAATCTTACATCTTTTATGGACATAAACCTCAATCAAAAAGTATAGAAAACTAATATTTAAGTACATAAAACTAATATCAAAGCCCTTGTTATTTTCTTCCCACTATTGTTGTGCAGCTTAGAAAGTCTTTACCTGGTGGTGTATCCACAGACAAGATTCAGTATTCCATTTTATTTAGCCTTTGGTTTACATTACAGCTACAAACTTACCTCTAACAACATAACCACTCCATTTGTCTTGTGCTTCTATATAACTATTCTCATTATTATTATTTTCATACGTAAGTAACCAAAATAATGCATAGTACACAAATAAAGTGTACTCTTGTTATCAATGATTCTACAACTCTCTTGACAAGCCCAATCTTGGTGCTTATAGTCAACATATAATGAATCCATGAGCCCAAATACCTTCTCTTCAGCTGTTTCAAACTACTGAGCTCCTCAACCTAGAAGTGAATAAGTAAGTAATAAGAAGTGAATAAGTACTAGTAAGTAGGATCAGAGAAGAAAACCTGTGCAAGCTCAAACAATGCTGTGGACTTGTTCACAACATTTGATTTCCAACCTAGTCATGTTTATCAATACCAGAAAACCTTGCTAACCTACCTTCTGATAGACATAGTTTACATAATGTGAAATGTTCAATAAATTGAGCATACTGCTTACTACAAATGAATTAAAAATTATTTCTAACACTCCTAGTATCATCTTTAGCTTACAGATTGTCTCAAACTGTCTCAAGAATAACTTATTTTCTATGAGTGAAAATCATCTTGTGAACAAGCTCTCAGTGATTGCTCACACACTTCTCAGAGGATCAAGGCTCAAATTCAGCAAATTAGATCTAGTCTATTTCATTTGCAATCCAAGCCAGATAAGCAAAATAATCCAAGCCAGATAAACAAAAAATGCAAAATGTGATTCCTTTTAACTGCAAAAGGATAGATCATGACTGGATCTACTTCTTAAATGTTGCGGTTTGGTATAAACACAGCAAAACCAAAATCATAACATAAAAGTGAACCTTAAGGCATGCTCTATGCCCATATAATTTTTTTATATTAACCTGTGAGTTACAACTCACAGTTTTATATTATAATTTCACAGTTTATATAAAATACATAAAGTATATATAAAACTCACAGTTTAACATTAACCTATGAGTTACAATTCACAAATAACAATAAGAAGGGGCACTGAAAAAAACAAACAAACAAAAAACAACAACAACAACAAATGTACAGTAAGAGAACACAAATGCTTAATTTAGAAAACTTAATAATAGAAATATCTCAATGTCAAACAAATATATATTATGTGTTGATAGTATCTGGATTAAGACAAAATATTTACTCAAAAACAACCTAAGGTTCTGTAATATTAATTTCCCTAGTCACAATTAGTACAATCCAAAACCAAAACCTTTTATCACTAGTGCTAAAATTTAGAGCATTTGTTAATTTTCATTGCAGTTTAAAAAAAAAAAAAAAAAAGGAGTAAACACTTAACTGAACATAAAAATGTTCCACAGAACATACAAAATAATAATGTGATCCATCAGCAAAACCTGTAAAACATTGGAGAATATAACTTTCTATGCTCTAAGATATCAGTCCGACTACTGATTTTTTAAGCCTCTGAAAGGAAAAACAACTGATCACTTTCTCCACCTATCTTTCCATTGAGCTAGGAGCTTTCCACCTAGCATTTCCATATATTATATCAAACACAAACCAATAGGGTGATACAGACACCAGCCTTGAGAGGTATCTCAAAGGTACTTCTGCATTTCTGTTATCACGTGATTTGCACGATCACAACATGGTATTCAGGAATTATGTCATTTTGTTATGAATTCAGCAGAGGTGAAACTGAATCCAAGAACATTTTGTTTTCATTTAAGCAAAAGGAAAGATAAAATAAAATGTCCATTCCACCCTGAATTAAATAATATATAACAGCAGGTTGCAGATCACGGTACAGTTCTGCAATCCAGTGGTAGTAGAAAGCAGGGTTTTAATATAGAAAACAAGCAACCTTTTTAAGTAAATCTCCCAGTTGTTTCTATTTACTGTAATTCAGTTAGCCTCATGAAGCATCTAAGATGACACACTCTCCCTTCAACACAAGAGGAAAAAAAATAAAAAAAAATAAAAAAAAGAAGAAGAACCATGTCTAACATGCATATCAGGTCCTCAGGACCAACTTTTCCCTCTACAGATTCCAACTGGTCAACAGTATTAACTTACATAGTGAAATGTAATTATGTAGTTCATTGAAACAGGTGTAAAAATACAAACTGCACCTGAAACTGCTAAGTCCATGAAACTGAAACATTTGTTTAAAACGGTGTCATCCACCAGTGTCAAAACAATTAAATGAAAAAAAAAAAGTCAAGAAATGGTATATGATAGGAAAGAAATCAAGTAAATCAATCCAAATGCACATCTATCATTCCAAGCATTTAATTTGACTGTATTTTCAGCATTTACAACAGGTGTTAGCAGTTCCCCTAATGATATTTCCATGTTTTCCATTACAGTCATTAAACATTTGCAGCACTTGGGTCTTTCAGAGGAAGCAAACAGTGTAGTGGTTGATATTTACAAACAGAGAACAAGATGGCTACCGTAAGACCATATAAATGTATCGTTGAGTTTAGGAACACTAACACTTCAGGAGTCATCTCTGTTTTTTTTTTTTTTTTCAATAAATATCTTAATTTGAGAATAGTTACTTACCTAACCTGTGATATTCAAATGGACTACACCAAGATGATACACAGAAAATACCTTAGAAAAGACAAAGAATGTTTTTTCAGCAACTGACATTCTCTGTACCAAGAATCACAGGATGTGTGTGTGTTTTGTTTTATTTTGTTTGATTCATGGTTGTTGTTTTTCTTTTTGTTCTCTTTGTTGTTCAGTGGGGAGGAGGGTGTTGTTTTTTTGGTTGGTTGTTTTTTTTTGGTTGGTCGGTTGGTTGTTGTATTGTGGTTTTTTTTTTGTTTTTTTTTATTTTCATTTGTTTGGTTGTTTTTAGGGGGCTAAGAGTAAAACTTTCCAGAAACCATGGATCTAAAAAGATTTAAATTCACTGCTTTTGATTTTTGAAGCCAGGACTGATTAACAGATAGCATGAGCAGACCCCTGCAGGTGGATTACTAAAAGCTGTAATGGGTTTGTGTGGTAGGCGAAAAACTGCATTTGTTTTGAACTCCTTTGGCCTTTGCAACATTTCTTGCTACAATCACTCTGGAAGTAGAAACTAAACATTTTTTCCTTTCCATTTTTTTTTTTTTTAACTTACCATAGAAGGTTAGGTCTGTACAAAGCAATAGTCCAAGTATTAAAATAATTCACATTTTCTATTAGATAAAAGCTTAAACACATAAAGCTTTTACCCAAATTAAGCTGTCAGAACTGAGGTTTGGATCTGACCCAATTATTCATTTCACCTTTTTGACTGTTATTTAGAAGTTGCTGGCTATTTGCTGAGCTAAAAGAAACAGCTAATTCTTGGGTCTGTCTCTAAATTTCTTCTCCAAATTTGCCATTAAATAATGGCTTTTAAAATGCTTTTTGAGTTAGATTTCACTTTCTGCTTGGACCTTAATCTGGACCTTAATTCAAATATTGAAATTTGCCATTGAAATTATATATATATATATATATTTTTAATGATAGATAATCTAGTTATCTTTCAAGAGAACATAACTCTGATATCTCCAAAGGCCCAGCCTTCAAAATTACTGGTCTCACAATCAAAATCATTGGCTTCATTGATATTTAGAATGTGATTAAAGAGGCTTATGATACCAAGCCTTAAGTAACTTAATCTTTTCTGTCCTTTGATAAATAACTGGTTTCTGTCAACTTATATGTCTAAGGAGTTGTCTGGCAGGATGCTGTCACACGGGCCTTTATTTATAAATTATTTTTTTGCAAGAATTTTTAAATAGCCTTGGGGGGGGGAACACGAGATAAAATGTGCTTATCTACATTCCTTTTAGTTTAATTTTAGGCAAACGCTAAGAAGATTGTTGGTCAAGGCTGCCAATGGAATCAACAGCAAGGGAGTGACACAGGGTCCTGCAGCTCATGGAACTATCACAGAGCACATTGCTGTGATGTGGTCTCTAAGAGAAGTGCAAAATAATGCTGCTAGATAAAGATAGAAAAGTGACTAAAAGAATGAGTAAACTTCATTTTATTGAAACTGATCTTGTTAGATCAGAAAATATGAAGTTATTTTGTGCTAATATATAAATACTAAAGCATTTTTACAACAGTACATATGAAGTAGCAAACATTCCCTGTGGCACAAATAAATTCTACAGCTCCACAACAAGGTGTTTAATACTAGCAGCAGGAGAGATACCATTTGAGAGGAATAACAGTTTTCCAGCTTTTAAGATTCTCACATCCTAAAGTGCTTAGAGTGGTTCAATTATTTTCCATAGATTGGTCTGTTGCTGTTTACAGGGTT
The DNA here is from genome assembly GCF_963932015.1 of Anas acuta. NCBI lineage: Eukaryota > Metazoa > Chordata > Aves > Anseriformes > Anatidae > Anas > Anas acuta. Next base: position 98,709,425 of record NC_088979.1, on the reverse strand, counting down.
TGATTTTGGCTGCATACATTTCCCTCTCCTCTGCAATACAAAATGACAGGAAGCCACATCTATCTGGATATAGTTGCTGTTAAATTCTAGATGCTGTATTGACTAATTACTGAATGTACAAATGGCTGCATTTTCAATGTCATCTCTAATGTAATTCTTATAAGATTTAACTCATACACAGCACTTTTAATTCACAGACAAACAATAACACAAAATAGGACATATAAATACCTACTCTACACAGAAAGGTGGAGATATAAAATAACTTCCTAAAGATCACATGCTGAGAATACAAACTTGGTTTCTTCGTTCCCATAACTTCCAAAAAATGCACAAAAACTCTTTTGAAAATATTGATCTTCTTGACTTGTATGACCTCATTCATCTACTTACTATCACATAAACAAATCATGTTAAAAGGTGAGGAGAGAGAGCTTACCAAAATGCTTCATTTTCTGGTGGCTCCCTGAGTTAAAATAAGATTGTGCTTTTAATGGACTCTAGAGAAAATTCAACATAACCTCTAAATTGCTTAGTCTATTCTGAAAGGGATAATTCCTTGAACAATCCATTTGGACAACTGTTATTTATTTATTAGGAGGAAGAAACCATCACCAAATATTAGCAATGCTGAATGTATGTACGCATTAACAGCTGAGGTACAAGGCTGTCTATACCACATCAAGACCAAATTCTACAAAAATGCAATCACATATAACACACAGTGAGGAAACTACTGTTATCCTTAAGTCATGCTGGGAGGACTTCTTACAAACTAATGACCCCTTTAATACATGGAAGACCATAGCTCCTGCAGCTATGTAAACAACAACCCTGCATCCTAGTTGTCATAGATACCTAAAATATGCTCTCTGCCAAGCACCAGAAATTACCCAGAAATACTACCAAACACCAAGATGAATTTGGCAGGCAATGCCTGAATTTGCCTTGCAAACAGTCACACCACACCTAGATTGACTAAATCTTTCATTTGTTTATATGCCAGACAAGAACATTTTTTCAGTCAACTAGTGCATTCAAAATCAAAGGATCCTAGAAAACTTGAGTTATGAAGTATACTCTGTAGGTCACCCATTTTAACCTCCTGCTCAAAGCAGGTCGGTCAAGCTTCAGAGTTTGATCAGGAGTCTCAGATTTTGGTCCAGAAAATCTGAGTATTTCCTAGGACAGAGACTACTCATCCCTCCTGTACAACCAGTGCCAGTGCTCAAATGCATTCATTGTGAAGAATTTTTTTCCTCATTTCCCACCAGAATTTCCACTGTTGCAACCTACGAGCACTGCTTTTTGTCATTTTGCTTTGTACTTCTAAGAGTCTGATGACATTTCCTCTATAGCTCCCATTAATCAGTTAACAATAGCAATTAGACTCCCCTTTTCCCTTGCAGGCTAAGAAAATCCAGTTCTCTCTGTTTCCTCATGGGATGTACAACCCAACCTTTCTGCTAATTTAGAAACCCTCCCCTGGACTCTCTGCAGTTTGTTCACCATCTCTCCTGTGCTGTAGGGATCACAGATACAGCCTCACAGTTGCTGAGTGAAGGGGGGTATTGCCTTGATCTGCTGCCTGCACTCCTGCTAAATGCAAGTCAGTATGCTGGTGGCCTTCCTTACTTCAAGGACTCTCTACAATTCACATCCAATTTGCAATCCACCAGGACCCCAGGGACCTTTTTCTGTGGAGGCGCTACCAACCTGAGTAATATCCGTGCAAAACAACCCTGAATCAGTAGTGATGCCAGTATGTGAAGAGTGGAAATACTTAGGGCCTCATTACAAATCCAGTTCTCCATTCATTCACTTCAGTCCCACATTAACTCTATTGACCTATGCTATGTTTTATTCTTTTGTCACCTTCAGACAAATAAGAAGCTACTGATTTACTGCCATATCTTGTGTATAGGAAGGGAAAAAAAAATCATGTTCCTAGTGAATATTCATCATCATTTTTGCTTTAAATGCCATATTGTGTGTTCAAAGGTCATAACAGTTCTCTAATAAAGTAATAAACTTCTGATATTTAGTCCATTACCTACTGTGAAGAAAAAATTTGCATGACACTAATTATGATTTACAGCACAGCTGTGTGCAGAAATAGGGATGAGTAATGATACCAACTTGTGCTGAAACTAGTAGCATCTTCTTTCTGCTCTAACACTGTCAACCGAGTTTTGCTTTTGCTGCCACTTTGATTATCCTTTATCACGGGTTGGAGTGGCATACACAGCCAATGCCCTCCCTCCTTACAGACAGCCCTGGTCATGGATTTTGCTGTTGATCATCACTTAGTCTCACCCATTTGTTTCTTCAAACTGCAGTATTAACTACTTTGAATGGAATACACAAAGATAGCCCGAACATCTGGGCTGGAGACTGTCACAAACTTTAACTGTGGATGAATTCTAAAGAGCAAATTTTAGAGGGCTTTGTCTTTCACTTCACTGCATGAAGATATCCTACCTCCTTGATAAAACTGCATGAGGAAAATCAAAACCCAAAATCTTGAGAAGACTATTCAGTCTGATATGGGAAGATAAAAAGCCTAAAGACAACAAGTTCTGGTTATGCTTTGGAGTAGAGAGAGATGAAACAAAATTCTGTTCTGAGGTTTTGCTTTAGACAGCTACAAAAAACATCTCCAGACTCTGTGTTCACAGAAAGCACATATTCTCTTGACCACATAACATCATTTCTTCTTCCTATTTTTAGACATCATTGCATTACTCATTATTAATTCATCTTTGCCACCAGTTTCCCAGTGGATGTTCCAAATAACAGACCTTGTATAATTTCTCAGGCATTTTCAACAATACAGGGAGGCCACAAGACAGCTAGCTAATGTGTTTTTTTGTTTGTTTGTTTGTTTTTGTTTTTTTTTTTTTTACATGACAATGTAGGATATTTTCTTTTGTTATAGATCATCTCTGTAAAAGGATGACAATCTTTGTTAAAAATCTGTATGATTAGAAGCATCATCTTTGTAATGTTACTGTGTAAGCCTCTCCTTTATCAGGTCTTGTTACTGTACAGAATTCTATGCAAGGTGTACAGAGCCATTGTCTGTCACATGTAAAATTCAGAATCATGCATATTATTCCTTTTTCTTGAATTATTTGGCTGTTATTTTGCTTTTGCATATAAAAAATATAATAATAATAATAAAGTAGCCAGCTCCAGCTTTATTTATTTATTTTAAGTAGAGCTTTCTTAATCCTAACACAGAGGCTTTCATCTTTGAAGCAAGTAAACAAGGAAAAGACAGATTTCTTTTTAAACCCACTGACTATAAGGGCTTGTTCATCCTGTAAGTTTTTTTTAGTACTCTAATCCTTTATTCTGCTTTTAATGTAATGTGAATTTACAGTCAGAGTTGGCAGGGATTTTTTTTTCTTTAAAGTATTATGCTAAGAGCCTGCATGTATCAAGGAATGGGCAATAGAATGAAGGGTGTTGGGTTCTTTTTTTTTTTTTTTTCCTTGAATTATATCAAATCCATAATGTCTGGGTAAAAACCTGTTTAGAAATGAAGTTCATGCAAGTCTGTAGTAGTTAGTAGAGATACTAAAGCACCATAGAGTCAGGTTCAAACTCAGATCCATACTCCAACTGAAAGACGTTACCAGGCTTGCCTGAGGTGGGAGCATGGATCCCAGAGGTGTGCCTGTAATTCTAAATAGCCAGTGCAAGCTAGAGCAGTTTTAGTCACTTTAACAGAAATGTAAAAGTCTGAACCTCCTCCCCATTCATTCTTTCTGGAACTGGGATTACTGATTGTGCTTTCATTATGCATTCTGTTGTATAGGCCTGTATACCTTTTTAACATTCTAATATACTATCTGATTTTGGTTTACCTTTCAAAAATAAATTAATAAATAAATGGCATTACACCACAGCCAGACAGCTGCAAAATGGTCATTAGATACAATCTTTGATACAATTATGGAATGAACTCTGTATACCTACATCATGAATTTGGATTTATTTCCTCAGGGAAAAAGCCTAAACAGCATAGTTTTTCACCTAGAATTGCACACTGACCTGACCCTGGAATAAAAGGGCATTCCTTCCAATTTATTTATTTAGTAAATATATTGTTCAGACAGCTGGAGGTCAACATTATTTTGTGCTAGTTCTCAGGTTAAGTAGCCCATTCATTGCAGATCTCACTCCCTCTGTCAGAAGCCCCTGCAGGATTCAGAGTCATGATCGCTTTAAGCAAGCTCAGGGCCAAGATTTCCTTTGTCTCTGTGAAATTAATTTTGTTGTGTATCAGAATGTAAAGATGCAGTAAAGACAAACATTTCAATTACATGGGGTAATAATACAGGAAGGTTTTGAATTTTAGATTGATACATCAAGATCATTGCCAGGTTTTAAGTTAGTTTGTTTTAAATAAAATCTATATTTAGATCTCATTTAGACATTTTTCTTCCCCTTAAAAACATGAGTAAATTATTCCAAGTGGCCTGGACACAGAATGCTAGATTTTCACACAGCACAAACAGGAATTTAGATATTATAGTTCTTATAAGTCTATATGAACTAAGGGAGAAGAGGAGCTAAAAGTTGCTGCTAAGAGCTGCTCAAATCCCTACAGGAGCTGCTGACAAATTTGCCATTATCTTGTCATGTTTCAGAGTAGAATCTTCTCCTTCTGAAAGAACTAAACTTTATGGGAAGAATTTGGTTATGGGAAGTAATGGAAAGATAACTTCTGCTACAGTAAGCATATTGAAAGACTACAGCTTGACCTAGCCATCCTCTGTGAAAAGAAAGTAAAGGAAGCTGCCACTAAAGGAAGTATTACCATTGTGATCTACATATTGCCATATTTTGTAAATCAAGTTTTTGCAGCCAGGTAAGACCAAGTCAGATTAATCTTAGGTCTCAGCCCGTGGAAGCTAAAGTTAGCAAGAATAAAAAAAAAAAAGATGATCCTGAAAGAGTTAAAAATAGGAAGAAAGAAAAAAAAAAGTACTCAGGATAAAAAAGGCCAATCGTTTTGTTCTGGAGATGTATATCAATAGCCTAGGTAATAGCCATAATGTATTAACAGGCACAGGCAAACAGAGGAACTTCCCTAGCACTTTTTGTAGAGCAAAGGTGTTGGTGCCCAGTATGCTGGACTGACTTTAGCAATTTCACTTAGATTATTAGTCTTTTGTTACAGGGAGAATATTATAATATATTCTGATATTAGACGGGCAATCCATAAAGTACATTGATTCACATATTTGTACCTTACCCAAAGAGCATATGTCACAAGCACACAATAGAGTGTACTAGAGTTTTGTGCCAAGCAATCAGCTCCATAAAATAGGTCACAACATTGAAAGTTCAATTTTCTAATGATTATAGAGAAGAAAATGGAAGATGCTTCACTTATTCCAGAGAATATGGCATAAATTAGGGATGGTGGCTGGATCCTAGGATTTCAAATAAAAACCACTCTTTGTATGTCAAATGTTCCTTCAAAACCCTGGTCTTGCAATATTGATTTCAGATTATGAAATATGATGTCTATACAATAATGTATAATGCATTATTTATGTATAATGTATATTATATATATAATATATAATAAATTATATATTATAATATATAAAATATAGAATTCTCTGATTCTATGGATGCAGTTTTCTTACCTATAACTCAACTATATACCTTTTTGTAAAATTACTTAAAAATGCAAAGCTGTCCTGCCTGATACGTAACTTCTTCACACGTTTAGAAATCTAAAATCTGAGGTTATAATTAAACACAAAGAAAAATTTCCAGTATAAACATTATTGTTTTGTAAGATTAAAGCCCTCTTCTGTCACACAGATTTATGGAAAGTGCTCCTAACATGAATATCTTCCCCATTTGCATTTACTAAGTGAGTTTTTGCTAGTTTGGTTTTTCATGAATTATTTCCATTGCATAACACCTTTTTATAAATAACACCATTCTTATGGCTAATAATAAGAATACTAAGAAGAAATCAAGCAGAACTGTAAAAGGGCAAGTCAACATAGTTTATAATGGCATTTGGGGATGCTTGAGACATACAATACATCAAAGTCCATAATTCAGTTCTGAAAACAATGCTCCACATAATCAACTCATTCTTTCACTGGCATCCAAAAACCAGAAATATATGTTCAGCTTCAAAAAAGTCTTCACTAATGTAATATATTTCAGATTTACCACAGACTGAACAGGGAGTGAATTACAAGCATTTTCAAAGACTATCACAAACTCTCCATGCTGCTCTTCTAATGAAAACCTGAAAACTCTCCAAAGAAAAACAGGATATCTTTTTATCCTGTTACTAAGATATATTTTTATATATATATATAAATATACATATATATTTATATCTTAGTAAAAGAATTAACCAACAGAACATAGGAACACATTTTATGCTAGGCCAAATACTGCTTTGCCTTGTTTGAATCAATACCGGTAGTCACACAAGAAAAGCAATTTGATAAGTGAAACGAGTGACCAGAAAATCAGAGCAATTTCAACAGAGACAATCCTCAAGGTTTAGAATTTATATGAAGAAAGCAAATAAATTAAGCACCAGCAAAATTAACAATAAGACTTTGCAAATGGGAATGAAAACTCCTATCTTCCCACGGTCTTCTTTTCTTTACCATCAGCCACCTGTGAAGGAAGTACTGGAGCTAAGTGAAAAGTAACACCCTTTGTACCAAGGCCTTCTACAGGAGTTAGAAGCTTTTGGAGAGTGACAGTTTGTCTCCAGCTACAGCTGATAATTTTAATGTAAGAGTGTAGGCTTATCTATAAAAAGCCTATTGTTGCTCAAAATAAAATTTTAGATTAGACAGCAACAATATTCATTAACTGAAATAAAGTAGTAATACATTAATGACCACCCACTTGCAGTATAATATCAATATAGACCCTGTTGAAATTAATTCTTTTAATTCTTTTCCAAGCATCAGATATTTTGCATATCAGTACTCTGATTTTGCAAAAACAACTTACTGGGCATTTTAAGTAGAAATATCATAAGTAGAAGGACTTGAAAACAAGCGTGTGGATGCTTATGAGATCAGGAGTCTCTATGTGAATTCTGAGGCTCCCTCTGATGCTCTTTTGCACAAGTCTTGGGTGACATTCTGTATTAATAAGACAATTATCAAATGCATCTTTTGTTCTTACAGTGTGTTTGTTTTTTTCAGTATACAAACAAATTTAATACTAGGTCTCTGATATTTGAACTTAATATGTTGTATTTCAAGCCCTCATTCCACAAAAGCTTTCAACTCTGTAGAGCTGTCACACCAAAAGATAGCTTGTCTGAGCCTTGTCAACACTGCAGCTTTTATAAGCATATGTCCTGACTCAGCAGAAAGAATCTATTTCTCCAAAAACATTATCACCTCCATTTTCTTTCCTGTTTTCCCTGTATACTAGCATTTATTTTTCCTTGAAAGAACAGAAAATAGTTTCTCATTTTTAGAACAATGAATAAACAGTGCCATCTTCTGTCTGTGTCACTGTAGGAAAACAGGGCAGTAGAAAGTGAAATTAGAAGACTAAGCTCTAATGTTTAGGTTGCAAAGTCAGATGTGAAATCACATTGTTTTTTGCACACACTATATAACACAATACATTCTTATAATGCCTAGAGGTATAGAAAGCTTTTTCAAACAGTCATACATATTAAGGCACTACCTTGGAATAAATTGCCTAAATAACATATTCATTTTATTTTTTTTTTCCAGAGGGGTGAGAACACAGGATCATTGTCGACTACTGAAGTCTGCATTAGTAAGAATATTATAGAGTGTAAGAAATCAAGTATGCAGAAGTTGTGAAATGACAAAATTAAGGATGTTACTACAATACTCAATGACGTGATCTATATGATGTTTTATTTTCAGAGGAGTAAGCATAAGATCATTGTCAACTACTTAAGACTATAGTATTTATCAGTGACCTTCTAAGATTTTGTATTGGGTTTACATGGCAAGGTTTTGGTAGCAGGGGTAGTCTGGGGTGGCCTCTGTGGGAAGAGTTCAGAAGCTGCCCCATGTTAGATCAGAGCCAGATCCAGCTGGCTCCAAAGGGACCTGCTGCTGCCCAGAGCCAAGCCAATAAGTGATGTTGTTGAGAGGAGCCCACGCAGGAGCAGGGGATCTGGGGGGAGCTGCCGCCCACCCATGGGGGACCCGTGCTGGGGCAGTTTACTCCTGACTGATGGACCCCGTGGTACGGAGCCATGTTGGAGCAGTTCTTGAAGAGCTGCTGCCTGTGGGAAGCCCACGTGGGATCAGTTTGGGAAGGATGGCATCCCATGGGAGGGACCCCACATGGAACAGGGGCAGAGAGTGACCATGAAGAAGCAGCAGACATGAAGTGTTAGGGACCAACTGCAGGCAACATTCTCTGTTCCCCTGCACCACTCTGGGAGAGAGCATAGAATAGGGTGGATGGGAGGAAGGTGTTTTGAATAGTTGTGGTTTATTTTTAGTTTCTCATTGCTCTAGCTTGTTAGCAATAGGTAATAAATTTCTCTAATCTCCCTATGCCAAGTCTTTTTTGCATGTGACGATAATGATTGAGTGATCTTCCTGTCCTTACTTCAATCCTTGAGCCCTTTCCATCATATTTTCTCCCCCTTTCCCTTTGAGGAAGGGGGAGTTGAAAGAGCAGTTGTGGTGGAGCTCAGCTGCCCAGCTGAGTAAAACCACCACAGATTAACGTATTTTTAATGCTCTGGAGCTTACATTTGTATTTTCCTTTGTAGAAAGTCAGTAATTTAGTCACCATTTGTGACTAAACTTTAACCATCATTTATATGTCTTAATTAGTGCTATGGATAAAGTAGGAACATCTAAAAAAATCTGAGATTGAGTCATTCCTTTTATAAATTACATATATGTTCTTGAAACTAGGAAATTGCAGTCACTCCAAATGGTAATGGAGAGAGAGAGAAAGCATGATGTTCTGTTTATTTCAGGCATGAAAGAAGTGTTTGCACTCATTCATTTATTTACATATAGAAGAAACAGAAAGTAGAAGAAAAACAAGCTTAGAATGTAAAAACAATCAGATCGCTATCACAGAATTAATGAAATCCTGCAACAATCTGCATTAAAACTACCAATAGTTTTGTGAAGACTCCATCAACTATAGAGCACAATATACATGTATTTATGATATACTTTTCTAAAAGGCTAATGGAAGTAGTGCATGTTGTTCTCAGGAGACCATACATTAATTCCTATGGCCACTAGCCATTTTAGCAGTGGCACTTTGCTGCAATCCCCTGAGTTTTACTATGCAAAGTAGGAGTTTGCCTCTCTGAACAATTCCTACTGTGGTTATGAACTGAAGAAATTAAACATCTTCAATGTTATGGGTTCACCATATACTGGAGCTCACTATATATTGGGGTTCACATTCTACTGTCTCAAGAGGAATAACTGTTGAGGAGAGGACTTGCTGAAGAAATAAAGTAGCCATGGAGGACCTATTTCTGACATTAGAAAAAAAAAAACAAATTGGCATAGCAACTAAAATGGGTGAAGCAGTAATTCCCTCTCAGTTCTGCCAAAGATATCCTAAGTGATCAAAAAAAAAAAAAAAGAAAAAGAAAAGTCCATTAGATGTCTGGAACAGAGTATAGTTATTAAATGTTTGTGTAGCTTCTAGCATGGTGCAGAGTCCCAAAGTCTGCTGTGTTTTTCTTTGAGAAGGGGACGGGGAAAGTAAGGATAGAAAACTGGGCATGAATACATTCAATACTTTAAAATACAAACATTTAAAAGAAATTACTCCAAAAATTTATGTTGGAAGAATATTGTAGAGCGTAAGAAATCAAGTATGCAGAAGTTATGAAATGATAAAATTAAGGTGTTGCTGCAATTATAATATGGTTTAATTTCAGGATTATATACTATTTCTGTTATTTAGTATAGTTTTCTCCAGAAATGAAGCCTTTATAATGACTACAGGAAAGTGCATAATCCTTCTGTAAGTCTGTAAAAAAACTGGGTTTCCCTAGCTTTGCTGTTGATGTAAACTTCCACAACATCAGGATTGCTCTGCATAAGGCTATTAAGATTTACATGTATGTAATGGGGCTTCCAAATACGCTCCGACAGTGCACAGTCTCGGGGCACAAAACTCTCTGCCCTGCTTTTGAACCTGTCCAGCCTGGTCCCATTTACCCTGGTCTCAATTGTGTTCTCCAGTCCCTTTTTCCTAAGTCCAGTCATGGTCTTGCTCATCCAATCCCACAGACATATCCAGGATCCATTCTCACCTCTCCACAGTTGTTTTAAACACCCAGATCATCAATCAACCTGGACTCCCAACCTCTCCTTCCACAGCCTTCCCTGCTCTCTGTCTATTCATTCTAACTTCACTGCTAGCTCTGTCCCAACATCCGCAACATCCCTCTCCCTCACCTTGTGCTTTCAGCTTTCTCTCTAACTTGTTATTCCTCCTGCACAGGAACAAAATATTTACTTGAATGTCAGGCTGGTACAGAGCATAGGAAGAATGACAAGTAGTTACTGTGTGGACACCAGTCCTACTTACTTTAAATCCAATCAGCTGAGAGCAATAACTACTGGAGAAGTTCAAATTTATTTTCTAACTCTCTTAAAAATAACATGTTGAGGAATTTGCATGTAAGTAACCCTGTTCACAAAGTATGAATGAAATAAACTTACACAATACTTCTGTGATTGAGACATGATTTGTGGGGGAGTGATGCATTTTGTTTTATATTCTACAAAGTCATAGTATTGTTGTAGGTGTGATGTCTCAAACTATTAGCAAGACCCCATTCAGACTACAGACAGTATAGTTTACAGACAGGTTAGTCTAAAGAACAAACAAACAAACAAATTTCCCTGGAAAAGTCAATCAGTTTACATTTTTGATGGTAAATATTAATTTATGCATTCCCTGCCAACAAAGCCTAAAGCATTTGTTTAATTTCATGAATATGGATACGTTCATTACTTCAAAAGAATAACTGTGTATGAAGCAGGATTTAAAAATTAAGAGCTTTGAAATACCTGTATTGCTTTGATCCCCATAGTGCGAAAAGATTGGAGAAAGAAGGATATACTCTTTGACTTTAAAAGTAAAACAAGCTGTGCTTTGGATTACTTCCAGCCCCAATAGAATAATTTATCATATAACGCATTTAAAAAAAAATAAATTAACAGTGCTAATTTATTCAAAACATCACTTTGCAGTGTTTATTCCTACAAGTATTTATTAACACTTGATATTAACTACAATAAAAAAAAAAAAAAAGGAAGGAAGAGGAAGAAAAAGGAAAATATCAGTCCCCAACTTTCTGCTACATTAGGCTTCCTGTTAGAAAACATTTGTTATGCGTATACAAGATCTATATTTCATATTTAGGTCAGAGGTTGGACTCGATGATGTTGAGGTCTCTTCCAACCTAGACAATTCTGTGATTCTGTGAAGTGGTCTAGTCATAGGTGTCTTGTTAAGAAAAAAATAAAGATACAATTGTTATTTTTTTTAATCTTTGACCATCTCAGAAGCTTTCTGGTATAACAACAAAGACGTACTACCTAGTGCAACAACAAATCTGTACTACATTCTTTTCAATTTCTTAGTCCTAAAACAGGTTGTAAAAAAAGTAACAATGATTTGCATCTTCATTTCAGTGGGAAGGGCTTCTATGTAAGCTAATAATAGCCTTCATAACCCATAATAAGAATAACCCTCTTTAAATATTCAGCAGAGTCAACATTTCATTATTTCAGTGTGCCAGCTGGTCATTATAGGATATTATAGGAAATGATGACATGATGTGGAGAATTATAAAATGATGGCTCCCTCTTGCAACTTTTTTAAAAAACATTTGAAGGCTTGAATTACTTCATTTAGTGTTTTTAATTTGTACTTTGTTCTGTTTTTCAAAAGATGACACTATCCAAGGACAGCTCTTTCTTTTCTTGAAGCAACTGAACAAAAATCTGGCAACTAAGCCAGGTAAGGAGAGATTTCTCTTTCTATTTGAATATTTTTGTTTTATTTTATTTTGGTTTGTTTGTTTGTTTTGTTTTTTCAAAATGGAATAACATAAAATGATGCAAATAAAATGATGCTGTGCCACCTCAATACTGGTAGAATTCCTACCTAGAATTCTTTTTTATTATGTACATATTAATGAAAGATAGCAACACATTGCAAAATGAGCTTACACAAGCCCTTTCCATTTGTACAGCAAACATGTCTCTGTTTCTAATTGCTGCAAGCATCTTAATACATTAGCAGTAGCTCAAGCACAATATATTCACTTTTCAAGGTTACCAAATATACACAACCAGAAGCGTGTATTAAGAGACACAATCATTATACTCCAATATATTTTTATAAAAACAAGCGTTCCTATTGTTTTCTGGTTTTGGAGACAGGTTTCTTTCTTTCAGTAAATATGTATATAACGATGATTGGGATTTCCCGTCAGAATGTATTTTTACTAGGAAAAAAAAATAATTTTTATTTGAAAAATTCATGTTTCACAGTGAATATTTCAATGTTTCCTCAGTAAAAGCAAAAAGATAAATTCACCTCTTGGTGTGAGAATTTCCTGAGTATTTAATTTATTACTACAAAACTGACAAGGTCCATTCAAGTGGATATCAGGGACAGAAATCAGAGACACCAGATTAAAGGAAGACAGTATCTGGCAATCTAACCGTAAAACTTCTGACTGGTAGGTGCCTTCCAATTGCACTCATTGTTTTCCAGAGAAACCAAAACTTACCTGAATCTCTTAATTGCTAACACAGGATGAAAGCAGGCCTAGATCAGAAGTGATTAGATAAACAGTGAGCAGTCCCTTACATTTTTTAAGCATTCAGAAGCTTAACTTTTTTTTTCTGAAAATATAAAATCTTTTGAGTTTTACATTATAAATATGCTACTCCTAATTATAAAAGTACATTAGTATTTTAAAACCAAATTAAAACAGAAAAATTATTATAGCAAAATAAATAAATAAATAAAAGGATGTAGAAACTATTTATTAAAGACATCAAAACTGTTCATTAAGAATTACGCACAACAAAAGTATCATCAAAATGGCCAGTGAAAAGGTGTTAGACTGAAAATTTCTAGATGATCTTTATTCCTTAATTAATTGTTCTTAGTTAACCATTTAAATGCCTCATGAGTAAGAGTATTTACTTTTCAGCTTTCAAAAACAGTAGCCTTATTAATGATTTAAGTAGCCTTATTAATGATTTAAGACTACAGGGGGAGATCTATTAATGAAAGTGAGACTATAAACAAGTAAAAGACTTTGAAAAAAAGTGTTTGGAAAAAAAAAATCCACAGTAGTTATTTGACCAAGGTCAAAGGTAACCAACTGTTTATACTCATCTCTGTGCTCAGTGATCCATTTCCTTTTGTCATGTAGATGATTCTTGATTTCCTTTGGATCAGTGAGTATCCTGAAAAGACTAGCATACATGAGTCAGTGCTCAAGTAAGTGCTACTTATTAGGTAGGTTGATTACATTTAAAACTCCCTTCAAAGAAAGAGATTAATCAGGCAGATTTGTACTTCTTGTTCTTAAGAGTCCAGGTTTTTAGAGCTTGTCTTCAACCTCATCTGTAAAGAATGTAGACTCTTTCAAAGTTTGAAATGCTTTGATGTCATTGAATGTCAATTTTCTGTATAAAACTCCAGAGTATTAATCCTATTATTTAATTATTATTATTCAGTACGTAAAAATTAGATACAACAGAAAATGCATGCAATTTATTGTCAAACTACTCAGGAGGAAAATTTACTCTTGATTTAATCTCTAAATCCTGCTTCATACCATTGATATAATTGAACAGTGGGAATAACTGCAAGCATACTGCGTGCATACAGTTTAAATACTAATTTTATTTCTTGTTTGGAAAAAACACTATAAAACATGTATGTTCTTATGTATTTACAAGCAATTATGATACAGTAAGAGTTTGTTAATTTTTTATGGATTTGTGCCATGGAATGCCATACTCCTGAAAATTCCTTCTCTTTCTTTAAGTAATAATTTCAAAATGGTGACCATTTTTGCCAGTATAAAATCAAAATAGGGTTTTCAAGTCAAGCAGCAACAAAAGAGTAATTTGTTTCTCAGCACTGTAGGGGCAGAATGGGAGAGGCAGTTTAAAGGAACAGAAAAATGCTGCAGCTGACTTTGAAGACATAAACCTACAAATGCTTGAGAGTCTTGAAAGAAGCCACAGGAGACAGAGTCAACACAAAGCCAGTTACATAAAAACAAGCTGTATTGGGTCAGATGATAGTTCCCACGTGCTGTCTCAGTAAGTTTGTCCCTCAGTAAGTTTGTCCCTCAGTAAGTTTGCAGATGACACCAAGCTAGGTGCGTGTGTCGATCTGCTCGAGGGTAGGAAGGCTCTGCAGGAGGATCTGGATAGGCTGCACCGATGGGCTGAGGTCAACTGTATGAAGTTCAACAAGGCCAAGTGCCGGGTCCTGCACCTGGGGCGCAATAACCCCAAGCAGAACTACAGGCTGGGAGAGGAATGGTTGGAGAGCTGCCAGGCAGAGAAGGACCTGGGAGTGATGGTGGACAGTCGGCTGAATATGAGCCAGCAGTGTGCTCTGGTGGCCAAGAAGGCCAACGGCATCCTGGCTTGTATCAGAAACACCGTGACCAGCAGGGCTAGGGAGGTGATCGTCCCCCTGTACTCGGCTCTGGTGAGGCCGCACCTCGAGTACTGTGTTCAGTTTTGGGCCCCTCGCTACAAGAAGGACATCGAGGTGCTTGAGCGGGTCCAAAGAAGGGCGACGAAGCTGGTGAGGGGCCTGGAGAGCAAGTCCTACGAGGAGCGGCTGAAGGAGCTGGGCTTGTTCAGCCTAGAGAAGAGGAGGCTCAGGGGTGACCTTATTGCTCTGTATAAGTACATTAAAGGAGGCTGTAGCGAGGTGGGGGTTGGCCTGTTCTCCCATGTGCCTGGTGACAGGACGAGGGGGAATGGGCTAAAGTTACGCCAGGGGAGTTTTAGGTTAGATGTTAGGAAGAATTTCTTTACTGAAAGGGTTGTGAGGCATTGGAACGGGCTGCCCAGGGAGGTGGTGGAGTCACCATCCCTGGAAGTCTTCAAAAGACGTTTAGATGTAGAGCTTAGGGATATGGTTTAGTGGGGACTGTTAGTTTTAGGTCAGAGGTTGGACTCGATGATCTTGAGGTCTCTTCCAACCTAGAAAATTCTGTGATTCTGTGATTCTGTCTCCAAAGATACTGATGTTGGATATTTAAGGAAAGAATGTCAGAAATAGGACATATACAGAATTATTCTTCCTCTAGTGTACTATTCCAGCATTCAAGACCCTGTAGTTGAGACATTTCTAAGGTGGCAAAATAGCTTATCTTTATTCAAACAGATAATAGTTATAGCTCCAGTAAATGGTAAAACTGTATTATATTTTCTCTGACCTTACATAATTTCAGGAAAATGTCTCCTGACACCAAATCCAGTGCAGATAATAGGTGAAGCAGAGATAAAAAGTCCTGGAGGGTCTACCAGGGATAAAACCATTCTCTAGAAAGATGCATGAACCAGGAAAAGAACCAGGGCTTTCCACATAGCACATAAAAATCTTTCCCACTGAGTGTTACCAATTTAACACAATATTATGGGGAGATGCTGGTAGATCACCTTTTTCCTTGTTGTAATATTTATTGCAAAGAGGAATGAGAACCATTCTCAGTAATAGGAATATAGAGCAACATCTGATGCACACAGATTTACTGAGAGGAATGAGAAGTTGGTACTGGTATAACCCTCAGCTTTCAATAAGCAGCAAGATGGCTTACAGTGAGGACAAAGGAACCTGATTCTTCTGTTTGTGGGACACTACTGCAATGAATGCATTAGATTCTATTTCTAAATATGCACATACAGAAGAAAAGAAGTCTTAGTATCAGATGCTGTTAGGGTGACTTGCCCCAGAAATCTCTTAATTGTTTGCATTCCTTTGTATAGGATTGTCTACATTTTTCCTCTTGATATGGTTAAACCTTTTATTTTGGACACAACTGGTTATGATTGATCCCTTCTGTCATGGCAATTCCTGAAAAAGAAATTCTGAAAAAGCATGTTTCCTGTTCATTAACAGCATGTATGCGTCATCAAGGTATTAATTATTACCAAAACAGCAAGACAGTCAACATAGCTCCAGTTGTTTTAATATCTTCATGTCCCACAGAGCAAAGTATGTAAGCATATGTTTAATTTATGTAAGTATTCAGCCCATTAGTCACTGGGCCTGAAGCATATTCTTAAAAAGGAACCATCATTATAACGCCCAGGGCAAAGAAAATATGTGTTGATATTTATTTCTTGCAGTTTCATTTTCTCTTAAAAAAAATAAAAATAAAAATCACTCCTTAGAGAAATGCCTGCTTTCTGTCTAAAAAATGATTTTCCAAGTGTTGCAGTGATCTCATGCTTTAGCAACAAAAATGAGAAATATGAAATGAGACTTTTGAGCAAAGCTCAGTAGGTCTTACAGCTACATAGTACACTTTACCAAACACTTTCTGGTGTTTTGTTTTACCCTGATTGGACTTGATTCTGTACTGATTGGTGGAGGTTTTTATATTCTCAGGACTTCACTGCTTTGCATATTTGCAAGAAGGAAAAAATCATGTTCACTGACATTTTTATAAGTTACTTAATTTCTATGCCATTGTCAGCCATAAAAATAAATAAATAAATAAATAGATAAATAAATAAATAAAAAGAGCAAGCTTTGCTTTGGATCTTTCTCAGTGACAAGAAAAAAAAGGAAAAAAAAATAACAGCAAATATAAGGCTTGTTATGTGAAATATTCAGTGGAGTTAAGATAATAATGGCCATCAATTCACAAATTGCTTGTTGCCTATACAGAATCATACTAGAATGATGTATTCTGAGAGGAAAGAGAAAATAATAAAAAATAATAATAAAGAAAAAACAAACATGGGCTTATTTTTTTCTTTTTTGGCTGGAGTTATAGTGGAGGGAGGGGAGAGTGTTACAGTGATTAAGACATTCACTAACATTTAATCAAATATGCAAAATAGTTCAAAGGAAATTAAAACAAATCACAGTTTGAGCAATGTTTGATCAAAATTTGGAAAAAAAATCAAACAACAAACAAAATGATTTTTGAAAATAAAATTTAAATGTTTATGACTTGCTTCAGCATGTTAATTCTTTATTTTGTGACCTCATTTTTCATGTCACACTTGAGTCACTTCTTTTTTAAGGATAAAAAATAATGTTTTAGGTTGATCTTAGCTTTTAAAATCTAGAAGTCTGCACCATCTTTATTTTAATAGTCTAAAATAACAGCCTCATAAAGAGGAATACTATCTGGTGCTTGTCAGAAAGCTGGCAGAAGTGCAAAAATGCATTGTGACCTGAAAGCCACCTCTATACTACGAATTGAAAAGTGCCTGAGGCTCTCTGGCTCTGAAGCTGTCTGGCACAGAAGAGTCCACATCCATACTGTTAAATTCATAAAATCAGAGTGGAATGATCATCAGTCCTGGGCTAAAACCATGCCAAGAATTGCTCTGAAGTGCATCAGTGACAAAGTCTGAGAGCCATTTAGTGCTAGGGAAGCTTTCCTGGCTCCAATTTTGATGTACTATATGATACATTCAGGGATCAGAGCAAGCAATCCAGTTCTTCCACTACAGACAGGAGAATAACATAGGCATAGACAGAAAGACTATTATGAGTAGAGAAAGGTTTAGATTTTGTGAGAAAGGGGAAGGGGGGCAGGGGTTATCTTAATCCATTTTCCTAGCTACTCTCTTGGCAATCAAATGCTATTTTGCTTTGAGCTAAAGTCAATTTAATCAGTCTAGCAAGCCTTCAGAAGAAACAAAACAAAACAAAACAAAAATTTATTTGGATGTGTTACAATAACAGAGTTGGTATAAGAGAAGCAGAAACACATAGACCTTATATTGGATTGATTGGATCTTATGGTTCCCATTCCCACTAACAATCAGGAACAGGAAGCTAGGCCCAAGAGGCAGCAAGAAAAGACAACAACAAGTTACAGGGCCAGGCCACTCCATAACTGTGACTTGTTTCTTCACCAGACTCATTCATCTTTCACTAATATGACTGAGAACCTCAAGAAGTCTATGGTAAATAACGCCATGATAAAAAAAAAACACAAGAGACTATGACTAAGCTCACCTTAATCAACATGCTTCAGAGAAGCAAAGGAAAATGGCTACAAAGCTAGAGCTCAGACCTAATCCCATCAGATACTGGGGACAACATTTACATCACTACTTCCAGCTTAAACTGATGCTGGAACTTCACAGAACATCGGTGCAGCAGCAGCAGTGAGTTGGTCACAGCCATCAGGCTGGACACACATTCCTGCATCTGTGCCACAGTGATTCTTAGTGCAGTGGTTGTGGTCTCCTGCTCTAAATTGCCTACATACCTTATGATTGTCATTTAATGCTGCATGAAAACAGACAGTAAAAAGAAACAGCAGCAGTAGCAATTATTTCTTAATCATTCCAGAGTACCACTAGGGAGAAACTCATGTTCTCACTGAGTGGTCACTCTTGAAGCTTCACAGTAGAAGCCAATAAACTTGCTATGCAGTACATGTGACTGCAGCCTTTTCATTTCCAAGTAAAGGCCACTTACACTGTGTGAAGAGGAAGGAAAGGCTCTGAGCATATTAAAGAATGTTTGAAAGGTAATTGACTTGTACATTACCAAGGTGTAGTAATGGAAAAACATTCAGGGCAGCTTTATAAAGCGTAAATGTTTCAATGCAACCAATACTGCAATAGCTCATCTTTGAATCTATTAGCTTTAAAATGTCATTAATTACATTTCAAAATATTTACTGTTCCCTGTAATATGATTTGTAAGGCAATAAAACAGTGAGAAAGGTAAAACAATATCCCTAATAAACAATAACTTGCTTAATATCAACATTTTAAGGATATGATTCTTGGCCAGAGACAAATACTGGAAGTTACTTACCTGTCCTGTGGCCAGAAAGGATGTAAATAAGGTAGGGGTAGAACTAACAGGTCTTCCACTGTCCTAAACATTTTTAAAAGCTAGCATGTTTTACAAATTAAAGTTTATGAGCAGCTGAATGATTTCAAAAGTAACCACGGAGAACGAATATATCAAGCTGATTTCACATTTCTGTAATTACACCCATATGACCCTTCACTCAGCATGGATAAAAGACCACTAGACAAAGAAGGCTCTGCTCTGCCAGGCAGGGTAGGAAGCTGGAGCCTGGCCCTGCTGTGGCCTCAGTGGAGTAGGGGCTGTCAGCCCTGGGGCTGGTGTGGGGCCTGGGCCTGGGCATGTGGGGAAGCCCCAGAGGTGTGCAGGGATGGGCAGGGTTTGTGGCTTTCTTGGGGCCCAGACAGTGTGTTCTAAGGCAGCACCTGAATATAATGGCAATTTAAATGACCCAAGCACTGGTGCAGGCCAGTTTTCCACTGCTTTTTACCTTTCGGGTTTTTGTTTGGTTGTTTTGTTTTGGTTTTGAGACTTGACATGACCTTATACCATATTTCTCTGCTCCTTGTTGTGTTTTTTAGCATGGATCGCATAGAAACACGCTCATCTTTGTCAAAGTCTATATGTCAGATTAAGTGGCCAAAATCTCCTAAAAAGTGATTTCAATATTACAGAAAACAATACAAGATTAAATGCATTAGTTTTGAACAACTTCTCTTTCATCTGAAAGTGCTGTGGCAAAATAGTGTAATCGTGGGAAATGATGGCTAATATTGAGCTTACAACAGACACAAAAACACTTAAAAAAAAAAACAAAAAAAAAAAAACAGAAAATAAGGGCAGTTAAACTACATCTAGCTGTCAACTTTGATATTATGTACTAACTGAAGGTTCCTTGAATCATGCTTCACTCTTTACGAGGTAAACTGCTATGTTGTTGGTTACTCTGAAGCTGTTTTAAATTTGAAGCCTTTTATTAATAAAATCACCAGCAAGGTTAGGGAGAGGAAGATTATTTACCAGGAGATCCTTCAGCATATAGAAACTGCTTCATGCAATTCTACTTCATTTCACAGAAAGAAAAGAAACAATCAAATCATTTCTTAAAAAAAAAAATAAAAAAGTGTTTCTTTTTTCCCAGATGCATCCAGGAGGAGTGAAAGAGAGGTGGGGATGTTAACCTCTCACAAAATAAATTTTCAAATGACATTTGTTTTCCTTACATTTCCACATGGAAATTTAAAACAATCCTGCCAGTAAGAGCCAATGATTTAGCTCAGCATACTCCCTACAGAAATAAGGAAGTTTCAGCCGTCTGAGTTGGAGAACTTTGCTTTGTAATGTAAATAGATTTTTCGCCTTGGGTTGCAAATATACAAACTATTTTAAATCCACTGTTTTAGAGAAGAGGGTCCAGCTGGCAGCTCATAGCACACATCCAGCTTGCAGGACACTTTTCTCTATCCCTTTTTGCCCAAAGAAGACACTCTCATTGTTGTGATGATGCTGCTTGCCACAGGGTGTCACACAAACCATTCCCCCTTGTCCTATCATTATCTACACAAGTAAAGAGTCCCTCTCCATCCTTTTTATACGAACCCTTTAAGTACTGAAAGGCCACAGTGAGGTTCCCATGGAGCCTTCTCTTCTCCAGGCTGAACATCCCCAGCTCTCTCAGCCTTTCTTCATAGGAGAGGTGCTCCAGCCCTCTGATCATCTTTGTGGCACTCTTCTGGACCCATTCTAACAGGTCCACATCTTTCTTGTGTTGGGGCTCCAGATCTGGACACAGTACTCCAAGTGGGGACTCATGAGGTCAGGGTAGAGGGGGACAATCGCCTCCCTTGACTTGCTGGCCACTCCTCTATTGATGCAGCCCAGGATGCAGTTGGCCTTCTGGGCTGCAAGCACACACTGCTGGCTCATGTCGAGTGTCTTATCCACCAGCACCCTCAAATCCAACTCCACAGGGCTGCTCTCAATGTACTCATGCCTGGGATTGCTCTGACCCAGGTGCAGCACCTTGCACTTGGACTTGTTGAACCTCATTAGGTTCGCATGGGCCTGCTTCTCCAGCCTGTCCAGGTCCCTTTGGATGGCATTCCTTCCTTCTTTAGTATCAACTGCACCACTCAGCTTGGTGTCATCTGAAAACTTGCTGAGGGTGCACTCAGTCCCATCATATATGTCATTGATGAAGCTATTGAAAAGCACCGGTACCAACACAGACCCCTGAGAGTCACCACTCATCACTGGCCTCCATCTGGACATGGAGCCATTGACCACTACTATCTGGGTGCATCCATCAAGCCAATTCTTTATCCACCAAATGGTCCACCCTTCAAATCCATATCTCTCCATTTTAGAAATCAGGGTGTCGTGTGGGACTGTGCCAAAAGCCTTACAGAATTCCAGGTAGACTACTTTGGTCAGCCTTCCCTTGTCAACTGATGCAGTCACTCCATCATAGAAGGTCACCAGATTGATTATGCCCTTGGTGAAGCCATGCTGGCTGTCTTAGATTACCTCTTTGTCTTGCGTGTGCCTTAATATTGCTTCAAGGAGGATCTCTTCCATGCTTTCCAGGCACATAGATGAGGCTCACCAGTCTGCAGTTCTCCAGGTCCTCCTTTCTACCCTTTTTAAAAATGGGAGTGATGTTTCTCTCTTTCCAGTCACCAGGAACTTTGCATGACTACCATGACTTTTCAAGTATGATGGAGAGTGGCTTGGCAGCAATATCAGTCAGTTTCCTCAGGACCTTGGGATGGATGTCATCAGGCTCTGTAGACTTGTAGCTGTTCATTTGCATCAGGAGGTCCAGAACCTGCTCTTCACTTACAGAGATGTGAGAAGCCTGACTGCCAGTGAAGACTGAGGCAGTTAAGTACCTCAGTCTTCTCTGTATCTGTTGTTAGCAGTCCTCCATCAACATCTTTCAGAGGTGGTACACTTTCCTTTGTCTTTCTTTTCTGGCCAATGTACTGGTAGAATCCCTTCTTGTTACTTTTTGCATCCCTCACCAAGTTTAGCTCTGTCAATTCCTTGGCTTTCCTGATCCCATCCCTGCACATCCAGACAGCATTTCTGTACTCTTCCCAGGGCACACAGCCCTGTTTCCACTGCCTGTACAGCTCCTTCTTTTGCTTAAGTTTGACCAGGTCATTGCTCAGCCACACCGGTTTCCTGCCTTCCCTGCTTGATTTATTGCACATGGGGATGGAGAGCTCTTGCACTCTAAGAAAAATATCCTTAAAGACTTGCCAGCTCTGATCAGATCCTCTTTCCCTAAGAACAGTATCCCATGGGATCTCATCCACTAATTTTTTGAACAACTGGAAGTTTGCTCTTCTAAAGTTAAAGGTCCTGACTTTGCTCTTTGCCAGGCTCACATCCCTCAAGATCACAAACTGAACCAGGGCATGGTCACTGCAACGCAGACTGCCTCCAATCATAACCTCTTTAATGAGATCATCCACATCGGTGAGCACCAGGTCCAGAAATGCTCTGGTTGGTTTGTCTAATACCTGGAAAAGGAAGTTGTCCTCAATACTATCAGACCACAACAGTACTTTTACCAAACTAAAGGCAATAGCCTGCCAGTATATGCAGTAATTGTAAAATGTTCTCCTTTTTTTCTTAATGAATACTTTACTGCCATTAAATCATGATTCCAGCCATGATCTTAACTTCTTGCCTGAAATTTAAAGAATGGTCCACAAGCAACACAGCTGACTTTTTGTTCTTTTGGAAATGTTACAGCAACTAACAAAATTAAATCTTCATCATTACTGACATAAAAAGTCAAGAAAGATAATTTTTCCAGCTCCACAGAAAAATACACATCTCTTTATGTTAAAGAATTTTAAAGAATTGGAAAAGGGAAAAGACTGAAAAAATTGTAAATAGACTTAAATAATTTTCCTCTTTCACAATTACAGATTTTGTGTCTAAGATACAAATTAAAATCTAGGACGACTGAAGAATCTAGGTAGGGAAATAAGATTCACAAAGACAGGCTGTGTACATAAACACAGAATGATTTAAGAATATTGCTTTCTCCACTATTTCAACTGAATCTATCAGTCACATACACCTATAGTTGCATAACCAGTTATACCGAATACTGAAAAGTTCAATTGCTATCTATGATTATTTCTTTATGATTTTGAACAAGTATGGGTTTTGTATCAAAGTAATTAAAATTAAAAAAAGTAAATAGCAGCTTTGTATATGAAGTTAACATGCTTAAAAATCTAAGCAATTAATCAGTTACGAGACTTTTACTAAAACCATGAGTAAGTCTATGACTACCTAGAATCAATTCTCTGCATTTCTACTGCTTGAATGTCATTACAGAACAAATAATTTATAATGAATCCAGAAATATTTTTTACAGTTATATGAACAATTTCAATTTTCCAGTAAAAAAATGTTCCTTTTGTATTTCAAGAAATACTACCTTTGAAAACATTTACCTCCTATTGAAAGTACTGGGTTTTTGTTGAATGAAAGTAAGATGACAAAGTGCCAAATGCTATGATACTTGTAAAATTTAGAAGTGTCCTGCTGGCATTGCATGATTCTATTTGCCTTTTAAGTTCAGTATTATTGATTAACTAATGTCTCCTGCTGTGCACATCTATCCCCTTGTCAAGTTGAAGTTTCTGGCCACACTTGTCACTGGATATGTTATCTAGCTGGAGAACCAGATAGAGAATAGGGACCTGGTATTTCCTAGAAGCAGCACAAAGACATTTTCAATTTGTACTTTTATGATTTTCACATAAAAAAAAAAAAAAAAAAAAAAAAAAGTTTTTAAAATATTGACTTTTTCATATTCAGAAAGTGTTATGATATTCCTGTGTTTTAGATAATTTTCTTTCACATGATATTCCATTGTATTTTCATAAATAGCAGTTTGTACAGAAACACTTAGACCTGCTCTTCTTCAGGCATGTCAGTGAAATCACCAGTGGGAATTTATTAATTTAAACAAGGTCTTTACTCTACTTAGAGTGAACACTTTCAGTTTCCTACAGTTCACTTCTACATAGAGATCTGGATTTAGGACTTAGTCCTAAATCTACATTGAGATCTACATTTGGACTATTCTACATAGAGATCTGCATTTGGACTTAGTCCTTTACTCTTCTGGAGAAAATGGAGTGCTGCATGTGAAAAGGATTTCTCTTCTTTATATTTGCTATGACTAATAAAAGGGGATAAAAAAGGTGGGGGCGAGGGGGGAGATTGAATAGGAAGGACTGATGTAGATAATACATGACAAAATTATTATGAGTATTGACTTTAAAGGATGCCACGTCGTTGTAAGAAGAGTGTATTATAATGAATCTCCGAGCAAAGAAGATATAAGAAGCCTGTTTTAATTCCCAGTTTACTTGGTCTACTGAGAGGAATAAGACAAAGGATCACTAAACTCCTAAACAAAGTCAAACTTTGTTTTTCTTTTGTTCTAGCCAATAGTAGGAAACCTGCTTTCATACATTAAGAATATAACTTTTTAATTATATTATTCTTCTACTTGGCTCTAATGCTGTAGGTGTTCTAAGTATGAGGCTATTTCTTTATTGGATTTTGGCAGAACAAAGAAATGGGGTCCAGTCAGAT
This sequence comes from Anas acuta, assembly GCF_963932015.1. Classification (NCBI taxonomy): domain Eukaryota; kingdom Metazoa; phylum Chordata; class Aves; order Anseriformes; family Anatidae; genus Anas; species Anas acuta. Next base: position 98,684,726 of record NC_088979.1, on the reverse strand, counting down.
CCTGGAAAGCACCATCAGAGAACTAGCAATCAGAAAGATTATAAAGTTATTACAAGTGTATGGGCTCTGTTTTATTTTATGAGCTGTACTGTGCAAGGCTGCCAAATCCAAAAGATAATTAAATGCAGCAAAGACATAAGAAAAAAGAGTCAAAGAAAATAATATTTACTCCTGAATAATCATTTTCACAATCAACTTTAATGCTTTGACAGAAATCCATCTCTGAATTGAGGAAGAAAGCTTTTGTAATTATTCTTTCTGACAGTCATATTGGCCCAACAAAGAATTGCAACTGCATCAGAAAATCTGAAACTAGAATTCCCAGAGGCAGAAAAACACTTATTCTTTTAGCATAATCTTTTCAAAGAAGACAAATGGAAGTTACTGTAGGCAGGAGAGGAGGGATGCTATAGATAGAAAGACAAACACAGAAGGATGGAGTCATTCACAGGTATGTGAAGCATGGTGGAAAAAAATGCATGTATCGCCAATAACACAGAATTAGCCCTTGCTAGCCACAATAGCCATAATATTGTTAGCCACAATAGCTCTTGCTAAAGGTTGTCACTGAAACCAGCCACCTACCATAAAGGTAGATGTGGAACAAGATTTACTTCTGTAATACATAGGTTGTATGCATATGTGTGGATAACTCAGTTATGCACCCATATATATAAAATAAATTAATAAAACTTTCTTTTGGGAAAAAAAAAAAAATCAAATTCAATTTATTTTTTACGTACTAAATATACCCGTGAGCCTACTTTCACACCACAACCTTGACTTCTGTTTCTTTTTAACTGGAAGAAAAATCATCTTTCTTTAGTTTCCTAGCCTTTTAAATAGAAAAAGAAAGAAACAGAATTCAGTGGTCTGCACTGTGACTTGCTACTGAGGAAGGACATCTCTTGGAAGGTGAAAGAAATGGATTTAAACTCATTTAGTTGCATGGGAAGATTTGATAGCTGTGCCACTGAGGGGAGTAGTGTAGCCAGCGTGGTGGTGTACCCCATATGCATATCCCAGTGACTATGGTATTCTCCTGGGAAATGAGACAAATGGCTAGCCCTAGGGAAAGCCTTGCCCAAGAATGGGATTTTTGGAGTACTTTTCTGGGAAAAGCAGCAGTGACTCAAGTCTCAAACAGAAAAGGAGGAATGCAAATGTTTCTCATCCCACACATTTACAAAGATGACCAGCTTCTCTTCAGTAACTACTGTTTCATAATTATAACTCAAATATTTTTCAGGTAAAGGCACTTGATGACTTGGAAACTGAAGTGTTTGAGGTTACCTTTTAACAGACAAAGCATTGTCCCAAAACAATTTAACATGCCTAAAGCTAAACCTTGCTGTTTTGCTTTATGCTTCAAAACCACCATATCAGTTCTGTATTTCTCTAGTAGCCTGAAATTCTCCAACAATAAAGTTGCTCTCAAACTTGTAGCCACTGCATGGCAACAAAATCTCTGTCCCTGTGCACAGGACACTTGCCATTATAGCAGCAGGTAGCTTACATCCTAAAGTCAATTCCTGTTTCCATAGCTGTAGGCCAGCTGGAGAATTAAACACCCAGCACAGAAGAGCAGGTCAAGAAGTTCTTAGCCAGAAAACTTAGTGGTGGTGGTTTGTTTCTTTTAAGACAAAACACAGAACAGAACAGAAAATAAAGTAAAAACACCTAAGCAAGATATTTAACATCATTATTTTATATCCAGATATTTGATGAGATATAATAAATGAAAATGTGAGAGGAAAATTAGAAGAAATGTGTTTAACACAACTAGCTGATATGAGTAAGTGACAGACCTAGGCATTTTCTTACAAATACATGGAAGACAGTTTCAATGGAAGGGTGCAATTTACTATCTTTAGCTCTTAACATCTATTGGTTTATATTTGTACTTTTTCTATGTCACTATCAGGCAGAATAACTGTCTTGTTAGCACAAGAATAGAAATGAATATTGTCTTCTCAAGAAAAGTAAGTAGCAATGATATACAGTAAAAAGCTTTCAGTTCCAAAGGTTTTACTTAGGCCTTTTGTCTTTGTTGATTCTGTAAACAAAGATTACTCTCTAATGGGCAGAGCTTCTGATCTGATCATTTGATATTTACCTATAATTCTGAATAAGTTATATCCATTTCTTATTTCTCATTTAAGACAAAGAACTTAATTCAGATGAAATTTTTAAATGCTAATATGCTCATATCTGAAAGCAACATACTCAATGACATTTGATATTTCAAAGTCTTTCATTAAACAACATTAATGTTATGTAATAATGTCCTAAACTATTTTGAACTGGCTGTTTCTTGCAACAAAACAATGCACAAGTCTAATCAATAAATTACCTCAAAGATGTTGTGAGAAGTATCCAATGGAGATTTTTTTGAGAGCAATGCCTCAGCTGATAGGATATATTGACCTGTGACTTTAAAAGAAAATTGCCACAAATATAACAAAGATTAGTTTTGTCATAGCTGTTTCAATTTGGCAGGCTTGTAGAGGTTGAAATAAATGCTAAAAGTGAAGAATGCTCCATCATTAAGTTAAATTTAGGAAAAAATACCTGATTTTCTTTATCAAGTTGAATTATTTTATTTTCCCACTTCTACAATTTATGTTTAAAATACATGTTGCATGTATGTGAATTGTAGTTTTATAATTCATCTGAGCCAGCTTTAAATTTAATAAAAAGTTAAAATAAAATTAAAATAAAAGCAGTTTCATACAGTTCATACTTATTTCCACAACCTATCATCATTCAATGGATGCCTATGTCATATATGCCTGTGGCATGCCTACCATGTATAGTCCACTAGGGAGTTTTTCTATTGGATCAATCTGTCCTTCAGAGCCATCTCATCTAACAAGGTCTTTGAAACTAGATCAGCTTGCTCAAAGCCTCATCCAACCTGGCCTTAAACACTTACAGGGAGGGGACATCCACAACTTCTCTTGGCAACCTGTTCCAATACCTCACCACCCTCTGAGTAAAGAGCTTCTTCCTAATGTCTAATCAGAATCTACCCTTTTTTTAGTTTAAAGCCATTAGTCCTTGTGCTTTCACTCCACTCCCTGACAAAAGAGTCCCTCTACAGATTTCCTGTTAGTCCCCTTTAAGTACTGGGAGACTGCTGTAAGGTCTCCCCTGAGCCTTCCCATCTCCAGATTGAACAATCCCAACTCCCAGTCCCTCAGCCTGGCTACAGGAGGTGTGCTCCAGACCTTTGATCATCATCATGACTCTCCTCTGGACTCACTCCAACAGGTCTATGTCCTTCTTGTGCTCTGGGGGCCCCAGAGCTGAACGCAGTATTCCAGGTGGGGTCTCACAACAGCAGAGTAGAGGCCTCCCTCAACCTGCTGGCCATGCTGCATTTGATACAGCTGGCTTTCGGGGCTGAAGGCACACATTACCAGTTCATGTTGAGTTCCTCATCACCCAACACCTCCCTCTCTCCCCCAACAAGTCCTTCTCCTCAGATCCAGATATGCAGAATCTTTTGAAAGTGAACACTAGTTTAAATAGAAAGCTTTTTTTTTTTAAAAAAAAATACAATGCATTTTATAGGGAAGGAACATTCAAGTCCTAAGAATGTTTCTAAAGAATATATATCATCACTTTAAATAAAAGCCAGGAAGTTATTTTCATTGCTTTCAAAAAGATCTTTCATTGTTTTTATGGTATATAAATATTTGGAAGGCATTTCCTGTACTAATGCCTCTCAATATTAAATTGAGCAAATGCCCTTAAAGCTGTAAATGATCACTTTCTTGTATTGACCAAAATAACTTTTTCTCTCAGAAATAACACAATCTAACCACCACAGAAAGAGCTGCAGACATCAGCTGAGAAGAGATGAAGTGAGGAGATTTAGTCTCTTTTCCCAGCTCTGGCATTAGCCAGCTGAGCTCAACAATGTTACTCTCTTCTCTGTGCTTTATTTTCCTCTGTAAAATAGGGATGAATTGCATGTGTCCATTGAATTTGAGTGACCCCTCCTTCCCTATCCTCAGCATGGCAAATTAATACAGAATCACCATACCACAATCCCCAAAATTTATCAGCCTGGAAAAGCACATATTTTTCCCTCACCAGTAGTAAGAATAATGCTTAGGTTATGAGCACAGGGAGTAACCTGAGAAAATTTTCACCACCACCTCTCTGCTCCTTTTTTTGCTCCCATTAAGCACTCACTGGAAAACTGCTTATCTACTTTTGAAAGTGCTATTGAAAATATATTTTTCACTCCATAAAGCTTTGGTTTAATATGTCTGTATGCATATTGTGATTTACACTCAAAAAAAAGAAAAAAAACACAACACACACACACACAAAAATTCCTCTTCTTTTTCTGCATCACATACCACAGTTTCACAAAAGTAAATGTAAATTTCACAGGCAAATTCCTATTGAAAACATGAATAAGGACATGAAGAGCCATTTCAAAATAACAGAGGTAAGCTCAAAAACCTTCTTCACACACAGTAATTTGGCCTCTTTACATGTGACTTAAAAAACAAACAAACAAACAAACAAACAAACAAACAACAAAATTAAAAGATCAAACTGATCTTTATCAATAATGTATACTTCATTTACACTCTCAGTTTTGATGGGGTTTACTATGCTGGATTCCATTTACTATGCTGGATACATTACTTCTGGATACATAGCTGATGAATCCCTCTTCCCTCCATAAGTGTCTTTCTGAACAGTTGCCCAGCATCTGTTGATAGACTCACACAGATCTTCACTCATAAACTGTTGTATCTTTAAGAAAATAATCACAAAGCATAAGACCAGCTCAGATTCACTCCTGTGATCTCTTCTTCAGTTTCAAAGGATCTGACCTCAACAATAGAAATATATAAGTTGACTACATTTTCTTTAGACTTCAGTATTTTGTGAAATCTGAAATAAACCAGTTATAGTTTCCCATGGTAAAACAGGACAAATTGCTCCGCCCAAAATCCCTTAGATAACAAGAAGTACTTGTGTAAGTGATCACAACCAAAATTTTGCCTGAAGGCTCAACCATGCAAAGCAAGAAGTCATGTGACTATTTTAAACTTGGGACACTTTATAATGGTAAATTTATAGATCATTTTATATCTTGGAGTGAGATTTTCAATTATAAGGACTACAAGAGTAATTTTCATGCAATCATGCAGAGGCATTGGGATACACATTAAAGCGCACAGAAGTGGATACATTTGTTTTTCCCATGATTATTTTTTTTCAGTTATACAAATGCCATAAACCACTATTTAAAAAGTAATATTTGTTACACATCTTTCTTCATTTCCTTAGTTACTCCATTGGAAGAGCAATTTTTTGTCGAGTATTTGTTTTGCCAAATTATGTACATAGAGTTCAAATTCATAGGTAAACATAGAATTTGTCAAATTACTTGACAAAACTTATCAAGGAGATGAAAATACACAGATGATTTGTTTTTTGTTTTTCCTGGAAAAAAAAAAAAAAAAATTAAAAATCTGTAAATCATTAAGTTCACTTAAATGCAGATTGAAAATAAAATCTGTAAAAAAAAAAAAAAAAGTTGTCAACTGGTCAAACTAAAAAGGCAACAATCAGTAATTAGTATAGACTGTGTTACTATTATAGAACAGTACTGGTCAAACTCTCCATTGCTTATTCAGAATCCGTTGATCAACAGATTTCTGGAGGACATAATATGCAAGAACTCTGTGCAGGTGTCCAGAGGTCTGTGCTAAGAAATAGTGAGATAGCACTAATTGATATTTACAAGATAATTTAATCACAGAATCACAGAATCACAGAATCACAGAATTTCTAGGTTGGAAGAAACATCAAGATCATCGAGTCCAACCTCTGACCTAACACCAACAGTTCCCACTAAACCATATCTCTAAGCTCTACATCTAAACGTCTTTTAAAGACTTCCAGGGATGGTGACTCCACCACTTCCCTGGGCAGCCTGTTCCAATGTCTAACAACCCTTTCGGTAAAGAAGTTCTTCCTAAGATCCAACCTAAAACTCCCCTGGTGCAACTTAAACCCATTCCCCCTCGTCCTGTCACCAGGCATGTGGGAGAACAGACCAACCCCCACCTCACTACAGCCTCCTTTGAAGTACCTGTAGAGAGCGATAAGGTCGCCCCTGAGCCTCTGAGCCTCCTTTTCTCCAGGCTGAACAAGCCCAGTTCCCTCAGCCGCTCCTCATAGGACTTGTTCTCCAGGCCCCTCATCAGCTTCATTGCCCTTCTCTGGACCCGCTCAAGCACCTCAATGTCCTTCTTGTAGCAAGGGGCCCAAAACTGAACACAGTACTCGAGGTGCGAGTACTAAATATTATTAAATAGCAAATAAAAAAGTAGGTATTAAATAGCAAAATACCAAAAGAATAATGCTATATAAAATATGAAGGGCAGAGCTCATCAATGTTGAAAGAAGAAAGCAAAGGAAGTGTTTTGAAAGAATTCATGAAGCTTAGTTGTTGTTATAGTTATTCTCCATCTGTGCATATGCAAATATATATCTAAATTAAAAAAGCAAACTCAGAGGAAAGTAAAATGAGACAAAAGTGCAAGGAAGTTGGACCAGTAAGATAAAAAGAGATATTTATAAGAATATTACATTTTTAATCAAACAACAGTGATCGTACAATACCCTCAGTTCATAGACTTTCCTACACAGAAAGGGGAACAACTTTGAATCTTTAATATGATTAGAAATAATAATTTTTGTGCAGTCCTGAAATTTGAAAACATGTATTGTCACAGAGACAAGTCTAGCATGTAAAATCTCATTTTCTAGACTACCTAGTGAGTGTATCATACAAGTAATTCTTAATCACTTAACAGCTATCATCAGACCTTCAAACGGTTAAAAACCATCAAAGTGCTGAAAGATGGTAATATAAATATTTTACAGACACTTCCCAGAACTGAGAAAAAACAAGCAGACTGAACCCTTTTTATACAGGTAAGAAAACAGTCATGAAATTATGACAAACTACATTTGCAAAACATGTAAAGGCCCCAATGTAACAATCAAATTATAATCATTGTTTTGAAGTTCTTTGTATTGGAAATGTTGATGTATAATAACCAGTTCAATTTCCCTCAAATTTGGAGACAGCCTCATAAAGCAGTTCTTTCTGAATGTCCATATTTAACAATAACTTTCACAGTCAAATATCACACAAATAAAATGTATACCACAAGTTAGCTTTTAATACCAACCTTGTAGAAGTTACTGCAAGCTGAAAAATGACAGAAGCGTGAAGCTAAGATACAAAGACTTGGTCATTAAATGACAAGTAGTTACTGGATAGATCTATACTTTCAGTTGGTTTGAGGTGTGGGTCAGAAGTTAGAGATCCCAAGCACAGCTGCTTTTAAAATGTTACCAGACCTGGACTAGAAACCACAGTTACAAACTAATCTTATTGCCCTAATTAATCTCACCTATAGCAGAGCTACTGCATAAAGAAATATGTTGACATGATATCAAAATGAGTCCCAGGAAAATATCACCATATAACTGTAACATGAATTCTATACTAACAAAAACACATTAAACAGCTAAAATTACTCTCAGACTTTCAGAAATTGTGAACTCCAGAAGCTGCCTGATTAACAGCAGACTACTCTTAAGTATAAGTGTGGTGGAGGCATTGATTAGCTGGTTACAGGGACAAAAAAAAAGAAGTCCTGTGCATGGTTAAAATATATATGTATGTATCATTCTGAATCCACAAGAAAAAAATTCTTGATGAGTAAAGTTGAAAGTGTTTCTTGGAATTTGAGTGTTCATTTCTACTGTCTACAAACAGGTTTCTTAAAACATGCAGAAATATGTGGGACTAGCACTTATGAATTTTCCCTAAATGCTTTTTAAAAGAGGGTATCTGGAAAGCTAATATTTAGTCATACATTTGCTACGGAAGGCAATTCTGCATGAAAAGAAGAATCTTAAGGAGTTGATAACTACAGATGGTATAAAGGAGAATTTTTAATACTCGAGCATAGAAATAGGGATTAAGGGGGAAAAAATGGAATTGCATCATTTTTACCTAAAGGGGGCTATGTTTACACTTCACTAGTGAAGCAAAATCATTTTGAATAGCAAAAGTGTTTTCTGCAAGTCCCAACAGGTATCACTAGACTCCTTTCCTCTAGTTTATCCTTTTGGCTGTGTCACATAACATTACACTGAGGAAAAAACACATTCAGTACAGGAAACAGCTTTTGTGAGATTGATGTGAGGCTTTCATAATATTAATGCAGAGAAGTGGTATCAGAACAAAGTGAATTTAAGGGAATAGTCTAGCACATGCTCAGAGACAGATAAGTAAGACATCCTGGCAAACAAACAAACAAACAAAAAAAAAAAAAAAAGGAATGACATTAACCTGATAGTATGTCTGAGAACAGACAAAAGCAGGTAGCATTTGCCCCAAGGCAGAGGAGCAGAGGAAGGAGCATGAATGCAGAGGGAGATTGGCACAGCTAAAAGCTCAGCTCTTCATTGACCTCAATCACAGAAAAACAAGAGATAAGAACAAGGTCAATTTACTAAGAGTGGATCAAAAGAAGAGCAGCACTGAGTATGGATAAAATCAGCTAAGACCAAAGCATTCATTAAAATGCAATTAATTATGGAGAAAGTCCCTCCTGGAGAACATTTCTGGGCAACTACAGGTGATGGGTGACAGTCAGCATGGTAAGTCATGCCTGACCAATCAGGGTTCTCTGGCAGCTAAGACAGCCAACACTATCCTGGGCTGTACTAACCTGGGTCCACATTTTTCTTGTGCAGCATCTTACTAATAACACAGCAGCAGCAGTTCTTGTTGCTGTGCAACTTTAACTCTAGGCAAGCTTTGAATTTCCTAGCATCATCTATGCATATCAAAGTAGTATTTCTAAATTCACACTTTGAGCCTTTTTCCTGATTTGTCTGCCTGTGTTCTACTTTCTAATGTTGGATTTCGGTCATGAGTTCCTTATTTAGCCATGATGGTCTTGTGTAAAAGATGCCTGATTTCCAAAGTATCAAGACAGAACATTGTTGCAGCTGGAAGAGATTGTTCTTGTTATAAATGAGGTCTCAACTCAATCTGAATTTTGTAATATAAAACAAATATTTCTAAAAGGTATAAAAGGCAAGTAAACAGCGCTGGGTGTGTGGGGAGTCTACGCTCCACCAACACGCACACACGAACATCAAACATTCTAAATATACAGAACATTGCTTTACATACTAAACGCAAGTATGCCTATACATACGTACAATCAGGAAATGAACAAACAATCCTCCAAGTTCCACGACTCAACAGTCTCCATTTTCCACTCCTTTTCTTGATTACATACAAGTCTCCATTTTCCATTCCCTTTGAACAATATGTCTTGCTTTAAGTTGTCAAGCAACTCGGAATTCAGGCCTTATGTATCCTGTTCTTCCTGGATTGAAGAAAAGCTTATCCATCTCCTTTTCAAGGCCAATAGGGCCTGGGTCAAAAGGCACGTCCAGGTCACCAGGGGGCATAACAGCAAAAGGATTCGATGGCTGTAGCAGCAGAGGGGCCCATGGCGTAGCAGAAGGATCAGTGAGGGAGCCCGCAGCTCCCTCGCTATCTGGCAAACCACATGCTTCTGACTGTGGTCCCACATGGCTCTTTAAGGCCTCAGAGACTGCTCGCCAGGTGCCAAACAATCCCACTGCAACCTTGTCTTTTTTAGTTGAAGAGTCCCACACCTTGACCTCAGTTTGGTCCCACATTTCAGGCTCATAAACTGTCCGATTGTTTATAAGGAGAATAAGCTGTAAGGTTACCGGGACAGTCTTTGTTCCTAAGGACGTATGATTCCCCATAATGCGCAACTGCTTACCAGCGAGAGGCAGTTGTGTGCACAGATCTGCTTCTCTCAGCTCGAGCTGTCGCGTTAAGGGGTGTAGCTGATCAACCATTACGGGCCCGGTCGGATTCAGAGTACTGAACCAGTCGGACATTCACCAAAAACACATTAACCACCTGGGGGTCCATTCAGACATTCACCAAAAACGCATTAACCGTCTGGGGGTCTGGTTAGATTCAGAACACTGAACTATCATGGATAACCACCCTCACCCTAGTTGCACTTAATGAGAGCTATCACAATCCAATCAAGTATAGTTTATTACAGCAACAGATAATCAGGTTCTTTTGGACTGCCAGTGATAATGACTTTCTGCAAAAGCAAGCTAGTATGCATGAAATACACAGGTGTTATAGGTGTTACAGATGTTACGGATGTTACAGGTGTTACAGGTGTGCAGCCTAGAAATAAACGCTTTAAAAGGATTAAAGACTCTATAGAGATTTATAAGCAAGTATTCAGATCTCACCCAAAGGCGTCCCAATGGGGGGGGAAGAGAGGCTCAGCCCATCGACTGATCCCAGGAGTCAGGACGTCCTAAGGATATTGTATTTCCTCGGGATGGTATCTCCCCTGACAGTGGTATCTTCCCTAACATCCCCTCTCTCTTGGGCCAATTTATATTATTTTCTATCTTTTAGGTGGAGCTTGAGTGGCTCTAGTCAAGCATATCTTAGTTATGATTGGTGTAAAGTTTTCCCGTCTCCGTTTAAAGTAATAGGCTCCGAGAAATTCAGGGCGCATGCTCAGTGAGGGGTGGTCGCACCTTGAAGGCGGGTAGCTTTTGGGATGGAGGTGTGTTTTGGTATTATAATGATATTATAATGAGCAAAAAGTACACTAGGGTACAGCATTTGTCTAAACATGACAGGTTTTTGGCTCAGGGTGGCAAAAAGTGCAGCTTTGTGCACAAGAACAATCGAGGCCCCACCTGATTACAGAGCCTAGCCGTGGTGTCTCATGCTGTTCCTTAGAGCTAGCACACCAAGTTTCCCCAGCAGGATAGCATCTAAGGTTGGGAGCCAAGGGAACGCTCAGATAATGCAGTTATGCCCTACCCTGAAAACCTCTTCAATGCTGTACCTTTTCCTTAAAAATGTGAATGTTAGTTTTATTTTCCTAGATACTTCAGGTAATTACACCACACGAGCTTCTCTCCAGCTCCAGTGCGCCTGTTTCCACCGAATTTCTGTACGAGCTTCTCTGAGCAGTTTGCTGAGTTTGGCCGAACCTATCTTCATGAGGCAATCAAAGTGCCTGTTCCCCTCCTGGTCTCCATTCTGCCAGCCTGTTCCTCTTCACTTCTTTTTCCTGCTTCTTTATTGATGTAACTTCATTGTGTTGCCTTTTTTTCTTTTTTTCTTTTTATCTTTTTCTTCTTTCTTGAGGGCAGGCTCCTCTCTTATACCCTTCTCTCCACAGCAGTTCTTTTCAAAACAACTTTTCATTGGTCAAACAACTTTGAGTGTAACAACAACAGCAAACACCCAGAAACATCTATGCCTTAAGGGCTGGAGAACAAGAGAAACATCTGGAGAACAAGAAACCGGAGACTGCATGGAGTCTCCTGAGTCACCCTTCTTTGTTCCCTCTAAACTCTTTTCTATTCCTGATGGCCTCGTCGTTAAGAGTCTAATGTTATCTCAACCACAGGGCTTCCCAACCCCCATGGCCACATTCCCAAATCTCACCCTTCTTTATTAATATCAAACATTTTCTTGACACGAATTAATACTCCATATATAACATGCAGGAAATGGACAAATGCAACTGAAACGGAAGACTTGCTGCATGCAAAACTATGTAATTTGGTAATGAAATGATGGATGTAGATACTGTAGTCTCTTTACTTTGGTGTTCAGCATTTCTGTATTTCTGAAATCAAGGACAAGATATAGTAAGGTGTGTTTGTTAAGAACTGCGTGTTTAATTTGGACTTGCTTAGTTCCTGTGATATAAGGAATAGAGCAGGAGAGGTAGTTCAGTGAAATTTCTGATTTCTATTACTATATAATGAATGTGATTTGGATATAAAACCTTATGCGTATGTGCTTATCTTTATGGAATTTAATACTATCAGTTAATCCTAGCCATTGTATATAGTGCTTTTGATATGTTTGTTTTGAAGGATTTTATAAAAGTGACCCATGTTGTGCAGATAGGGAGACGGAGTGCTGTAGACAGCTTTCTAGGAATAATGAACCTATGAAGCTCTGTGGTACCACAGATACATGGTTCAATATCTGAGCTGGCTTTCAGCTGGCTGAGAGCATAGAGTTCTTCAACTTACAATGTCTAAAGTAGGGGATATTTCATACAGAGAAAGAGACCTGATGAGAGGTCTCTTTATTATTAAAGATGTCATTGTATTAATATATAAATCAGATATATTGAGTTCATATATGTTACATGAAACAAAGTTTTGTACAAGTTGTACCACTTTTGACAGAATGGTGATAGGCCCTCTCTCACTTTCTGGGCCTATGGGAATATTTGAATTGAGCTTCAGTTGGACTTAATCTGATTTAGGGTAAAGTGTTAGACAAGTTCTGTCTGTGGACAAAAGGGATAGAAACTGACATCTTCCCTAAATAAATCAAATAAATCCCTGTATCACAGGCTCTGATTCTTATGGGGAATATTAACCTTCCTGACTAGCACAACACTGACGCAACATTGTACAAGACAAGCAGTCAAGGATGTTCCTGGGCATACTGAGGTACTTGTTACAGATACTGCATGGGCCAACCAGGTGATACACAGCTGGAGCTCATAATCAATAATAAAATAGAACTGTGAACCATGAAATAGCGGACTTGAAGTCCCTAAGAGGTGTGATGTAGGGGAATAACAGAGCACTGACTGGCAAACTGTATGTTGTTCAGTGAAGTGGTAGAAGGGATCCCATAGGAAGAGGCAGCTCTGAAGGGCAAAAGAGCTCAAGAAAACTTGCAGATCTTTAAGAATGTTATATATGGAGTGTTAATTCGTGTCAAGAAAATGTTTGATATTAATAAAGAAGGGTGAGATTTGGGAATGTGGCCATGGGGGTTGGGAAGCCCTGTGGTTGAGATAACATTAGACTCTTAACGACGAGGCCATCAGGAATAGAAAAGAGTTTAGAGGGAACAAAGAAGGGTGACTCAGGAGACTCCATGCAGTCTCCGGTTTCTTGTTCTCCAGATGTTTCTCTTGTTCTCCAGCCCTTAAGGCATAGATGTTTCTGGGTGTTTGCTGTTGTTGTTACACTCAAAGTTGTTTGACCAATGAAAAGTTGTTTTGAAAAGAACTGCTGTGGAGAGAAGGGTATAAGAGAGGAGCCTGCCCTCAAGAAAGAAGAAAAAGATAAAAAGAAAAAAAGAAAAAAAGGCAACACAATGAAGTTACATCAATAAAGAAGCAGGAAAAAGAAGTGAAGAGGAACAGGCTGGCAGAATGGAGACCAGGAGGGGAACAGGCACTTTGATTGCCTCATGAAGATAGGTTCGGCCAAACTCAGCAAACTGCTCAGAGAAGCTCGTACAGAAATTCGGTGGAAATAGGCGCACTGGAGCTGGAGAGAATCTCGAGCTGAGAGAAGCAGACCTGTGCACACAACTGCCTCTCGCTGGTAAGCAGTTGTGCATTATGGGGAATCATACGTCCTTGGGAACAAAGACTGTCCTGGTAACCTTACAGCTTATTCTCCTTATTAACAATCGGACAGTTTATGAGCCTGAAATATGGGAACAAATTGAGGTCAAGGTGTGGGACTCTTCAACTAAAAACGACAAGGTTGCAGTGGGATTGCTTGGCACCTGGCGAGCAGTCTCTGAGGCCTTAAAGAGCCATGTGGGACCACAGTCAGAAGCATGTGGTTTGCCAGATAGCGAGGGAGCTGCGGGCTCCTTTACTGATCCGACTGCAACGCCATGGGCCCCTCTGCTCTTTGCTTTTACGCCCCCTGTTGATCTGAACGTGCCTTTTGACCCGGGCCCTATTGGCCTTGAAAAGGAGATGGATATGCTTTTCTTCGATCCGGGAAGAACAGGATATATAAGGCCTGAAGAAAAGGAATGGGAAATGGAGACTGTTAAGTCATGGAACTTAAAGGATTGTTTGTTACCTTTCCTGATTGTACGTATGTATAGGCACACTTGGGTTATTATGTAAAGTGATGTTCTGTATATTTAGAATGTCTGATGTTTGTGTGTGCATGTTGGTGGAGCGTAGGCTCCCCGCACACCCAGTGCTGTTTACTTGCCTTTTATACATTTTAGAAATATTTGTTTTATAAATATTACAAAATTCGGATTGAATTCAGACCTCATTTATAACACTGCATAACACTGACATTCTGACAAGTACCGTTCTGTTTCAAATCAGTTTAACACAGGACAAAGTTATGTGCTTTTGCTACAGCTGTTAATGAAAAATACAAATTTTATGTGAGTAAACAATCCCACTAAGCCTGAAGTTCTTTTTACTTTGCTGTTGAGGTTTTACTTTACTTTTCAAAGCAAATAAATTCTTCCTTCCCTCTGACGTTATAAAGCAACATTCCTTGAAGAACCTCAAATCTTTACTTCCCTGTTCAAGAATTTAATTTGTCCTCAGGGGGCAGGTATCAGTAGAATTCTTCACAAGAATTCTCATTCTGAATTACTAAATACAGAAAAAACTACTCTCAAATCCTGACTGCTAGTAATAAGTATATGCTTATTCTAGCTCTTATATTAATCAAGAACAAATATATTTGTAGTGTTGCATACTGACATTACAATACATTTTAAGTGTAATTCTGTCATGCCACATGGCTATGTTGATTTCCAACTTCATTAAATTCTATTATCAGTTAATCATTGCTTTTATATTAATAAATAAATAAATATATATATATATGTTCCTGCTTACTAGGAAATCTATAATCTTTGTCACTCAGAAATTTAACTTTTCAACGATAAAGCAAATTGGTTGTGCTTCTGTTTTATTGATCAGATCTCAGCCTCAATCTCCCATTATAAAATTACTTGAAATAATTTGCAGCATCCAATTAGCAAAGAGTTGTGCTCTTAAGCCAAGACATTACTAAAAGGATTTGACATGAGACTAATGTAACTGCTAATAGAGAAATATGACCAAAAATATTTGCTATTAGTGTCAAAAGAATCATGAGATTCAAAGCTACATCCTTGGATGCCTATAAATCTGGTAGTCACATTTAATTTGTAGGATTTAAAAAAAATAGTTTTTATTCAGATTTGCTAATTTATCAAAATGCTTGTGTTTTGCAGAGACTGTTGAGGTTT
This sequence comes from Anas acuta, assembly GCF_963932015.1. Taxonomy (NCBI): domain Eukaryota; kingdom Metazoa; phylum Chordata; class Aves; order Anseriformes; family Anatidae; genus Anas; species Anas acuta. The sequence goes on along the minus strand of NC_088979.1, from coordinate 98,669,524 downwards.
GGAAAATTCTGAAATTCATGTAGACAGGCATACTTCAACGACTGTCTTGAGTTTTGACAGTTTTCTTATCCAATCCCCTGCTGAGGATTTTTTTACTAAGTAAAGCAGCTTTCCAGTGCTTACTCTTCTATACAGCCCACTTCAGGTCTTTCAGGGCCAAAGGTCTGTTTCCTTTCACAACGAATGTCTTAAGCTTTAGGATAGACATAGGTTATAGCTTTATAACCTTTATAGGTTATAGCTTTAGAATCAAAGCAATAACCATATTTCAATAAATATAAGAACTTGTGACAGGATTGTAGACAGTGAAAGTTTTGACATGGATCTCCTTATAACTTCTCTTAACATGACCACTCAAAAGAACAAAAGCTTTTTAAATAAAAATGACAGTTCAGTCAGGTATATGCAATATTTTGTCTCTTTTTGTAGAGGAATTCAAAATCTTATAGGACCTATAATGCAAAAAATAAGTTTCAGGAAACTGCATCTCATGAGGCATTCAACTTTTTAAACAAATTCCTCTTTACACAGTTAAAAATTTACAAAAAAAAGAAAAAAAAAAAAAAAGAATGAAACAATCTGCAATTAAACCACTTTAGTCTCTACCGTTCCTCTTATTCCTAACCCCACCACTAGTTGTATGTGGGAAATGGGAAATAACTCCCAAAATTCAGCATGCCAAATGGGATTCTATTCCAGCCTTCAACCTCTTAGGAATTTTCAAAATATCTACAGATAATCAAACTTTCTGATCTCCATTTCTCCCTACTCAAACCAAACCATAACCTGACATGTATCCCTACACTTTGGAGTGATTAGATACAGCAACCTCCAGAGATGCCTCCCAATAAATCCCATGATCATAGAATCACAGAATCATAGAAACACAAGGTTGGAAAGACCTACAAGATCATCTAGTCCAACTGCCATCATATCACTAATACTACCCACTAAGCTACAAAATCATATCTCATAGCACCTTGCCCAGGCGCTTCTTGAACACCACAAGGGATGGTGACTCCACCACTTCCCTTGGCAGGCCGTTCCACTGCCTGACCACTCTTTGAGAGAAAAAGATTTTCCTGATATCTAGTCTAAATCTCCCCAGGCACAACTTGTAGCCATTTCATTGAGTCCTATCATTAGTTTTCTGAGAGAAAAGGCTGATCCGTTCCTCATCACAACCTCCCTTCAGGAAGTTGTAGAGTGCAATGAGGTCTCCCCTGAGACTTCTCTTCTCCAGACTAAACAACCCCAGCTCCCTCAGCCATTCCTCATAAGACTTGTGCTCTAGACCCCTCACCAGTTTTGTTGCCCTTCTCTGGACACGCTCCAGGGCCTCCTGTAGTGAGGGGCCCAAAACTAAACACAGTACTTGAGGTGTGACCTCACCAAAGCTGAGTACAGTGGGATGATCACCTCCCTGCTCCTGCTGGCTATGCTATTTCTAATACAGGCCAGGATGCTGAGCATCTGAGCACACTGCCAGCTCATGTTCATAAAAGCATCGATCAACACTCCCAAGTCCCTTTCCTCTTCACAGTCTTCTAGCCACTCCACCCCAAGCCTATAGTGCTGCATGGGGTTATTGTGTCCAAAATGCAGGACCCGTCACTTGGCCTTGTTGAACCTCATCCCATTTGCCTCAGCCCAGCAGTCCAGCCTATCCAGATCCCTCTGAAGAGCCACCTTAGCCTCAGGCAGACTGACACTACCTCCCAACTTGGTGTCATCTGCAAACTTTCTGAGGACGTACTCAATCCCCTCATCTAGGTAATAAACAAGATAGGCCCCAGTACTGACCTCTGGGGGACACCACTTGTAATGAGACACCAGCTGAACTTAACTCCATTAACCACTACCCGCTGGGCATGGCCCTCCAGCTAGTTCTTTGCCCAAAGAGCATACCTGTCGAGGCCATGGGCAGACAGTTTCCCCAGGAGAATACTGTGGGAGACCATGTCAAAGGCTTTGCTGAAGTCTGAGTAGACTACATCAACAGCCTTTCCCTCATCTACCAGTCTGGTCACATGATCATAGAAGGAGATGAGTTTGAACAAGCACAACCTGCCTTTTGTGAACTGATGTTGGCTGGGCCTGATCCCCTGGATGCCACACAAGTGCCGTGTGATCTCACCAAAGATGATTTGCTCTATAACTTTCCCTGGAACTGAAGCCAGGCTGACTGGCCTGTAATTCCCCGGGTCCTCCTTATGGCTCTTCTTGTAGATGGGAATCATATCAGCAAGCCTCCAATACTCTGGGACCTCTCCAGATAACCAGAAACCCTGATTCTGGGATTTACATGTACACAGGCATTCAGGTCTCCATAGAAGGAATCAATATTATGGCAGTATACAGTTGCCAGCCCTTTGTTTATTTATTTATTTTTGGATTCTGTAAAATGAGACTTCACTTCCTTCCTTCCTTAACTTGCAACTAAAACCAAAAAGAAGCCCCTCTCAGACGACACATCTTTCCAGCATGGGGGCCTTCCCCACTGGCCCTCACACAGTAATTTTAGCCACAGTACCCCAAGGTACACTCTGTCCACCCTGTGGCTCTTTCAGTTACTTCTGGTACAAATAACGAAGTAGGCAGCTCCTTATTATATGTGAGAAGGTATCTATCCCTGGGCAGCTGTGCAGAGCAAATTGACCTGCATTACTTGTTAGTAGCATTGCTGGGGGAGATTGACCACAGCCCTCCTTGCCATGCTGAGTAGGTATCTAAACCACTGTGCCAAACATGGCTCAGCCTGTCAGAAAGGATTAAAAGAGGTACACCAGCAAACAGTTTTGTCAAACACTTCCTCTGTGCCCCTCTCTTCCAAGCTCCCATTTTGGAACCCCAAACACAGCAGCCCATGAAACAGCATGTGCCTGCTCTGCAGTCTGCTCAGCTCTAGCAGTTGTGTCAGCAGCTTATTCTCCGTGAGGAGAACTTGCACCATCTACCTGCACAGATCTCCCTAAACTGTTTTTAAGAGGAAAGTTTGAGAGCATTTTCAGAGGATAGATCTTAAACTAGAAACCTTTAGCTTGCAAGGAAAGCTACTCTATTCATAGTGCCAGGCCTAGGCAGGAGGAATTCCAGCCATAACACCTAAAAGCCCTATCACTGCCTTCCACTCCATGGTCCAATGCAGAATGGTGGTCCCTTCTAAGAAGGGCACTCTTCCCCCCAGCCCTGTATGTAGCAGCTCCTGCTGCAGCCTGCATAGGCAGTGCCTGCCCACCTGGCAGCTTTCTTAGGTTCCCCAAGGGCAAGGAATGACCTTGACAGTAGCTAACTCCTTGAGAATTAGCTACATTTTTTTTGAGACAGGAGCCAACTTTACAGGAATACACAAACCTAGTCAGCCTGGCACACGGCAGGAATTTTCAGGTTTCCCAGGAGCCACTCAGCCAGCTCCAGGTGCTTTCCTTTGGCACAGAAAGATCATCTCATTCCTTCTACCTTGAAGGCTTCAAGGTAGCATGAGGAAAAAGTAGAAATCAAAAGCATCAGCACCTGTAGTTTGGCAAGTACCAGAAAAGTGAAGTTTACAAATTATGACAGCAGATTCCATTGTCTCCCTATCTTCCAGGTGGTATTTAGGGTTGCATACAGCAAGGAAACAAAACCCTCAACAGCCTAATATTTCACTGGGTCTAGAGGGGTAAAATGCAAAGATAGCATTAGCAACTCACATTTCTCTTTGTTGAATTGCAGAAGTCTAGGTATTAGTGGTACCTATGCTTACCAGCAAGTTTGAAGTTCCTTTTAACTTATATTTAGCTTAGGGATGTGCTTTGGGGAAAGGAAGAGGTCAAAAAGTCCCAATTCTTGCAGTGTTCAGCAATGAAATTACAAGGTTGGTTTCAACAGTAATCACATCCCTCTTACCTCCATGCAGTGTCTGATGAGAACTGAAAATTTGTCTTCAAATCAGCTACAGCTTAGTAAAGGACACCCTGCAGAACCTGAGCCACCATGATATACCCTTTTATTTTCTTTGCAAGAATGTGAGCAAGGGCAGCTACTCATATTCACATGCTGTTCATCAACTAAAATGTCAAATCTCTGACAAAATGAGTTTCTAAAACACAGGTTAATTTAATCCTTTTAAGTAGCCAAAAGACACTGATTTATATACTTACTCTTTTGTACATAACTCTAGGAACAGATACACCTATTCTGCAGTTTTAGTTACGTTCACCTAAACAAAGGTTTGTACCTGTGCCCAGTAGGTAAACCCTCCTACTTAGTGGATTATCTATTCAGGCATTATTATAAGCTGCCTTTACCTGCATTTGATATCACCTTGATAATGTGTAAACTATACAACATATCATCCCAAGTAGTAGTTATAAAGGAAGGGTCACAATCTGATGGCCAACCAACTATAGACATACGTGCCAACCCCTTACAGGTTAAGGGAATGACAAAATTGTAAGCAGTTTATAGACTATTCAAATGAATTAACTGTTGATTAATACATTCATAGCAATAAAAGTTATTTTGGTAATGGGAGTCTGAAAACTGATACACTTTATAAGGAGAAGTAATATTTTACTTTATCATACAGATAATGGCATCACTGTTTAAAAAATAAAATAAAATAATTCTTCAGAGAGATGAGCCCCTTTTGGTTGTATTGTATTCCTACATGATTTAAAACATAAGAAAAATAAGAAAGACAAGTGAATGAATAAGTATATGAGTGAATGAAACATTAAAAAAAACATAAAAAAATATATATATATACACACATATATATAAGTAATGCATTATAACTTTAAGGATAACAAATATAAGTGTAAAAGGGGAGGGGATGAGTATAATGTGAAACCCTCAGTAAGGTCATGAGCAGCTTTGTTACTTGAGAATTTATAAAGCAGAGACAAAAGGTATACACATACACAAAAATTGCATATAAATCTGTTTACACATGAGACAGCTAACATAAAAGCTGAGCTGGATCTATCTATCTATACTCTAGAATTAAATGAAATTAAATTAGAAGAAGCATTGGTGGTCCTTCACAGTCCCAATGCTAAAACAAGCTCAAAGTCAACAACCCAGGTTAAAAATGGAGCTCCCATTAATTTCAAGATCTTGAAATCGACACCACCTTTTCATATGCTTTACTCTTTAAGTATGATATTATAATGAAAGAAACTATTAAACACAGTATAGATTCTGATAAAAAAGCAGTCTTCAGAAAAGTTCTGTATTTACTATATAATTTTAGCATTTATTCAGCTTCCAGTCACAAAATTTCCTGTGGTAGAAATTGTTACAGATTATACAAGTATCCTTTATCCCTTAACCTATAACATTCTTATAGGAAATAAAGATATTTTTATTGTTATTATTTCAACAAAATAAGTTATTAATCTTTTAATGAAGTATGCAAATCTGTTGTTGTACCTCTCAGAATGTTTTTACTTTTTCATATCTGATAGTTTTATTAGCATATGTAAGCACTCTTGTTTGTTTATTTTTCTGAACTGTTGCACTGAAAGTACTATTTTCAGCTCTGGCAACACACGACATCCTACATGTATTTTGAGTTCAAGTGCAAGACCAGTTTTAAAACTCCGTCCCAAGCGTCACTTGACTGTACCATAAAAGGGACTCCAAAATTCTGCTTGGCTTGCAGGCTCTGCTTGTCACAATACTGGTAGAACAAACTGCAACTGAATCACTGAATTATCTACCTGCTGCTGTCAAAGGAAGCCAATGGTTTTACATGCAAAGGTAAAACCTTACACACACAACACCAAAAAGCTACTTCCCAGGGCTCCTTCAGTATCAAAATTCCCTCATAACATCTTCACCTTTCTCCATCATTCTCAGAGCCACTCCTCAGAAGAGGTGAGCTGCACCTCTACAGCTGTGTAGCAACTGTTGGCTTTATTGCTGTGCCCCTGTGTGCATTACCTCCACCTGCTGAGACCTGCCTTACCCAAACTCTTAGAAAAATATGATTTCATTTAGGTTTGACTAAACTGGTAGTAGTCTCTAGCATTGACTCAGCTGTGAAGCATGAGCTGTTTACAAACAGTGAAACCACTAACCGGCTTCACTGACAATGTCTCATGCTTTTAAACCTTTTGAAGGAAATAGAAGGAAACCTAAGAACAGAAAATATCCCAGAGCAAAACAACTCCCATCCTCAGTTTGAGTTGTTTCCATCCTTTTGCTAAGAAAACTGTCTGTAAGTATTAATAAAGGGAGCATCTCAATTCTTATTAAGCTATTGAGGGATCTAAAAAACAGCACCAAGTGTTGTAATGAAATAGTGAATGATACTTTGTTTCCTGACATTACAAGAATCTGTTATACTTACTTGGCAGACGTTAAAAAGATGAGAATTACAGGGAAAAGATTGTGTCATCTAAATCTAATTATGCTTTTAATAAATTCAATATTTCATTGTTAAGCATGACACATCCCCTTTGTAGTCCAAACTTATTGCCTAGGCCCAATAAGAAAAAATGTTTGGAGACAGAAAATTGAGGCCATGACACTATATAAATTAGGTATGTCAGACACAAGAGGAAATGCTATAAAGATAGTACATGCCTGGAATGCTTTTCACTAAATCTAATAAAAAGTGTGTGTAAAAAATGTTTCCAACTGCTGTTATTTATGCTGTGCAGACAGCATAGCATTTGTAGACAATGTCATTTTGTCTTAATTGAAGACAACAGTAAGAAATAGAAAAGTGTTGTTCTATCAGTAACACCAAAGTAACTACAAAATATTTCTATTATTTATTCACTGTTAGTTTTATTTAGTATTTAATATGGTGATTACTGTCATAAATTAGTTGCAGAGTTGCCAGGACTGAAGCTCCAAAATGACACAGCTATGATTAAGACACTCAAAATTATATATAGGCCTTTAATGAAGTCTGTAGAGAAACCAGCTCTTGGCCTCATCCCAAAGGGATGCTGTTGTCCCCTTCCATGCAGTTGTCTAACAGCCAGCAGCTCAGGAGTTAGAATGCTGCAGTTTCAGCTCCTCTTGGTCAGCAAGTTCCACTGAGTAATGTTTCTGAATATTGCAGCCAGCTAGAAAACTAAGTAATCAGGTTGGAGAGTGAGGAGTGAGATCTGTTCCCAGCTTCTCCTACCTAATTACCAGAGGTGCCGCAGCAAGAAAGCAATAGCCCTAGGACTCTTCTATGGGCAGTAGAGGAACTAGGCATCTTCAGCGCCTCAGGTGAGGTGGAAAAAAATATGTTCTGTCATGGATTATGTAAGCCATTAATTGAATCTAGGAAAAGACACATCCACAAAGAATAAAAGAATATATAGAAAATAACACTTTTCTCTTCAAGACTTAGGAGAAAATAAAGCTATGTGCACTCGCAACTCCCCAGAGTAACTTGCAGGAATCTTTACATATCTTAGAAGTCCTTTCCCATACAACTTAAGACCGTTGTTTGATTTTAAGGAAATCACCCAGATGTGAGATCTCTACTGTAATGCTTCAGTTTTGGCAGGACTAATTATTCCGTGCTTATGTGTCCCACTAGAGAGGTGCTAAAACATCTTGTTAATCAAGTAGAATCAAGAAGAGACTTCTTAACTAACATTCTTAATTTGTATAGTGCATGTATTCATCCTCTGATCATAGAATCATAGAATCATAGATCTCACAGCCCTTCCCAATACATCATTACCCCAACTTATTCAGGAAACAGAGTTCTCAAAAGGTAAAGTGGCAGACCCAAGGCCTGAAAGCAGACTATAGCCATGCTGTAAACAGACACTAGATTCTCTTAGTTTTAGTACTATGTCTAAATGAGATATGTTTACTTCCCCAGGAGTGTTTAATACTATTCCAATGACTGTGCAATGTAAGTTATAAGATCAGTAGCACTTCTACCATTTAAGTTGTCATGTAAGACGAAGCACAGTGAGAAAAGCAAAGGGTCCCCTTCTCATTCTGTCACCTTTAATTTGATTGGGAATTTAACACTGCAAATAAATGGTAAGCTTTAATTTACTGGCTCAATACACTTTGTTGGAAAATTAATTCATTTGGGAGTCTACATCTGCAAAACAAAATTTATTATCTGTAATTAACTAACCTTTAGAAAAGCCCTTTTTTAATTTCCTCCTGTCAACATACCTGGAAGATGAAACCATTACAAGTGTTTGCAGAGAAGCCTGCTATGTCAGAGTAAGAGCTCAAACATTAGATGGATAATGCAGTTAAGCCTTCAGTTAATGAGTTCAGTCATTATATGATCTTTATTTGGATGCAGAAAGAGAAATCATTGTTGAATAATTGCATCTGATAATAAATGGTTCAATTTATGACTATCCAGTATCAAATTCAATGTAGAGTGCATAGTAAATTATTTTCTGTCTTTTTATGAAGAAAAAAAAAATGCTTCCAAGTTTAACCCCAAAAAAAGAAAAAAAGCCTAATTTTCTATTCTCAAAATCTTTTGATAGAAGCAACGAGTGATTTGTAGAGAAATCAGACAATGCAATCTCTTCTGTCAATCTCTAGCCTGTATTTTTCTATTTACATGACAGCAAACTACAGTGAGGTCTGCTAAAGATGTTAAATCACCGCACAAGATTTAAAAATGTGCAACCCCTGTTCTTTCAGTTGGGTAGAATATAGGTGAAATCCATGTTCTTCTTTGTTGTTGTAAAAATAATTGTTTAGCTCTTATATCAGCAACAAATGCTGGACAACAATGTCAGTGTTTCTTTTCAAAGAAGAAATTTTAACAATATGACTAGATAGTTGCAGTTTTTTAGATGGGGATTTACACTGCAGATCAGCTACATTCTGTCTCAAAAGGTAGGGGGTTTCATTAGTAATTTCAGACACGTTTTTTATTTAGAAAAAGTACAATATGAAAAAGCACAAATGTTCTGTCTTCAGATATGATTCAAAGGTAGAAGTATACAATATAGTTCAGACTACTTCTCAAGGATTATTGTAAAGATAGGCTATTTCTCTCTTTAGGCTGTTTCTCTTTAGAGAAAACGTGGAGCAATCTTATTATAAAGACCTTGGCATATTTACAGAAACCAAAAAATATAGAAAGCAGACCAATGTATCTCATCTCCTGTTTCTACAGTGCCTTTGAAAGCAATAAGAGTGCTGGGTGCAAAAATAAGACTTCATAAAGAAGCCTTTTGTATAAATTGGATGTATTTTTAAATGCCCTAGATTTTAAAGACAACAATGAATAGATAGCCAAGATTAGCAAAGAGAGACCAAGCACTATGGAATCTGCTTGCATCATCCACAATGAAAGGAAAAGCATGGCATCAAACGCAAGAATAAAATTTCAGACTATGAGATCTACATACACTTTTTTTTTTTTTTTTTGACAAGCATGTTTATGCATATTTATGTTTAGGAAAACAAGGGTGTTTTGAATTTCACACTTGAATTTCTATTTTTTGTTATATGCTCTTGAACTTCTGGAATTTCATAGCAACTCAGTTTTTCCATATCTTCAATTCCTTTTAAATAGGGAACCCATTTTGTTTTTATTCTGACAAATCAAAATACCTATTTTGTTGTTACTTTTTCAGATGTTTCGCACTTAATTTGTGTATATTAATTTCTGTTTTTTGCAGCTGTTATATCTCCCATTGATTGTTGATAGGGTCATCCTCTCTGCATACCTCCCAAGTTCTGACCAAATTCATGATATTTTGTTATTAGTAAATTTGTTATTAGTATTAAATATTTTAATATCTATTAGATTTGATATTAGATTTGTATTAGATATTTTGTTATTAGTAATTTGTTGTTAGTAAAACACTCTAGATGCTGATTCAATTTAACTGTTACTGTACTTCAGAATAATTTCAGTACTCAAGAGTTTTAAAGATGTTGACTGACCATTAACAAAGAAGGTATAATTTCTTTGTATAATCAATAAGCATATATATTTCATTTCAATCCTAAAAGATTTGTACACACACAAAATATATGAAAATGCGGGTTTGTGTGATTAAATGTGATGATTTAAAAAATTTGATGACAGGAATTCATCAGGAGTGAGAACTTTATGGTATTGCGTTCTTTGACTAGGCTCAGACAATACAATGAACGCACATACTGTGTTTGGAATATACAAAGCGTTTCCATTTCCCTTGAATTCTAAGATGGACCACAAATTCCTATATGCTTCTTCAATAACCACTGACTACTGACTTGTTGAGAATCCGTGATACTCCTGTTTGCTTTCTAAAAATAAAATGTCTTCAAAAGTTACTGTCAAATACATGCTAATTACTGACCCGTGCAAAGAATTTGCAGCCTTTTATTTTTAACTGAAATCTCTTTCTTACAGTCAATAACAACCTCAAAATCTAAATGCTGAACTATTACTTTCTAGTCAATATCAAAATGTGCAGCTAAAGTTAAAAAAACTTAAGTTCATTTTAACTAGAGATCATATTTACCTAGGTGACTGGTAACAGCAGGCTTAGTATTTAGAAATACCACTATAATTTTGAAATTTGGCATTATTGTTTCTCCAACCTATGATTAAAACTCGCTGATGAAATCTGAAATTTAAGTTTCAGTAAAATTCTTTCTTCCAAATTTTAAGATGTTTATGATGAACTCTTCAAGTTTCCATCACATGAAACAAGTAAAAGGAGAAATCCTGCCTTAGATGTGCTTTAGAATCCTTTAGAATTTGTTCAAAAAATGATAGCAATACTGTCACAATCCAATTATTTTCTCAGCAAATTTCTACAGAAACATCAGAAGAAATGAAGGCAGCAATGTATGGGCTGTCTGTGGAGACACTGCTTTGGGACAGACCTTTAAGAAGTCTAATGGCTGACACCTGCATCAAATTTTGTTCCTCCACTGCTCATTATGTAAAACATAGGAAGTAATAGCTGCAACAGTGTCACAGACCTCAAAAGTTTTTAATTTGTAATATTAAAAAATGAAGCACAGTAGAAACAAGACCTACAGTATTTTTTCCAGCTTTAGAAATCCATAAACTCTATTGTTTTCAGCAGTTATTAAGCTAAAATTGCTAAGAAAAAAGAAGAGGATTTTAATTTGTAAATGTATAATATGTATAATATGTATGTTTCCTGCATGGATTTACATCACTCATAAGAAATTGGCAATGGTCTATTAGTGGTAGATAGTATCAGTAGCATTGACTTGCTTTTTCGAAAAAAATAGGACTATCCATGAAAAAAAATTTTTTCTTATTGCTGATTTTTGTTTTAGTTTTGATAGTCTTTTTTACCACCTGGAAAGGCACATCCTCACAGTAGGGCAAGATTTTCAGACTGGTTATATCTGTAGACTGAGTCAGCTCTCAGAGACACATTCTTTAACTTCTTAAGCAGGATTATCTTAAAGAGTCAAGAGCATGGCCTCTTATAAGACATTTAACCAGCTCAACCTCTTTGAATTCTTCCCTTAAAAGGACAGCAGATCCCTTTGCTTGTCTCCATGGACTAAATCAGCTCCTGATACAAGCTCTGTAGCACACACAGTAATGCTATTGCAGATTTGGTCTCAAAAGAAATGCCCACAGGAGAGAGAGAGCTATTCTCACCAACCAAGGAAGTCCATATTAAATGTTAATAACCAGTGATAAACAGTTATACATCATAGTCGCATAAATATCCCAACATTTCTTTCCCATCAAGACCCTCTGGTATTGCAATTTCATTACTACATATGACTGTCATTGTTGCACTATGTTACGAACATAAAAATACTTTCATTAAGAGTAAATTTTCATGAAAGACCTTAAACTGCATATTTAATGCACAATTTGTCAGGCTCATTTACAACCCTGCTTTCAGTGATTCAATCATCACCATGTATATATATAATGCATAATTTAATTTAATTACTGTCGATTGCTTAATGAAAAATCCAATGGACATTTTGAATGTCAGCTATATAATGAAAATTATTTGTACAGTTTTTATTAACCTCCATAGTTAAAGATGACCAAGTTTTGAATTACACTGAGAAAAACAAACAAACAAACAAAAAAAAAAACACTCTAAATTTAATTCCTCCTTCAGGGAGAAGGAAACAGGTATTTCTATGTACTTAGCCGCAGAAAATTTCTTATGGAAGAATGTGACCTGAAAGTTTTAGAGTTTTAGTTGTTGCATGATATCATGATATCTCATTCCTTTTATTGGGAGTTTTAAGTAAATAAAAAAATAATAATAATAAAATAAAATAAAATAAAACTTCCTACCACTTTTCTTTAAAAACACGGGTTTATACAATTTTAAGGTTGATTAAAATTAATTAAATTAATTAAATGTTAAGGTTGGTTAACCACTTAAGTCATGGTTGTCTGCAAATGACAGCTCTTTACTTTTTATCTACACACTGAAGCAGATACCTGTGATTGTCAAGCAATGTCTAAGATCACTATCACTGATATGGCTGCAAAGCTGTCTGTCTTTACTGGAAGAGTCTAAAAGGTGAACCATACTCTATTTCCTTTACAATGACTTCTAGTATTCACACTTGCAACAAATAAAAACTAAATAAAACATGTCAGGCCTATATTCTAACTCAGAGGGTTTCAACACACAAGTTTAGGTTAAGTTTTTTTCTTACTTCCTCCTTGGTGTTTGAATAAGGTTATAATCCTTCTCTGATACAACATGTTAGTTTCATGATCGCTAAGCTTACTCATTTTGGTAAGATGTGATGTATAAATAATGAAAATATTGGATAAATGGAGTATATGTAAGTAGAATTTAACGTGTATTTTGTTTATTTCTTAAAATATCTATGGAATTAAAAAAGCTACTGTTTTGTCAAGTCAACATCACTGTTATTACATCATGAAATCATCTCCCCCAAACACACAAGCATATTTGAATAATGAAAAGAAACTTGGGTTTCAAAGAAACTATTTCAAAGGAGAATATAATTTGTGATCAAGCAACTGGAACTTACTCATTGACAGCTGGATTATGTTTGACTTTTTAGAGTGGTTTACAAGAACTGAGAGTGTCATAACAGCTGCTACAGGAACAAAAAATACACTTCAAGTTTTTCTTTCCAAGAGTAATCTAGTCTTTTGATCAATAAGAACAACACCACAACATGCATTCATGTGTTTTCTGAAGAGCTATAAATGCATTCAGTAAGACACTGACTCTCCCTCATGCATTGGAGCATACATTTCCTTTGCATCATCTTCAGCTGGTTTCCTTAAGGACAGAAAGCCAACTGCGTATGTGTGCTTATGCAGGAAAATCTGAATAATTGGAGTTAAAGTCTTACAGGACAAGAAGGATTCTCTTATACTGAGCAGGCGCGAAAACAGCTGTTATAATGAATGCAATCACTTTTGCTGCCTCCATTCTGGCAGAGGGACCACTAATCTGCAGCAATAGTTGTAGCTGAAGAAAGCCCAAAACAGCAGAGTCTTAATAAAAAGAGGAGGAAATATTTCCCCTTATAAGAACATGTGTCTATTTCAGTAGCCCTGGCACATTAGTCACATTGCCAAGGTAGATTTGATTTTAAAGGAAAATACCATCCAAAATAAAGAAAACTCAAATACATGTGCATCTGTTAAAGAAATGGAAAAACTCCAAGCAGACAAATAAACACAAACAACTTATAAACACTAAATATTAATTTCTGCAAAGCAATGTTTAAGAACAAGTAAAATGCCAAAAGTGAAGAGGATTCCAAGAAATTCTGGGGACTTAGGAAATCATAGCTCTGTTCCTTGAACAGGGAGGGAGAAGAATCCCTTAGCTATGTTCCTTGAATATATGTCTTTTTTTTTCTCTGTTTACAACTTCCTCACAACTTTATGGAGTCTTGCCAAGTATCTTATGGTGAATAAAATGAAAAACTAATTTGAATACTCTACCTGCTTCTGTGCACATCTTCATCATCTTTCACAGCTATATAAATATGTTCTATACACTGGTATTACACATCAGTCTAAAAGGGATTTTTGTTGTCATGGAAGATAAGTTTCTACCAAAGGAGCAAGGGAAAGAGAAGAAAAGCCTGAAACTTGTGGAGAAGAAAAGCCTGAAACCAATAAATTAAACAGCTAGAAATGTTTAGTAATAAAAATACCACCCCTACAGGTACAAGATATTAAATACTTGCTATTACTGTTACTTTAAAAGCATTATATCCCACAGAGAACATACTGACAATACCTTATTTTTTTTCTGAAGTCTAGTGTTATCATGTATAACACAGATATATCTTATGTATAACGCAGATAACACTAGTAAAAATCAGACTTAGAAAAAAATAAGGGATTGTCATAGTGTTATCTGTGTTATACATAAGATTTTCCTTTTTCCCCTTGCATTACAGTCATTTAATAGTACCAAAGAATTAAGCCCTTACAAAGCAAGCTCTGCAACATCAGTGGCCATATCAAGTCTTGTGTGTTGTTTTTTTTTTTTTTGTCACAGTGCTTCTGCATTTTGCTGTTCAACACAGCAAATCCTACATTATTAATAAAATCATTAATGATGTGAACTGATCACCTATCTACATAAGTATTCCCTGACCATTCCACTAGACTACCAACGTGTCTACTAATTTTGGCCATGCTCATTTTAAGAGCACAACATCTGTCCACTAGGAAGTACCCTGAGACCCTGTATTGCTCACAGAGCAGCCACCAGCTGTCAGTCCCTCCTGTTCACAACACGTTTCTCTGCATTTACAACTCCAAGCTTCTGTTCTTTGAATGGGAAATTCTTATTTCCTTATCTTACTTATTTTCTCTCTTAATGTGACAGGAGTGTAGATGAGAAAATCATTCTACAGTGCAGTTTACCAGGTGATTATGAAAAAAAATTCAGGCATCTGCAAATAGCATAATGTAATGCCAAAACTAAAATTACTAATATCTGCTGCCTGAATGTGGATAAGAGATTATTAGTGTTTGGCACATGGCAGCATAATCGGTTCCCAGCATCTGTCCCCTTGCAGCAGCTGCTACCAAGAGCACCTGCACAGAGAAGGGCCTGAAGCCTGCTCAGCAGTGGCCCATGGGCAACAGGGAAAGTAGGGTCAGTGGCTGGTTCGCCTGCAGTCTCTCCTATTCTCCAGGCAGCCATACCATGCAGGCAGCAACAGGAAGGAATTGGGTTAAGTTCCTTACAACATTTAGTTGGCAGTACAAAAGCGCCTTGGTTCCTTCCTTTTGCAGCAGTTAGAATAACTGGTGATTTTCTGTCCAGTTCCTGTGGCAGCTTCTAAGACAGATGAGACGTAAGCTTTTGAAAGCAAATTTGAAGAGGCTGGTTCACAGAACTTCAAACTTTAAATCTCATTATAACAACTATTAACAGATAAAAACTTGAGTGGGTTAAACTGTGCTCCAACTACCTTCTCCTGGGATTCCTTTGTTACCTAACTACATAAAGGATCTAGGACAAAAGACAATTACTTTTCCTCCCTTACCTTTTTCTGGTGGGAGATTAGCAGATAGCAGCAACAAATTTGTGACTAGATCTTCCTTTTGACTGGATACTTAAAGGGAATGACATCAATAAATGGCACGGTTTAACAAAAGCATGAAATATTCATAGCAGAAAATCCGTAAATCTAGGCATAATCCATGCAAAGGCTATTTTGATGTTTGTATTAGCATGGACCTAAGAAGGCATAAAGTATTCCCTTACTGCCCATATCTTTAATGCAGAAAACAGCTTCTACAAAGATGTCACTAGCTTTGCCATGGAATTATATTGCTATCTCACTGCCCCAGCCTGCAAATCTATGCAAGCTTTAGACATATGTTGCTCCCAATAAACAAGATACTGATTCATTTAAGTACAGAGAAAGCTTGGGAAGTAACTTGTCATCTCTGACTGAAGATCTGTTTTATTGGTTGTATTGACCAAAGAGCAATGTACTGCCCCAACACGCAGCAGTAGTAAAATGACAGTGTTTGAACAGTTATTGATTGTTTTCATTGGTATTTTTCTAGTTTCTGTTCATATTGAACTAACTCTTTGGAGGGTGACTTAGGATGTAAATTATTTTAATACATTTAGGTCTAGTAAATAAAGGTATCACAGCAAAACTTCTAAACAATGTTGATAACAGAATCACAGATAAGAAAGCAAACTATTTATCCTATACCGTTTTTTTTTTTCAGTGAATACCTAAAAAGCATTAGCAAATGAGTCATAAGCAGTCCTTCCTCCTGTCTTTAAAACTGGTTTATTTATGAGACAAAAGGCATCAGGAGCCCAAGTGAATATTTTAAAAGCTAAAAGGATGATTTCAGGCCAATAAAACAAAGAATTTCAGAAAGATTCTAGACTGTAACAGATTAATGTGCGCGTGTGTGTGTGTGTGCCTGTGTGTGTTTATTACTGCACAACAGCAGCTGGGAGAGAGAGGTGAGAAGCAGCCCTGCAGCCCTCAAGATCAGTGCAGAAGGGCAGGAGGTGCTCCAAGCACACAGCAGCAGTTCCCCTGCGGCCTTTTGGAGAGGCCCCTGGTGGAGCAGGCTGTCCTCCTGCAGCCCATGGGTCCCCCATGGAGCAGATCTCCACACTGCAGCCCTCCCGTGGAGGAGCCCCCAGTGGAGCAGGTGGATGTGGCCTGAAGGAGGCTGCAGCCCATGGAGAGCCCCCACAGGAGCAAGGGGGCTGGGTGGAGCTGCTGCCTGTGGAGAGGAGCCCACGCAGGAGCAGGGGTCTGGGGGGAGCTGCCGCCCACCCATGGGGGACCCGTGCTGGAGCAGTTTGCTCCTGGAGGATGGACCCCGTGGTATGGAGCCATGTGGGAGCAGTTCTTGAAGAGCTGCTGCCTGTGGGCAGCCCCCACAGGCTCAGCTGGGGGGCTGGGCATCCCGTGGGAGGGACCTAATGGGGAGCAGGGGCAGAAAGAGACCGTGAGGGAGTGGTGGAGAGGTGTCAGGGACTGTCCACAGCCCCCCATTTCCCTGAACCACTTGGGGGAGGACATAGAAGAGAGTGGATAAGGGTGGATCTCCCTGTCTTTATCTCGATAATTGAACCCTTTTCATCGTATTTGCTGCCTCTTTCCCTTTGAGGAGGGGGAGTGAGAAAGCAGTTGTAGTGGAGCTCAGCTTCACAGCTCAGTAAAACCAACAAGCTAACTTATTGGAAATAGGGCTCAATTTATTTCGCAAATAAAGAATACAAAGACAAAGACAAAAACATAATTACAAAAGAAACCAGAATGTAGGAAAATAAGATTAAACCTTATTAAAATATCATTCCTGCGCATTAGTAACAGTTCTATAATTAATAACAAAACAGTTGACTGCACTAAGCAGTATAAAAGAAATTAAGTTTCTATTTATGTATGAGAATAATTAGGTTCCATAAAAAGTCTGAGGGGTGGATTTTTTTTTATCATTTTTGTTTACTCCATTTTCCTGGTTTCAGTTAGAACAGAGTTAATTTTCATCTTAGTAGCTGGTGGAATGCTGTGTTTTGGCTTGGGATGAGAAGAGTGCTGATAACACCCCGATGTTTTAATTGTTGCAGAGCAGTGGTTATACTAAGCCAAGGACATCTCAGTTTCTTGCTCTGTCCTGCCAACGAGCAGGCTGGGGGTGCAGTAAGAGCTGGGAGGGGACAGACCCAGGACAGGTGACCCAAACTAGCCAAAGGGGTATTCCATACCATCTGACGTCATGCTAAACAATATATAGGGGTGGCTAGCTGTGGGAGGGGGCCGGACTGCTCGGGGTTAGGCTGGGCATCGGTCAGGGAGTGGTGAGCAATTGCATTGTGCATCACTTGTTTGTACATATTATTAGTGGTAGTACTATTGTCATCATTGTATTATTATTATCATTATTATTATTGTTATTATTATTTTCCTGTCTTATTAAACTGTCTTTATCTCAACTCACGGGCTTCACTTTCCATTTCTCTCCCCCGTCCCAGAGAGGGAGGGGGGAGGGTGAGCGAACGGCTGCATGGTGTTTAGCTGCTGGCCGGGTTAAACCAAGACATCCATACTGAAGATTACATATTTTTTGTAAAATTGTATTCAGAAATGCACATACACAAGTCAAATGACTTTGTGGAATAATTCACTAGGCAATATCACTTTACCTGAGACTGAAATTGTAGTAAGAAATAGATGCAGTTTCTGTTTTGCCGTCGTGGTAGAAAGGACACTTGAGCCATCTAAGTGAGTACTGAGGAAAACCGAGTTTCACTTTTCACAAAATACTGTGTGGTGTAAACTGACAAAATAATTAAAGTTTACATTTTTAATATGTCGTATTCTTTTCCCTGGCAATACAGGTTCTTTACTTGGAGTTGTCCCAGCAGTTGATGAGAGCAGAAGTGCTCCAGAAAGGGCTACTTTACTGAGAGAAGACATTTAAGACTGAAACAGAGCAGTGAGAGCAAAAAGAGTACTTAAAAAAACCTTCTACAATCTCTTTCCCTTTGAGGAGGGGGAGTGAGAAAGCAGTTGTGGTGGAGCTCAGCTTCCCAGCTCAGTAAAACCAACAAGCTAACTTTAAAAAAAAAAGCTTCTACAATCTTTGAACCACAGATTAGCATTACTTTATTTTTTTTCTCATTAGGTTGTCACAGCAACACTATTTTAAGAGTATGAAATTTCTAAAGTTCATGGGCTATGCAGAATCTTTATATTCATTCCCTTATGACATGCGCAGACATTTTCATTCCCTTATGACATGCATCAGACAAATGTTTCACAAGTAGTAATAATATATTTTAAGTGTTTTGTTACTTGCAGATATATTCATGTCTCGTAAGGAAACCATTTCAGAAATGTGTGATTAATAGATAAGTAGAAAAGCATATGAATAGATGTAATAAGTCATCAGTGTGATGAATAACTTCGCTTATGTATGATTTTTTTGCAAATTAGTCAAATTCTGAAAGATTTGTTTTGTTTTGTTTTTCTGGTGAGGGCCACTATTTTAAAGGTTTCTCAAAGACTACCAAGTTAGTTCAGCTGTCACTGAAATACTGCCCTTTTCCAGATCTCTTTTATTCCCACTTCCCTCAATACAGTGCATGAATTTGGACAAATATTTTTTCTCCATTTTTTATCCCATCTTCACCCCCACTGGAGAAACTGTTTAACACTTATCTGCCTTTGATAAGTATGGAGAGCAAGAGTTACACCAGTGGAAATTATTTGTATTATATGAAAAAACATTAAGAAAGAATACAATCTCCACTTCATTAAAAACTTTCAGAGATTACATAGACACATTACAGTAGAACTTTACATATCAGTTACATCAGCATCTGTGAACAGGGATGTTCTACTGGACCACTCAGTAGAACTATGAAGCTGTTTCAACTGGACTTTAACTGTCATATTTCTAGCAAACTCATTTTTAGCTGGTAGCTAAGAATCAACAAAGAGAATGAGAACTGTTGCACTTACACACAGATTTGGGCAAGGGCAAGGGAAGTCAAAAATGTTTATGATCCCAGCACATATGCTAGTTCTGTAGATATCTTTCCTATGACATTTGCCTTTGATTTCTTTAAGAGCTGTAGATCACAACAGTATTAGAGAGGATCATGAAGCTGCAGTGCTTTCTTACCCACAACTAGAATATTTTTCAACACTTCTTATATTGCTAATTCACAAACTGCAAACACTAACAGATTAGGAGAATAAAAAATAAAATAAAAAAATAAAAAAGACTTTCATATCCCCTCATACAACTTAACCAAGGCTTCAGCTCCAGACTCCTTCCATAACCTCAAACAGCTTCCTATTATATCTTCTAGCTTCCTGCAGAAGGACCCTGTATGTCTTTGTAAGCCTCAGCTTCCCCAGTCTTCTTGTAGTTTACCTCAGAACCCAGTACACTTTAGCTCCCTTCTCCCTTCCGTAGCATGAAAACTCTGGCTAAATTATTTCAGAAGTAGAGAAGTGAGTGTGCAGCAGCAAGGGAGGCTACTGTCAAGAGCCCGTTAGCAGTCTCTAACCTCTGAACAAAGTGACAATTCCTGCTGACTTACTGCATGGACAGTGGAAATAATCTTTCTGATACTGGGATCAGAGGGACTCTGTCATACCTTATAATTAATCAAGAACTGCAAACAAGCATAGAGACAGCACATTAAGGAATAGGAGGGAGTATGTCCTAGCATTTGTAGGAATGTTTTCCTAAAAAAAATTTGCTCCCACAGCTACATAAGATACCAGATTGACTACCATCCTATGTTAAGCCAACATCTGTGGTTAGTATCAAAGAGAGCAGCTCCCAACAGCTGCTCACATTGTTTCTGTACACACTGCCATGTATGACAAACTTGAGTGGCAGGATGCATTTCAGGGCTGCTGGCAGTCTTGAAAAGACGTAGGTGTTTGCCATCAGGGTGTAGCAAGTCCCCCTGTTCACCAAGGGAGGGTGAGGTAGAAGTCAAGGGGGATCCCTGTGCTGTCAGGACATTTTACAGTACTCAGCAGGAGATGGCACATAGGTCCAAAGAGACGGGTCCAAATCATAAAGCTGAAGGGATTGCCAAAGTCAGTAAGCTAGACCATATATTAAGGTCCAGTTCATCAGGGTCCATCACCAAGTAAGGGTACAGATGAGCTAAACACCAACATTCCTCCCACGTAGGCCAGAAAGACCACATAGGCCCCAGGATTATTTTAAATTTGGCTCCCTGACCCAGAGCTGTGGGTGGAGCCCTCACATTAGACTGGTTGGGGCCATTAAGTAGTTACTAGTTATGCACTAAGGGGCCTAGCATTTGGTAGTATTATTTGATCAGGAATTCTCTTAAAAGCTCCTGAGAAGATTGTCAGGGGTGGAGGGTTTGCTGGATTTTTGTTTGTTTCCTTCTTTCTTCTTTTTCAAGGCAGGTATAGCTTGTCATCATTAGAAGTATCAAAAGACCCAGAAGGTAAGGTTAAAGCAACAAAAAAATCTGTCCATTTATTAGCTTACTCCATGGGTACATTTCAGTTGGATGCACAGCTCTACACGGAGCAGGCCTCAATTTCTTTCCATCTAATTTTCACCATCAGCGAAAATCACAATCTGTTACCCATTGAAAAGGTCATTTGCTTGAGATTTGAAAGTTTCTTTGTTTGCCCATGTGCCCTCATGCTGGACAGACTGATTCCACATTTCTCGAGAGAATCCCTGCTGTAGTTTCTCTGTAATGGAATCAGAATTTTGCTCATTGAACTAATTTGCACTAATGAAGTCTGTGAAACAAAAAAGCTAGCTCAGACTGTTTTAACTCCTAGTGAGAAATGTGTGCATTCTGTCTATCTATATGAACATTAAGACAGATATTTCCTACTTTATTTGCAGACTTTGTCCTTTCTGATTTTATATTTATTCAAACTTTAGAGATTAAGTCAACCTCCACCTTCTCTTGCTCCCTCATAGTAATATGCATGCTGGTAAGGACAAAATTAATCTCTACTATCAAAGCTAAATGCTTATCATCATTTTTGATTGGCAACCAGAATGACAATCTGAAAAAAAAAAAAAAAGAAAAAAAAAGATTGCATGTATTTGCAAAATGCTACTATATTTGTTTCAAATAAAGTTACTATTGTTTTTCAATATTATTGTTTTTCAATATTCATTTTAACATTTTCTTCAAATAAAATAACTAAAATTACACTATTGGTGTGTAGCCTGACTTTTAAAGAAGCCCATGTCATCTATGAAGCTTTGAGGTCCTTAACACTTGAGGATTTCATCTTTCATTTGTAATGTCTCATTTCAATCCTCCTGACTCATATTTCGAACATTTACTTCATAAAATAAACATCTGTGATAGTTGCCTTTGTGATAGTTTTTCCTTGGTCCAGAAAACACTTAACCTTCCAAAACTTGATGTTTTTCCATAAAAAATGAGAAGAGGATTTGGCAGTCTTATGCTGTTATATTTCAAACACGTGGTTGCATTTTAAACCACATTATTGAGGGATATTCAGAAATTTGAATACTCACTTTGGTTTTACAGGGGAAGATACAGATAGAGAGAGGCAGCAGGAGAGAAAGCAGTCATTTGTAATCTCGCGCACTGGATGGTTACTTTCTGTTGCACCCAAATTGATACACTGGTTTTCCATTCATTTTGTGGAACATTCTGAATTGAAGATATTTATACGTTGCTCATTTCTCCAATCTTTTATAACTTCTCAACCATAACTGTAAACCAGATTAAAATTAACCATCTTCCAATTTGTCCTACCATGTAAATGCTTGTTAGTTTTATCGATTGTATAACATAGAGTTTATATTGCCTTGGCAAATGGTATACAGGGACTATAAAACAAGCCCTAGAATAGGCCATGAAAATGTTCCTGCAAGGCAAGCTTCATTGCCTGCTAGAAAATACATTTCTAATGTACATTACATACATCCTGAAGATAAGAGCAGAATTTCTATAAGCCTTCAGAGTCTTTAATTCAAAATTAACAGATCTTTTAATGGAAGACAGATTCAAAAGCAAGTTGATGACCAGTTCAGATTCATTCCTTAAAAAGCATGCTTGAGATTCCCATGGTTTTTAGACTCCGTTATTCACAAATTTTGTTTTGCTTATTTATTTCATGCTGTAACTTCTTATTTATTATATTGCAACTTCCTGACTCTGCTTTTGCTTTAAAAGCAAGTAGCAGGTGGGTGAAGAGGAAAGGCAAATTTGGATTAATAAAAGTCAGTGTTTCCAGATCCCAGAGATCCTCCTTCCATTCTAGGAAATAAAATGCATGAAGAGTTACTCTGCTTTTCATTATTGATGGAGCTTTACATTCTAATTAACAATTAAAGTACAAACAATTTCTTTATGATATTCTCCCAATACAATTTTCTCTGTTTTCATATGTGTGAATAAGTAGTGTTATTTATTCATCTCTCTCCTAAAATATGACCCGAGTTGTTTAGGAATACTTGTTCTAAAGGAAGATAAACAGTCTACTCTCAACTCAGAAAATTCCATTAGCTTGTCCAATATGTTCTTCATGAATCTTTCAGCTGAAAGCAATACTTCCTTTGTCTAACTGGTGGTGTACTGAGCATGCCCTTCTTGCCATGAATGACAGATAGAAGAGCAGAGCTCTGTAATGCCACTAATTCCTCTCTGTCCCTCTACCTCTTTCTCTCTGTACCTCTGCCTTGACCTCGGCTGCAGTCATTTCTGCTGTGGTGTCCTCTATGTATCCACGTACTCTTTTTAGTACTCTGACCACTGTAGTCAACTCACCACTTTCTTCAGATCTGTTTCAAACTAGTGATCTGATGTTGTCTATCAACATTTCTATTCTCATTTCTTTCTTCTGTGCTCACATTTTAAGTTTCATTTGGTTCCTTTTTTTGCTGCTTTCTTTTTTTCCTGTACTTTCCCACTTTACACTTCTTCTCACTGTTAACTAATGTTTGAGTCTGCCTAGCTGTTGATATTTGTCAAGTGCAGTTCCTACTTGAAACAGATATATTTTTAAAGATATCTAGGCCTAAATAAGAGCCATCAATTCTATTTCTGTTGCTGTTAACTGCTGCATCTGTAAGAATTTACAAATAGTATCTGGTGTCTCAAAATCTGTTTAAGTTCTACAATGCAGATACATGGGCAGAATAATATAAGGTGAATAATTTTTTGTGTGTCCTTATCACTCTTTGAAGTTCAAGATATAATAAATATATATATATATATAAATAATAATAATTTTTAAAACATCCTGAAGGTGGAAGAGGGCACATATGATTAATACAAGTTTTCTAAGTTCCTCCAGCTGCATTATTTCCTATATACAACTGGAAAATGCATATCTTTTGGGACTTATAAATATCAGTACATCACAAGAAACACTTGTGACTTAGGCTAGATTTAAAGACAAGAAATATGTACTTGTTCCTGTCTATACAGAACAGGCACTGGCATTCAGGGTCAGCAGTAGCACAGCTAATGGAAGAGCTGTGAAGGAGATGGCAAATAGAAATGACTTGAAGATGGAGGCAGTTTGAATTGAATGAAATTTAGCTGCAATAATTATGCAGTTCAGTGGTTCTACTCTGCCATCCTTTTCAACAGTCTAACTCTTATTCTTCAGGTGATTTTGATAACTGCCTTTCAAGGGGCATGCGTTTCTGTCGTTTGTTATGGACAACGGTAACCAGGTTTTTTTGCCTCTGTCTGTAAACAACAGCCCTGGCTATCGTTACACTGCTGTACTGCTAAAAAAGCACCTTTCTACATGCCATTGCAAACCACTGTTGTGAAGGGCAAACCACTCCAGATTGCACAGTGATGTTTGCATTTTCAACATTAAACTGCAGGTGTTTTAAGATCATTTGTTTATTTTTGCTGTTAACTAGATAATGTTCTGGCAAAGTGCTGCAATATTGAAATGTCAGCGTTCATTTATGAACCACACTGAGATTCCCTAAACAAACTGAAGCAGTGCAAAGCTATTTGTATGCAAAACATATGTTGCCTAATCAGATTCATATATTCAAAGAACATTTAATCAATTAGTTATATTTGATTCACTAGCAGTTAAAAAATTTCCTTAATGTTCTCAAAAGCAGAATAAACAATGGATCATAAATTACATTTTTTTCTAAATTAAACAATCATAGTACTTCGTAGCTCAAATAAAGAATGAGAAATTCATAACAAGAAAGACTGTCTAAAACTATGTCCTATTTCTCTCTGTAATTTGTTTTCCAAAGTGGATGTTATGTAAGATAAAAGTAAGACATTTGTCTTCTCTACAGATAGTATTTTGATAGGATTTAACATACTTACTTTTTTTTCCCAGATGAAACAAGAAAAAGCTACTGCTTATTCAAGTCTCTTAAATATTAATAGAGGCCCCCATAAATATATTCTAGCATTTACATGAAAATGAATAATCTTTTCTATTAAAGGAAAAAATAATTAGATATCAGAATTGCTATAGTTTGTGTTTGTTTTAGCAGTTTTTAGTCTTAGTTTCCAGTAGCATGCAGGGAAGCTTATTTTAGTGTCTTTTTTTTTTTTTTTAAGAAAAAGATAAAATCACCATTCAACATCTTTTTTTTTTTTATGCTACAATTCAAGATGGAAAAGTGGAGTAATTGTGAAGAAGAAACTCTTGATTTTGACAAATAAATTTAATTAAATATCAAGAATTAGAAATTAAACAATCAGTCATGGGTCTTATCTAGTCCATTTCCCAAAGGCATGATCAAATCCATGTTATTATAGGTATTTTTCTAGCCAGCTGTTGATTACTAACAATCTTTAACACTCTATTACCTCCACAGACTATCTATTCTTGTCTAAATTTAACATTAGAAAGATAATATCTATTCTCAGTCCTCTTGACTGCAGTTTAAACCTATCATTAGTGACATAAAGAGAATATTATTTCTTGTTTGCAATGAGTTTACATATTGTAAGTCTGTTGTAAAAGACTGTAAAAAAAAAAAAACAAACAAAAAAAAAAAACATAGCTCTCATTTGTCTTTTCTGAAGAAAAATGTTCTCACTTTGTGCAGAGTTCTGCATAGGTTACGGTTCATAGAGGTCTCTTTCCCTCTTTCCTTCTGCTACATGTCCACTAACTGAATCTAGACAAAATATTCCTTCTCAGTTTCAGTATAGCAGAAGGATTGCTTTCATCTCGTCAGCTGTACACTTTTTAATCTATTTTTTAGATGTCTGCCCTTCTCAAAGCAGTTTATAGATATGATGACTGGTAACCCAATTGTTCTCTGTGGTTTTTTGTTGGCACACAGTCAAAACTTCTGCAATTCCATCACTGTAAAGCAGCACAAGAATGAACCAAATTACAAACATGAAAGCAGCTTGTAAGCTAACACAGATGTTTAGATGCTTATTTCACAGCATTGTAAATATATAACATTTTCCAGCATTAAAAATAAATAAATAAAAGAATCAGTTATTACAAGTCTAACACTTAACATCCAAATTATGAATCTTCACCTCAGAGATTATTTCCTTTTTGACATACAGACACATGAACTGGAAAGATATAAGTAATATATATAAATTTGAAGATATTTCTGAAACACATAAGCCCTAAGTAGAATGCTTTAAGAATACATCCTTAGAGTCTTATAAAATAATCAACACTTCCACAATGTCTACAAGATAAATAAAATTATCTGGGACATGGATAAAGAACAAAATATAGGACGAAGCTCAGAACAAAAGCTACAAAATATATTAAGTGCAAAAAACAACTCGTAAAGGGAAACCAAAGGCATCCTTTTGCCTCATTAAAAGACACTCCAGTGCTGCCTGTCACATGCATCAAAGCATCACATGAAAACATGCAGTTCTCCTCCATCCAGACAAACACTCATGAGTGGGTCCTTACAACCACCTGTGCAGTAGACATAAGGATGTAGCTTAACAGAGAGTCATGACAACACTTTCAAGTCAGTATAATCTTAATCAGTATATTTCAGTCTTCCTTGTTTTGCTGAAGTAAAAGGTAAAATTCCTACCAGCAGCAGTGGAGACAAGATTTCATCATATGTATTACTGAAAAGTAGCAGATGTTAGGGGATTCTAACCTATTGAACAATATTGTAATGGGTTCCATCAGCTGGAAAACAAAGCTAGCTAAATAGATTGTGGAAATGGAATTTTTTATTATTTTTTATTTAATAAAACTACTATGTATTTAGGAACATAGTGAATTCTTTTTCATTTTTAGTATTCCTTGTCTTTCAGGGAATACCAGATATTTTAATAGTCTATGTAAGAATCAATGAGTAGAGATACAGGTTAAGAACAAACAATAATTTTAAGTGTTCTATCCTTTATCTTGCAACCCAACAGCTTATGGAAGAAAACAAGACCAAGAAACAAAAATTTTTAATATTTTAATTATTTTTACTGGAAAGCAGGATGTGAATTAGGACACTCTGAATTACCTTTTAACATTTCCAAATTTTGATAGTGATTCACAAAACTGATAGAAATTCTCTTTCTCTTCTTTAAATGAAGATCTGTGACTCTTCATCCACACTTCAAAGACAGTCATTTGCTCAGCATATATATGCAAATTCACTGAGGCCATATTTTATCCCTGAAGTCCATATCATACATTTTGCAAGTACATTAGCACCTTCTTTGCTTCCTACTTTGTATCAGGTCTTTCCAATACATACATTCTCTGTAATGCAAAGCAGCACAGATGTTTCTCCAAAATGGTACCCAAAAGTTTCAGAGAAAAAATAATTGCTTTGTCAATATAAGCTAAGTTTCTAACATTCTCTACTACTTTCAGCTCAGTATCTGCCTACACCAATGTAGTATGTTTTGCTAAAATGCAAGATTGAACTGGTGCTAAGTTTTGCCATTTCAAAATATGGAGATGTTTCCCAGTATCCAGTTAGTAGACCTTTCTGCATTCTTGTCTCATGAATATTAAGTCCTGAGGTCGAAACTCTTTTAAGAAACATCATAACTTTAATAAAATTCAACTGTCATTTTTATTTGGTCACATTCCTTCCTTTGATCCAGTATAGTTTTTGAACTTTTAGCCATATGTCATTATTGTTCTTCACAATCATTACTCTAGGTTTTTATCGCTATTATTTATTTATTTCCAAAGACATTGTATTTTAATCACATTTAATAGTATCAAGACTTTCCACAGCAAGATTTACACTTGGATTTGGCATAAAATAGACAATTCCTAAGGCAACCCATAATTCCAATCCATTAGGCTAATGTATTGCAGCTGCTGTGAACAGTGGGCATGTCATTTTTTGTATAATGATGCCTGGTACAGCACAGAATATAAAATAAAACAAACTGAAAAATTACTCTGCATCTAAACAGCACAAAGAGTTATTTTCATCCAACACCCTCATCCTCATTCTTAACAGAAGAGTCTGTTGTATGTGTGGGTAACACATTTGTTTTTTTTAAGTGTTGCCTTTTACAGCTGATAAACATTCCAATAAAAGCATTACAGACAGCTGCACATAGCCTACCTGCAACATCTATAGAAGTAATCAGTATTAAGCAGTGATCTTCAGCTAGCAGGTTTTTAGAAACAATTAGTAGGTCACAACACATATATTAATTCCAGTTAGTTTTCTTAATTTCTGTTTTTAAAAGGTGCAACTATCACTACAAAACCCAGAAAATTTCCTTGTGGTTGAAGATGAGCAAATCACTCATTAATTCATTTGGATTCATTTTCACTTCTCTCTTCTGTCTGAAAGGATCAGTATCCATATTTCCCACCCTGACACAGTGCCTTTGCCATAAAGCAGCTCAAAGACACACTATAAAGTTCCCTAAATAAGCCCTTCTGCATGGCGCTGATTTTGGTATTTACAATTTCAGGTGCAAGAGAGCTCAAGGAAGCTAAGGTCACCAGTAACCTACCAACTATGATGGTCCATATAGGCTAGCTTTTCTCCTTTTTTCTAACATTTTACCCAAAATTACATATTTTTTACTGTATCATCATTCTGTATAATTCTACTCTAATATCACCAGTTTTCATTGCCTCTTCTGTCTTTCTCAAAAATTGATGAATATTTTGCAACAAAAACTTCTTGCATATTTATTTTGAAGAAACTAATTCAAATGACCTCTCAGTGAAACTATGGAAGAAGCTGTCAATTTGCAGGCAATGATGTTACAAGTCTTTAACAAAATATTTTTTTAGAAAAGAGTCTTCTGAGACATGTTTAATCAGATTGTAATATAACCACATGTATTGCATCCCTAATTACATTGTATCATTTAGTTAATTTGGTTTGTACTTCAATTATTAAAATTCATGATTTATCCTTATGAAATTAAAATGATCAAACATACTTGATAAAGACACTTTTAGAAACATATTAAGTCATTTTCTACCATAATGTAATTATGCTATCACTAGGGTTCATTTTAATTATGATAGAGCACTACAGAAAATTACAACACTTCATATCAAATAAAATAACTAAATATAAGGACAAAAACAATCACAACTTCTTATTAATAAATAAGAAACAAAAACTACATGTAATGCAGAAAATATCTTCCTGTATACATTTTCAAGGAAAAGTTATACATGGGTCATTTTTGTTTGTTTTATTTTCTGAAGAAACTTTAAGAAATATTCAGTCACTTTTTTAAATTATGTTTCCTTTCAACAAATAAATTTGTTAACAATTTTTGGCCTCTTATACATAAAGTAAAATATGCTCCTTGCAAGTACATCCCTTTGAAAGGAACTTCAGAATAATGAGACCAAATGTTCATTTTCTTAATTGATGCCACTGCATTTAGAAAGAAGTTGAAGTCATAAGAAGATTAAAGACATTGCATTAGTGGCATTGGCAATGAACCTTAAGTCTTTCTGAATTTTAGGAAACATGAAATCTGTAGCCACTTCCAGTAGACATTCACAGATCTGTTCCTAACTTTCATAAGTAATTTGGAACCAGTAATAAGAATACAGTAAAGAATCACATCCCAATTGCCATTACATTCATTTCACATTTGTCCTTTAAGTGGACTTATCATCTTTCTCACAAGAACATTTGTGAAGTTAGAGGTTGCGCATTAAGGGGTGTAGCTGACTAACCGTCATGGGCCCAGTCGGATCCAGGGTACTGAACTACCACAATAACAGATTTTACCAATAACACATTAACTGTTAGGGGTCCAGTCAGATTCACCAATAATGCATTAACCGTTAAGGGCCCGGTCGGATATTCACCAATAACGCATTAACCATTAGGGGTCTGGTTGGATTCGGAACACTGAACTATCATGGTCACGGATTCAGCAATAACGTATAACCACCCTCACCCTAGTCGCGCTTAATGAGAGCTATCACAATGCAATCAAGTATGGTTTATTACAGCAACAGGTACACAGGTTCTTTGGATTGACGGCAATAGTGACTGTCTGCAAAAGCAAGCTAGCATGCATGAAATACACAGGTGTTACAGGTTTTACAGGTGCACAGCCTAGAAATTAACACATTAAAAGTATCAAAGACTCTAAAAAGATTTATAACCAAGTGTTCAAATCTCACCCAAAGGCGTCCCAATGGGGGGGAAGAGAGGCTCAGCCTGTTGACTGGTCCCAGGAGGTCCTAAGGATGTTGTATTCCCTCAGGATGGTATCTCCCCTGACAGTGGTATCTTCCCTAACATCCCCTCTCTCTTAGGCCAATTTATATTATTTTCTATCTTTTAGGTGGAGCTTGAGTGGCTCTAGTCAAGCATATCTTAGTTATGATTGGTGAAAAGTTCTCCTGTCTCCGTTTAAAGTAATAGGCTCCAAGAAATTCAGAGCACATGCTCAGTGAGGGGTGGTCACACCTTGGAGGCGGGTAGCTTTTGGGATGGAGGTGTGTTTTGGTATTATAATGAGCAAAATTATATAAATAATCATAATTATATATATAATTATAATGAGCAATAGTACACTAGGGTACAGCATTTGTCAAAACATGACAGGCCCTTGGCTCAGGGTAGCAAAAAGTGCACCTGATCAGTCTCGGTGTGCACAAGAACAATCGAGTCCCCACCTGGTTACAGAGCCTAGCCGTGGTGTCTCCACTCTATGCTCTGTACTGTTCCTTAGAGCTAGCACACCAGGTTTCCCCAGCACGATAGCATCTAAGGTTGGGAGCCTAGGGAACGCTCAGGTAATGCAGATACACCCTACCCTGAAAGCCTCTTCAATGCTGTACATTTTCTTTAAAATGTGAATGTTAGTTTTATTTTCCTAGTTACTTCAGGCAATTGCACCGCAGAGGTATATAATGGCTTACTTGCATAAAGCAAAGGTTATGCAGTATTACTGGCCCACAGCTACAGCATTCTCTGTGTTCTGTACTTGTCAGACCGTAAGGTCACCCACATTGCTAGTCACACCAGTAACATATGACAAGAAAGGGAAAAACAAAACAACATTTTATTTGACAAAAGTCAATCATTTCAAGCACCTCCAGTTGTCTACACCTTCACATTATCCAATAACACATCCACAACAGCAAAATGATCTTGGTCAATAAGCCAATAAATTAACTGTTGGCTAGGATGTGAATAGGAGAAGTCAGCATACGTTGGGCAATTACCCAGCCTATGAATTTCCCACAGCAGCAACAAAATATATCATGAGGTCTTTGTTCCCTGAATTCTAGAACATTTTTCTGTACATGTATGGGAAAGAGCAGATAGAATCAGAGAAAAAAAATAGGTTGGAAGGGTAGGTTGGAATAGGTAGAGGTCATCTAATACAATCTCTGTTCAAAACAGTTAGCTTCTGTTAGATCTAGTTGTCTAGGGCTTTGTTCTAGGATGTCATTCACAGGAGCCTGATAGGGCAGCCTTTTCCAGTGATTAACAATTCTCATTGTGAATTTCTTTATTTTTTTTAGGTCTATTTCAAATTTTCCATGTTGCTACCTATGATCATCGCTTCTGATCCTTTCAATCTGCGCCTCTGAGAAACATTAGGCTTCTTTTTTTTAACCTCCACTATAATAGGGTAATAGAAGATACTAGTAGAAGGTACTAATAGACTGTATTATTAGATCCCCCATTAACATTCTCTTCTACAGGCTACAAAAAACCAGTTCCCTCAGCCTTTCCTGATATGATGTATGTCTCAGGCACCTAACTGCCACAGTGGGCCTCCCCATACTCATTCATCAATACTCCCCATACTCCCCATTCATCAGTATTGTACTGGGCAGAACACAAAAAGTTGAGTTTTTTAACTGCTTACTCACAACTGTTTGTTTGACAAATAATTAATATGAAGTGTTTAATTCATTATCATTTCTCATTATTACATTTGGAACACTGAAAATGATCCAACAACAGATACACAAACCTAAACTGTACTTTTGTTCTTCAATGTGTTTTTGTAATCATATTCTTTATAAATTGTTCATGGCATGCATGCATTTTATAAATGTTCACTTTGCTCCTACACACTTTTTCCTAAGTAGCAAAAAAGCACAGAACTATCAGAGAAGGACCCTGGTTCATCATCTCTCAGTTTAGGTATCAAACAGAGGCACTGAAGCTAAAAGTACAGCTTCTCTAATCTCTGACTATAATTAGTAGAAAAGACCAGTTATCTCCAGAGGGGATTCATCCACCAACATTTGGCTCACACTCTAAAAATTCCTATCTTTAATGCAGAAGGGAAATATAGTGAGAATGTCTGAAGTTTGGCACCTTTTCAGCTGAGGGTTGTCTGATTACAGTACAGACTCTCAGTTTTCTAGTAAAACAATTAACTTTTGTTGCTTCTTATTGTTTTACTTAGTAACTCAACCTATAGATCCATACAAAACAGACAACACAGGCTTCTATCCAGAAAATAATCTGTTGCCTATATTATGCACCATTAGAATATACCTGCAAGGAATTATTCAAAAATCAAAGTTGCTCTAAACAAATAAAATGAAGCAAACTGGGCTCTTGAGAGACAGAAAACAGAAATAAGTGCACAGAAATGTGCCAGAAAATTCCCAAAAGAGATTCTGAATTAAAGGGGAACAAGTAAGGAGAAGACACATAAGAGGTACACCTGAGTCTGGAATATAGGAAATGGAAACTTCTGTCATATTAAAAGATACCTTCCTCTTGCAGTATCAATCTCCATCTTAAATGTGACTGAACCATTAACCAACCATGATGAACTTGAAAAGAAAGGAGATATAAAGGGTAAACCACATGTATTAAGTGCCCCCTATAAGTGAGATTGAATTGTAGTGGGAATTTTAATTACAGTGCAAAAAAATATAGAGAGTTATGTTTTGTGTTACAACACAAATATCAAGAGGTGTTAACCTGTGCCAATAGCTGCATAAGTGACAGTATGATCACAGTCCACTGAATAATTCTTTTATTACTGAAAGCTCACTGCTTTTTGGTCAGAAACCAAAATGTCAGTGAAGCATGCAATATCATACAGGACTTTGCTTTGTTTGATTGCTGATCACTGCCAGATCATTGACTTGAAATTGCAAGCCCTAGCTACCCAAGCACTAAAATATTCTTCTTGTCACATCCACTTGAGCTTGACTGTCAACTTACAACCTCACAAAATAATTTATAGTGAATATATAACTTTACAGTTACTGCAGAGCTGGAATAGCATCTTGACCTCAGAAACCATGTAACAAAGGAAAAAAAAATTCTAGAAAAGAAATATTTCTTATCAAAGCACATTTTTTCCTTGTACTAGCAGCAATATTTTAGAACATATCTGCATGGATTTACAGGTCATTGATGAATGCCATTGCATATACAACCTAGTAAGTGTTGCCCTTTTATGTCAATACGGTGTTAAGGTTAAAAAGTGTCCTATTTACTAAAGTGTGCAGTGGAACATATCCCTCATATCCTCATCTAGGATTTCTATATAACTGAAAGCAAAAAGCAAAAAAAGAACATTCCTTGGCTCTCTTTTCCTCAGTCATTATTACAGAGATAGGGGATTTATTCTGACCATGGTAGCAGGTGATTTATTATTTTGTTGCTGCAGAAACAGACAGCTGAAAAGAGGTTTTGAAATGGAAATTGTGACATTTACTGAGTAATAATCTTATACCACCATTTACAGGAAGCAGGTGGTAGCTGTTTACCATTGCAGACAGATGGAAGTCCTGCAGTGGAGTTATTTCTTTTTCTGTTAGATAAATTAGCTTAAATAATTCAAGCATTTTTTCCCCTGCCTGATTAGTGCTTTGTGCAAATCTAAGTATTTAAAGACTGTTTTACTACCAAGCAAACTGTGGCACAGCTCATATTGTTTTTCTTTTTGAGCCCCTCTGAACCAGACTTAGATTTTTATAAAGAATATAATAACTATTTTGCTTCCACAAAGGAGATGCTGCTTCAGGGCAAGTAGCACCGTGAAGAATTCTGCTCATGTTAATCTCAAAAATAAAACTGACTTCCAAGTGAGCACACTTCTGTAGAGCTTTATCCTGAGTGTCACATCCTATGCATGATAGTCGGGAGGATGCGCCAGTGATACCAATCACTCAGATACTCTTTGTCATCTCAACCCTATGCTTAGCGTTTTCATTGATGAATAATTTTAATCTCTTGTTTAAGCAAGCAGTTTTCAAAACACAAATATAGTATCTTGAAAGCTGCCACACAGTTTTTAGCAGAATGGATTGATATTCCCAACACATCTCCAATGTTTATAAATGTCTTATGGCAAAGAATATTTTGCAATAAATCTCAAATTAGAGTAGGACTCTGCTTTTTCTGTTTGGTCCCTGATGGGATTCTTTTCCTTGAGGAAGGATGGGAAGAAAAGAGGGACAGACTGAGGAAGTAGAAACCTCCCTTTCATCAATTTACACTAGGGGAAAAAATGCTTTTGTTTTTGAATTTAATCATCTTTAGCTCATCACTAATTCAGAAGTGCTTGCTAAAACTTCTGATCTAGGAGTTCCAAAGTATTAATCCCCTAATTCTTATAGAAATCTAGCTGCTTGATGCAGGTAGTATATTCTGTTTAACACAGATGTCATATTTCAGCTCCCTTCTTCCTTTCACCTTGAGCAGGACTTTTATCAAGATTCTTTACTGCTGGATTTGACAGATTCCTATAAGTAGTCAGGTATAGATCTTTCAATACATTTTAAAGGAAGAACATAGGTTTCTTGCTTCACTGTGGCAAATAAAAGAAACTAACTATGTTTTGCGAAAACAGGTATTTATGCTTTTAGAATATTTCTTCCTCTTTCGTACACTGTCTACAATTTTGTACCTAGCCAAGGCATTCAATGTGCTTCAAATATCCAAGCTGAATTTGTATATTCCCTTAAACTTGCAGAAACTTATTATTGCTCCCCCCACACTTAAAAAGTTCTACTTTTTTCAGTATAGTCCTTGGTTGAATACAATGTAGCTTAAAATACTACATTTTGAGGGCAGAGAAAGAGGATATAATCAAGAGGCACTGCTGAACAGCTAAAC